>NC_064924.1:386289950-386889950 GCF_023897955.1 Schistocerca gregaria
GGTAGCTCCGTGATAGTATGTGTTTTGCCAGTTACAGGGCTGATATAGAGTGCATAGGGAAATCTTTCAGCAGGACAGTCACAGGGGCAGGAGACAGAGTAGGGGAGGTGGTTGCAGCGGAAGCATAGCGTCTAACAAGGGTATTGCGTAGATTGGAGAGCAATGAGAAACTATCCTAGGTGTAGTGGGCAAAATCTGACAGCTATTCTAGGTGTGGTGGGCAAGATTTCAGGCAGGATGGATCTCATTTCAGGGCATGATTTTAGGAAGTCGTGGCCCTGTGCGAAGTAGCTGAGTAATACAGTCAAGACAAGGACAAAACTGAGTAAAAAGTGGTGTGCTGAAAAGGTTTTTTTTTTAAAGGGATCTGGGAAATCTGCTTTTGAATTGGGCTCGTAGGGTAATTGCATCTAGTAAAGGCTGAGATGAGAATGGTGGTATATTGTTATAAAGTGTCTGCATCTGAACAAATGAGTTTGCTTTGAATGAATGCCAATGCTGTATAGTGTGTAGCAGCAAGAAATGATAAAGAATTTGTTTTGCTGTTAAACTGTGAATCAACTTGGTGTTTTATAGAGCACTTTATGTGGAAATTTAATTTTAGTCAGCTTCCACATGTAGCCCACTTTCACATTTAATACATTTTGTGTCTTGACATTGTTTCTTGCACATATTTCTCTTGCATTTCATATGTTTTCATGCTTCCCATTGCCACAAATAATGAATTCCTGGTTTTGCTGGTTTTTAGGCCTGCTCTGCTTTGTGCCCACACGTGTTAAAGAATGCATGAATATTCTTGTGAAACTTTTGAAATAATACTTGTTGATTCATATGTTCTTCCATCGGGCAAAGAGCAAGGTGTTTCAAAAATTCATCTCTCTCTTCATTATCAGGATTGTTCAATTTGAAAATAATGGTTGCACTTATACTAAATATTTAGATACCTGTAGAAAAGTGCAAGTGACCATCATCCCATAGGATGAGCACATCTGATATACAGTGTATTCTCCTCCTCTGGAGGCATGATAATCAAGATTTGCTGTGTATTTCTTAGCGTCTTGATATATTACATTTGTGCTTTGTGTTGTCGGTGATAAAAATCTTACCGCTAACTGCTACAGGTTCACCCACCAAAGGGTTAAATAAAGTAACACATTCTTGTGTGGTACCCTTAATAAGCAGACATTACAGTATTTGTCATTAATACCTGAAATTGAACGTTGCTTTTAACAGTCTAGCAATTTGTTGTATTGTTATTTTACATGTAGTAGTACAGTTAATGTAATATAGAGAAATTATTAATACTAATATGAAAGATACCATTTTTACATGTGGCAAGGTGAAACATAGTTAAGCAGACAGAATTAGTTACCTGATGAGTTCTCAACCATTATTGCAAGATGTTTTTTATGATTTTTGTAAGAAAAGTAAATCCATTCATATCCACAAGTCTGGTTTTTACGCAAAATAATGGTTTGTATTCTGACTTTTCTTTCATCCAATGCAGACAGAAAACAATATATAATATTAGAGAAAACATTGAGTAGAGAGAGAATTTCTGTAGTTAAGATAATTATCTTAAAATCGATAGCCTTTTATAGAGTTTAACACTTAGACCAACATCCATCCTAACATTCAGCTCCCAGAAATATCACTGCAGGGACAGTGAAATAGTACTGTTTCACGACTGAGATTTGTCAGTTAGAGAGATCTGTAGGCAACAAAACAGGTCTTATATGAGCTTACATGTAGGTTGTTACTCCTGTTTCCATAGATCAGCGATGAACATAACAGAAAATGAAGGAACTGATGGTAATAATACAAGCACTTGATCAATATTGTTTATTCAAAGGATTTTTTACAATAAAAACATGATTTTTCAAATACTTTCTAGCCCTTTCTGCACTGTTTTTGTGTTTGATCCCAGCACTAGAAACATTAGAACATAGTACTACAATCTGCCAAGTGGCACTCTCCTTTTTTTTCCTGTCCAAACACAAAGTGAAAAACTGGATGAGATAACAATCACAGTTGTGATTTATTACAGTGGCAGAGCCAGGAACACTAGTAGATGGAACAATCTGAATGTGTACAAAAAAAATTCTTGAAAGCAGCTTCTGCCAGACATAATCTGTGCCCCTCCGTTCCCCCTACCCACTTCTCTCACAGCACTGAACAACACTTCCAGCTTGTCTTCTCATCTTAATTGATTTTTTCAGTAGATATAAAAGTAGTTACTGGTGCAGATATGCATGTGATAGCATCATACAAAGCTAGAGATATATAGGCTATTGTGCCTATAAAACCAGTTTTTGTGTGGTAAACCATTTATGTTTCCCCAGAACATTCTTTAATGTACATGGACAACATTTTGCTTGCCTTACTTATTAGCATCTCTATATGTAGCCAAAGTCATAAAATATAAATGCTTATTTTCTGTAGAAGCTAGACATTATAGATCTAAACTTATTTTGTTTCTTATGAAAGCAAAACAAAAAATTTCACATGGACTGTTTAATCATCAGAAAACTAATGCTGTCTGCCAAACATGTCTTCTCACTAGTGAACTAAAGACTCATTTCAGAATATATATAAATGACGAACTAGATAGTGTCAGAAGTTCCATGCAGCTTTTTGCAGGTGATGCTGTAGTATATAGAAAATTTGCAAAAAGATCTGCAGCGGATAAGCACTTGGTGCAGGGAGTGGCAGCTGACCCTTAACGTGGACAAATGCAGTGTATAGCGAATACATAAAAAGAAGGATCCTTCATTGTAGGATTATGATAGCGGAACACACTGGTAGCAGTTACTTCTGTAAAATATCTGGGAGTGTACGTGCGGAATGATTTGAAGTGAAATGATTGTATAAAATTAATTGTTGGTAATGTGGGCGCCAGGTTGAGATTCATAGAGTCCTTAGAATATGTAGTCCATCAACAAAGGAGGAAGCCTACAACACACTCGTTCGACCTATACTTGAGTGTTGCTGATTAGTGTGGGATCCGTACCAGGTCGGGTTGACAGAGGAGATAGAGAAGAGTGGCGCGTTTTGTCACAGGGTTATTTGATAAGCATGATGGCATTAAGATGATGATTAGCAGACACTGCAAGAGAGGTGCTCTGCATTGTGGTGTGGCTTGCTGTCAAACTTACGAGAGGGTGCGTTTCTGGATGAGGTATCCAATATATTGCTTACCCCTACTTGTATCTCCCGAGAAGATCACAAATGTAAAATTTGCGAGATTAAAGCGCACACAGAGGCTTTCCGGCAGTCGTTCTTCCCGCGGACCATGCGCAACAGGAACAGGAAAGGGAGGTAATGACAGTGGTACGTAAAGTGCCCTCCGCCACATACCATTGAGTGGCTTGTAGAGTATTAATGTAGATGTAGAAGATATTCACTGAAGAATTGTAATTCTGCTGCTTGTAAACAGATCAATCAGTAGGTTTCACCTTGCCATATACAGGGTGGTCCATTGATCGTGGCCGGGCCGAATATCTCATGAAATAAGCGTCAAACGAAAAAACTACAAAGAACCTAAACTTGTCTAGTTTGAAGGGAGAAACCAGATGGTGTTATGGTTGGCCCGCTAGGTGGTGCTACCATAGGTCAAACAGATATCAACTGCATTTTTAAAAATAGGAACCCCATTCTTTTATTACAAATTCGTTTTGTACGTAAAGAAATAGGAATGTTTTAGCTGGACCACTTTTTTCCTTGTGGTAGATGGCATTGTAATAGTCGCTAATCACAAACATATGGCTCACAATTTTGGGTGAACAGTTGGTTACATGTAGGTTTTTAAATTAAAATACAGAACTTAGGTATGATTTAACATTTTATTTCGGTTGTTCCAATGCGATATATGTACCTTTGTGAACTTATCATTTCTGAGAACGCATGCTGTTGCAGTGTGATTACCTGTAAATACCACATTAATGCAATAAATACTCAAAATTATGTCCGTCAGTCTCAGTGCGTTTGGCAATACATGTAACGACATTACTCTCAACAGCAAGTAGTTAATCTTCCGTAATGTTCACACATGCATTGAGAATGCGCTGTTGCATGTTGTCAGCTATTGTCGGTGGATCATGATAGCAAATATCATTTCCCACAGAAAGAAATCCGGGGAAGTCAGATCCGGTGAACGTGCGGGCCATGGTATGGTGCTTAGACGACCAATCCACCTGTCATGAAATATGCTATTCAATATCGCTTAAACCACATGCGAGCTATGTGCCAGACATCCATCATGTTGGAAGTGCCTCGCCATTCTGTTGTGCAGTCAAACATCTTGTAGTAGCATCGGTAGATCATTACGTAGCAAATCTGCATACATTGCACCATTTAGATCCCCATCGATAAAATGGGGCCAATTATCCTTTCTCCCATAGTGCCGCACCATACATTAACCCACCAAGGTTGCTGATGTTCCTCAAGTCACATAGTCATGTATTTTCTGTTGCTCTATAGTGCATATTGTGCCAGTTCACGTTACCACTGTTGGTGAATGACGCTTCATCGCTAAATAGAATGCATGCAAAAAATTTCACCGTTCCGTAATTTCTCTTGTGCCCAGTGGCAGAAGTGGGCACGACGTTCAAAGTCGTTGCCATGCAATGCCTTGTGCGTAGACATACGGTACGGGTGCAGTCGATGTTAATGTAGCATTCTCAACACATAAGTTTTTGATATTCGCGATTCCCAATTTGTCTGCTACTGATGTGCGGATAAGCCGCGACAGCATCTAAAACACCTACTTGGGCATGCTTGACATTTCACATGTGACTGAACACTTCTTGTTTGCTTAAATAACGTAGCTATCCGGCGAACGGTCCAGACACTTGGATGATGTCGTCCAGGATACCGAGCAGCATACATACCACATGCCCGTTGGGCATTTTGATCACAATAGCAGTACACCAACAGGATACCGAACTTTTTCCCCAATTGGTAAACGGTCTATTTTAACATGGGTTATGGATCATGTAGCAAATCCCATCCGCACTGGCGGAATGTTAAGTGATACCACGTACCTACAAGTTTCTGACTATTACAGCGCCATCAGTCACAAAGTGGAAAAAGTGGTCCAACTAAAACATTTCTTTACGCACTACACGAATATGTAATAAAAATGGAGGTTCCTATAAAAAAATAGGGGTTGATATCCGTTTGACCTATGGCAGCGTCATCTAGCGGGCCAACCATAGTGCCACCTGGTTCTCCCTTCAAGCTAGACGACTTTCGTTCTTTGTAGTTTTTTCGTTTGATGATTATTTATGAGGTATTTGGCCCAGTCACTATCAATGGACCACTTTGTGTAAAACTACTATTGCATTAATATTAGATACATCAGAGAACTTACTTAAACTGTAGTAGGTGTTACATAATAGCAATAAGAGTTGTTGGTTTATTGTTAAAATCAATGCTTTGATTTCATCTATAAATTAGAGAAAGTGTAATATCAGCTTCACTTTCCTTAGCATATGGTAACAAACTCGTGCTTCCTGCCCCGAATCATACGACTTAGATGTTGGTTTCAATATAACATCATCATTGCAGTCTGTTATCTATGGCCTGTGCTTCAAATCATTACATTGTGTACCAGTTGACTATGTAGGCTGTTGCTTTTCAGCTTATCTACTCCTTAATATCTGTCACAGAAAGCAATTAAAGTAGCTGTGTAGGTGTCATGCATTCCACTACTTAACCTGAATCTATATCCACTGGCAGTATTTTACTGTGGGTTTAGGTAGTCCCTTGCAGTTCTGTCTTTATTTCATCAATATCAAAGTAGCACACCCCAGCTGAAAGGTTGATCATTGCATCCCTTTCACTGATAAACTCCATTCCAAATATACTGTAAGTAATCAAAAAAATTCACTACTAGGTACACACATGATACTGCTAAATTTCCTAGTGTTAGTAGTACACTTGGACCTACTACTTGATGCTTGGAGATCTGGTTCACAAATTTATGGATAGAACATTCATGATAGCACCCACATCTAGCACTACTGTAGTGAATATATCACCTATGCATTTAATGATCACTTACGGACCAGAAAAATTTCTATTTTGTGATGAAGACAACACATGGGAGTTCTGCCTGGAAATCTAAAAGTATTCAATAGACACTATTTCATAGAAGCCTAGTTTGGAAAGATAATGTGTGTAAGAAACTGCTAGCAAAATAGAGTATGAACGCTTTCAGTACACTCAGTGAACTGGTGCCATGCCAACTGTGGGAGGCTGAATACTCAAGTTAAAATAAACGCCGCGTAATGGAACATAGTATTCGGCCGTATGTATGTTAGCTAAAATTCAGATGGCATAATGCAGACCCTTTAATGTGGCAAATTAGGATGATTTGAACTGCGAGTTGCATGAAATATCACAAGAGATCAGGCCTGAACTAAATTGTTAATAGTATTCTTTAAATCTCGACAAGCATTTGGGGGTAGCAGTCACCAAATGAATGGTGTGTTTTCTTAATTTGAAATAAGTGATGACTAATCCTGGTCAATCAAGGATTTGGATTACCACCCTTAAAACAGCAGAAGAAATCATTAATTCCTGTTACATTGTGTCAGTTTGGCTTTTGCAGAAGACGGGTGTAGGCTACTGCCCTGCGAAAGAGAGGCAGGGCTTATTCCTGTGCATCGTTCCTCTTCCTCTGTCTGTCAAAATTCTACTTTATTTATGCTTGCAGCAAGCAACTGCAGTAGCCCAGAGTATCTGCACCCTGCACTTCAGCTGGTCAGTGACAAAATCGGTAACTATTTTTGACTGTGCTGAACTCTCTTTCACTAGTGTTCAAATTTTTCACTAGTGTTCAAATAGTTAAATTAAGTTCTACTTCTTACGCTAAGATGTTGTAGCAGTATCGGGCATGGGTCTCGCAGCTATGAATGCCTACAAAATGTCAAAATTAACATTCTGCAGATTTTGTGATCATGAAATTAGTCAGGAAAAGACCAGTGATGTCTATGTACATCTTCGATCAGAGAAGCATTCAGTTCGTGATCGGGAAAGCACGACTGCTTTTCAACAGAACAATCATTTTTGAAGTTTAAATACAGCCCAACAAAGAAAGCAAAGACCATTTTGGAAGAAAAATACATTGAAGTTTTTGCAAAAGCAAACATTCCGGTCAAAAAGTTCCCAATTAGCACCTTAACAGCCAGCTAAAAACAACTTACAATAATTCAGCAGTTGGATCTTCTGGTCGTACTGTGTGTCTTGTTTCTACTACTAAAAGTTCCGATGAAACAGCTCTTATGTGTTAAGTGTTCCATGACTAAGTTGTCCGACAGTCTTCAATATAACCTAGATTTATTGAAAAATATTAAAAATGAGACTGACAGTGATAACGAGAAATATATAGATATTAGTGAACGCATTGTGGCCAAGATAGACACGAACCCCAAGCCTACTACAGTAGTAAAAGTTTATATGCCAACTAGCTCTGCAGATGAGGAAGAGCTTGGAGAAATATATGATGAGGTAAAAGAAATTATTCAGGTAGTGAAGAGAAACGAAAATTTAGTAGTCATGGGTGACTGGAATTCGGTAATAAAAAATAGGAGAGAAGGAAACATAGTAGGTGAATATGGATTGGGGGAAAGAAATGAGAGGAAGCCGTCTGGTAGAATTTTGCACAGAGCACAACTTATAGTTAACTCTTGGTTCAAGAATCATAAAAGGAGGCTGTATACATGGAAGAACCCTGGAGATACTGACAGGTTTCAGATTATATAATAGTAAGACAGAGATTCAGGAACCAGGTATTAAATTGTAAGACATTTACAGGGGCAGATGTGGACTCTGGCCACAATCTATTGGTTATGAACTGTAGATTAAAACTGAAGAAACTGCAAAAAGGGTGAGAATTTAAGGAGATGGGACCTGGATAAACTGAAAGAACCAGAAGTTGTACAGGGTTTCAGGGAGAGAATAAGGGAACAATTGACATGAATGGGGGAAGGACATAAAGTAGTAGAAGAATGGGTAGCTTTGAGGGGTGAAGTAGTGAAGGCAGCAGAGGATAAAGTAGGTAAAAAGATGAGGGCTAGTAGAAACCCTTGGGTAACAGAAGAAATATTGAATTTAATTGATGAAAGGAGAAGACAGGGATGGCTAGAGGACAAAGGTAAGGATGTAGAGGCCTATCTCACTAGGGCTAAGATAGATACTGCCTACAGGAAAATTAAAGAGACCTTTGGAGAATGGAGCACCACTTGCATGATTATCAAGAGCTTTAATGGAAACCCAGTTCTAAGCAAAGAAGGGAAAGCTGGAAGGAGTATATAGAGGGTCTATACAAGGCCGATGTACTTCAGGACAATATTATGGAAATGGAAGAGGATGTAGATGAAATGGGAGATATGATACTGCGTGAAGAGTTTGACAGAGCACTGAAAGTCGTGAGACGAAGCAAGGCCCCAGGAGTAGACAACATTCCATTAGAACAGTCCTGACAAAACTCTACCATCTGGTGAGCAAGATGTATGGGACGGGTGAAATAGCCTCAGTCTTAAAGAAGAGTATAATAATTCCAATCCCAAAGAAAGCAGGTGTTGAGATGTGAAAATAACCAAACTATCAGTTTAAAAAGTCACAGCTGCAAAATACTAACGCGAGTTCTTTACATACGAATGGAAAAACTGGTAAAGCTGACCTCTGGGAAGATCAGTTTGGATTCCATAGAAATATTGGAACATGTGAGGCAATACTGACCCTATGACTTACCTTAGAAACTAGATTAAGGAAAGGCAAACCTATGTTTCTAGCATTTGTAGACTTAGAGAAAGCTTTTGACGATGTTGACTGAAATACTCTTTCAAATTCTAAATTTGGCAGGGGTAAAATAAAGGGAGCGAAAGGCTATTTGCAGTTTGTACAGAAACCAGATGGCAGTTGAGTCGAGGGACAGGGGAGCAGTAGTTGGGAAGGGAGTGAGACAGGGTTGTAGCCTCTCCGCAATGTTATTCAGTATGTATATTGAGCAAGCAGTAAAGGAAGCAAAAGAAAAATTTGGAGTAGGTATTGAAATCCATGGAAAAGAAATAAAAACTTTGATATTCGCCGATGACTCTGTAGTTCTGTCAGAGACAGCAAAGGACTTGGAAGAGCAGTTGAACGGAATGGACAGTGTCTTGAAAGGATGATATAAGATGAACATCAACAAAAGCAAAACGAGGATAATGGAATGTAGTCAAATTAAATCGGGTGATGCTGAGGGAATTAGATTAGGAAATGAGACACTTAAAGTAGTAAAGGAGTTTTGCTATTTGGCGAGCAAAATAACTGATAATGGTCGAAGTAGAGAGGATATAAAATGTAGACTAGCAATGGCAAGGAAAGCGATTCTGAAGAAGAGAAATTTGTTAACATCGAGCATAGAATTAGGTGTCAGGAAGCCATTTCTGAAAGTATTTGTATGGAGTGTAGCCACGTATCCAAGTGAAAAATGGACGATAACTAGTTTGGACAAGAGAATAGAAGCTTTCTAAATGTGGTGCTACAGAAGAACGGTGAAGATTAGATGGGTAGATCATATAACTAATGTGGAGGTATTGAATAGGATTGGGGAGAAGAGAAGTTTGTGGCATAACTTCCCTAGAAGAAGGGATCGGTTAGTAGGACATGTTCTGAGGTGTCAAGGTATCACCAATTTAGTACTGGAGGGCAGATTGGAGGGTAAAAATCGTAGAGGGAGACAAAGAGATGAATACAATAAGCAGATTCAGAAGGATGTAGGTTGCAGCTGGTACTGGAAGATAAGTAGTTTCTACAGGATAGAGTAGCATGGAGAGGTGCGTCAAACCAGTCTCAGGACTGAAGAAGACGATGAGTCATTATTATAGTAGTACTAAATATATAGGTCAATATACAAAAACAGTTTACCTATGCTGTTGCTTATTGTTGCATTAGTGGCTGGTGGTTTAACATGCAAATTACATTGCGTTATGAATTATCATATCAAAAGTGCTTTATTGCCAACATGGTTGGTTAGTGAGCAGTACTTCAAAATATTGTTAAAACTAAAAATTATCTTCGAAAGAAATGGATGAGGAAGCAGGTTTCTCGTTTACTGTAATTAATGTGAGCTTTATATCCTTGTCTCATGTGACTACCATCCATATAAGACCAAAATCGATTATAAAGCATTAATTCTGAAATTATTTTTGAAATTTTGTTAGTGGCCCTGAATAAATTCATTTGCTGACATTCTCTGCATTGTATTTAATGAGGGCACATACTGTTTTGTATTTCATTAATTAAACAATTTTATTGCAATAACTAATAAAATAGCGCTTCCTGAATTGACTGGACTCCTTGAAAAATTAAATATTAATGAGTTTTAAAGGGGCATAATTATTTTTATAAAATTATTTAGTGGCCAACGAGTCATTTCTGTATTGGCAGGAATTTGTATCTCACACATGCAATCTCTGTGAATAGTTACGTAATATCTGTCTAGTGCCAGAGATCTAGTCCACTTTAGAATACATTCCAAACACAATTACTGGAGGCACATGTTGTCAAGTTGTTTTGTAAAGTATTAATAGGTTTCTGTGATTTACTTAAGGACATAGCATCGTACATAACCATAATTATAAGATTCAGTAAACAGCAGGCATTTTATATTCTAAACTCAATAATGTAATTGTAACTTTAATCACGATTGTGTAGAATTTAATAAACACACAAGCATTGATTTTTTCGTCATTCCATAAAATTTTGAATTTTTTTATGTATTTACAGTGTTAAAGCTGTCTTGGTGGGAGCTAACTTGTATTCAGGCACACAGACTGGAACCATTTACTTCATGGATTTTGTGTAACCTTTCTAATAGTCTAATAGTAAATGAAATTAAAATTTGTTCGTAACATCATATTGATGGTTTGATGTCCTGTATCGACCAACAATCCCCAAGCAGCTGTTAAACCGATTTTGATTACTGCCTTAATATTTACAGGCAATTAACAAAATGTCATACTAAATAAAGTGGTGCAGGCTCGTTTGCAGTAAATTCATTTTAAAGAAAAAAAATTAAGTCACTAGTTTAACATACAGTGAAATGGCTGCTTCTGTTAAAAAATAAATTTATAAAGATACTTCGACATTAGATGCAATATTGCTCAGTAAACTAAAACAGAAATATAAAGTTAATGTAATTTCTTAAAAGTTCCTCTTCTGCAGCACAGATTCCACCCTCTGTATTTGTGATATAAGCCTCCCACCCCGGGCACAGGATGATCATTTTGATTGTATCCAATACAGTTTTCATTATCTTTCGCTAGAGAAAAATCTTCACACTTATAAGTACTTTATAAATATTATTTTATGTGGTCTTGAAAAGGGGTTTCTAAATTTTATCAGTAGTGCATAGATCAAAATAATCAATTAATGTAAGCTACTGGCCTACTGCATATATTTTGTTTTTATCATAAGATGTAAGAACCGTCAAAATAATTGGATTAATAAAGCATATATATACTCAGTGGTCATTAGGTGTGTTGTTCCTTGGTTTCAGGTGGAAAATTTCCATACATCATGAAGCTTTGTTTCTCATCATCACGTCAGATTCCAAATTCCATGCGCCATGGAAGTGATCAGCAACAGTCATCTCAGCAACAACAGTCTCAGCAGCAGTCACAACAGCAAGACGAGATGCAAAACAACGGACAGTAGACACTTCTCAGCTTTCTCATAAGGTCCTTTAATATTACATGCTTAATTAAGTTGCAGCTCTTAGTGTTATTTTTTTCACAAGATAAAATTCAATTAAATTTGTATTAAAAGACCTCTTGTAAAAAATCTTTTAGAACAGCCTGAATGCTCACTCCAGTTACTTTTTTTCCCATGCATACTTCACAGATGAGCATGCAAGTCAACCTTTTGTTGATTATCAGAATAACTCGTATAAAGCTGTCTGCTATAGTTCTTTCATGTGTAACATGTAGGGTAATTTACGTTACTTAGAGCAACTGTGTGTCTATAGATTTCTGTTTACAGATAATATTCCTTTCTTTCAAAAAGACAAGACTTCATCAGATATAAATTCCCTTCCAGTTAGTTTAAGAAATACATACAGTGAGAAGTTTTATAAAACATCAGCTGTTTCAATGTGATTCTAATTTTGAATATTTATCATCATTTCCACCTCGCAGTTGGCATTAGTACTATTAAATTTATTCGGTTTGTGGTAGCATTTGAGATACCACTTTCTTTTGACAAGAGTTTTTTCCTTGCTCTCGTGTTACCCATTGTCTTTTTCATTTCTTCTTTGGTTTTTCATATTCATTTAGAAATTATGTAACACTTTTATCTACACATGTAAAACTTCCAGAACTGTGATTGAAATGCTAATGTATATGTTTGGATATTTTCTCTTTAGCAGCACTTGATTAATTTTGTATCATGGTTGGAATTTTATTGTTTCCATTATTTGCTGCAGAAATGTGGAGTTGTATTTTACTGTATGATACAACAACAGTTATCGGTGTTAAAAATTTGGCAGTGATTGAAAGATAAAGCTAAGCTAGAGAGCAAGTGGAAAAGTTCAAATTTACAGTGATCAACACAAAGTGAAGGAAGGCCAAAAGCGCAGCAAATAAATGGTGCCATAGTCATTGCTGCAAACAGACTTAACACAAATCCTCACATTAAAGTGTGAGGTGAATCTAAAACATATCAATATAGTGCTTATATATACATATATATATTTAACAAAAATCTGGAAAGTATACTATTTTGAAAGTATCATTCCATAATTTTTAAAGATGTATTGGTGTTTTTTACATATTGAATGTGTAGTGTATCCATGTCTTATAGCGAGTACATTTGCTGTCCTGCACTCCTTGGTCTTCCTGCAGACTTTGTTTTAGGACGTTAAGTTCAGTTTTGTTCTGCTAAATGGATGTGAAACTTATATTTTGAGAGAGAAATATTTAAATGTACTTTCAGTACGAACCACTGCTTATGAAAGACAGTAGTTTAAGGTAGTATTATTTTTAAGGCATTGGATAAAGGATCCTAACCGTAAATAAGGTTCCTGTGTCCAGGTTGTATAATTAGACCTATACCCGCATTTTAGGTGTCCATTACTTTTGTACTGATAAGTTCAAATAAAATTTTCCTTTACATTATTATTTGTTATTTCCAGCAATTTCCTTTTTGTTGTGGTGCTTCATTTGTTGAGAAAGTATACATTAAAACATAAATCACATTACATATTATGGTAACAAAGCAGGATTCTCCTTACCTGCTCAGTTGCAGTGCAGGTTTAACATTTTCCTCGTGAAGTTTGTTCATTTAAAGAGTGTGAGTGAGTGTGGATGTACTGCACTGGTGTGTGTTAATAAAACAGATTGATTTTATAGTGTGTGTGTTGTACAGAATTAACATTGCTGCCATCACTTCTGTGGTTCAGCTCGTGCTTGTTTCCTATTTTGAAGACTATTGACATAAAAAGTGCCATACTTGCTGGTGAAGCAGGGGAGGGGTGGGGGGTGGAGAGAGAGAGTTGATTGGCTTAATGGTGGCATTGTGTGGAAATGTTGGCCACACAAAGAATGAGGTCCCTATTGTAACATTCTAAGAGTTTTCTAGTGGGGTTACATTGTGGTAATATAAGCACCATATTTGTTGAGTCACAAAGGGCTGTACACATTCTTTCGCGAAGGGTTTCACATCAGATTAAAAAGTTTCTTTCCGTTCATACTGATTTTTTGAAAGATCCATTCCGTTTGCAGACATACTGATATGTTAAAATTGTGCTGAGAATTGACTATTATTTCAGCATGTGCATAATATGAAGCAATCAATGTTCCAGAAAATTTTGTTCTTCGATGAAATTGCTGTACATTTTAATAATTAATAGCACCTTCCATGGAGCCTTTGTCAAAACACCATTTACATCCTGCCAGAAAGGCGATGGTTGATAATTACGCTGTTAATGAAATCAGTGCAGCACTTTTTTATTCTTGAGATAGCTATATAGTTAAAGGTGGTCATTCACAACAGAAGACTGGCTTTAAAGCTGATGTTTATTTCCTGTTCAATTGCATGTTTGGGCTGCAACAGATATTGCAAAAGATTGATGATAAAAACATACACCAATTTTTGTAGTATTTCCTTTACACCAATTTGGAATTAACAGTAATTTGAAATAGCACTAAGTGGACATTTTTACACGCATTCATGTCAGATGTCATTTCTACCAAATTTGTGGACTCCTTAAATAATTTACATCAAAATCTCTAAATACAAACCATATAGTTGTCATAAAAGAATATATTAAGAAGTTACTAAATTTCCTTTACAACTGTATATTAATGCCTCATAAGCTTGTGATAATGAATTAGGACACAACACTCACATGTCAGATAAGAATTTGGTCTTTTTCCCCAGACTTGCTGGCAGTGAAAAGCTAGCTATCATGTAACTTAGATATCCTTGCTATACATAGCACATTTGCATTTGATAAGAATTTACAAGCAACCAAATGGGGAAAATGCACATCCGCAAAACCAAAATTGTAACCTGTAAAGTTTATTTATTGGCAGCAAACCTGTCCCTTACTAACGGTAATGGTAAATCTAGAGATTAATTGGTGCCAGCTATGTAGGACAGAATGTTTGGTTTTTTGTAAAGACTTCCAGAATTTGACTTCCTCAGTGCAAGTGTGAAGCATGAAAAGTGAAACAGTAACATTCATAAATTCCTGCACACTTGAAACAAGCAGTTAAACAATTGTAGAAATGATAGTAATGAATAATAAAGATGTAATCTACAGAAGCTTCATTGAAAACATTTAAACCTATAGAAGAAATTCAGTTTTGAAAGTCTGATGCTTTCAAATTTTATTTTTATAAACTAAATGCATATTTCTTTGTGTAAAAGTCACTGAATTAGAACCGACTTTACTTTTTTAAATCCTAAATTTAAAGTATTGACAGGGTAGTAACTGGAGGAAACTTAAATTACACAGTTGGTTTTCGGTGACTGTTGGTATTTTTAGTGTGTAATTATAAACATTTCCAAAAACTATTCATACGTAATTTTTATTTGCTGACATTATATAATGTTCTACATGTTCTCATTGCATCATTTCAGACAATTACACTTTCTGCGCCCCCTCTGTGGGTTGCCTACTGTAACACCACATTCAGCTTACATTACACACAAAGAAAAGAAGATATGGCCAAGACAGTGGATACAGTGAACATTAACAGTGAATTACACTGAACATTAAACTCCTTTACATTTTACATTGATGTGCTTGTCATAAATGACTGCGTCTGGAGTTTCGAAACTGTAAACTGTTCTAGCTTACTGCATGACATTGTAATATTACTTATTTTGTTAATCATGTGCATGACATACTTCACTGCATAATGAAGTTCTGCCCATAAGAATGTGTGATAAAATGTATTTTCTTTTGATTAACTAAATGACATAACACATTATTGTTTTCAGGAATGTACAAAATTCTTTTCTTGCATTTTGAGAACTACTTTTGGACTGCATTGATTTGTGTAGTATTGTAAGTAGCTAAGCCATGAGTAAAGTGGCATAGTTAACACAAATTGCATCTGCTTCTTTCTTTCTGAAAAATCTATTAATTTTTTTTTAATTGCCTGAAATCCTCAAAGACATTGTGACATTTGTAGTAGCATTGTGCTTGTAAATGCTTCAAATGTTAAAGTTGGAAAAAAGATTGCAATTATGTTGTCAGATGGCTTGTGCTCTGCCGCTACCAGCTTTTTTTCCGGAGGTTATCTGGAAAACAAACCATAGATTATGTGCAGATGGTAAAGGTTGGTAACAAATTTAAAAAATGTTAAATATTTTAATTTGCTAGTTTCGATGTTTACTTGCTGTCTTGACAGTAATTTTAGTTACACAGCAGCACGCAGGGCTGGAACTATACATAAATGAAAATTATAGTATTCTTTTGAGAAGAATAGTCCATTAGGCAGTTAGCATCATATAACAGAAATAAATGTAAAAGGCAATTTCTGTTACGTGATGGATACATACTTCTGCAGTATTTGATGCGGGTCATAAGTAAGGTTGGATATGAGTAACAAACTGTGGTGTCTGCGTGAGGTTCGTAATATAGTTGCCCGTTTGTTGAGCAAGTGCTATGAACAGCTAGTAGCTGTACAAATGC
This sequence comes from Schistocerca gregaria, assembly GCF_023897955.1. Taxonomy (NCBI): domain Eukaryota; kingdom Metazoa; phylum Arthropoda; class Insecta; order Orthoptera; family Acrididae; genus Schistocerca; species Schistocerca gregaria. The sequence goes on from NC_064924.1 coordinate 386,306,143, forward strand.
TGAAACAGTACTATGTCCAGTGCTTTTATTACTAAACTAACTTTCCTTGAAATAACTTTTCACATTTCTCTTTCGATAACGGCAAGTCTTTCTGTGTTTCATCATTACTCTGTAAAAATCATAATACAACATATTAGACAGGAATATTACTGGTTTACATAACAGTACAGTTTATTTTTATTATTGGTGTCAAAGAATTCCGAGCAAATTTGTAGTGTGGTAGGAGTGAACGTACATGACCACTTCTCAGAGAATTCAGCTACAGAAAAATGTACTGTAATAGTATTATCATTTTATATAGTGGTTTACATACAGAAAATGGTGTGTATTACAAAGATTTTGGAAATAATTATAAAAAAATTCATTGTAAATACTGCATGAACTATACATTGAAATTTCATCCTTCAGTGTCACACCTGCCCGTGCAGGTGTTGACTTTATTATCTGCATGTTTTACTTTATTTTGCTTTGTGCTCCATGTACTTCCTGAGAAATGTGTATGCTGTTGTGGTGTGACACACAAATTCAATTAACTATGCAGTGAGGCCCTATAATAGAATTGAGAAAAGAAAGCCAAAACTTTTATAAAACTGAACTACTGTGTAAAAATGATAATTTTATGGTCTAGTAATTATTATCCATCACCTTTTAATGTTAAGAGTGCATTTTCAGTGAAACTGCATATTTACGAAAGATCATTATACTATTTTGTAAAGTTTATTACCATATGCATTGCCATTTACTATGCACAAAGATATCATTTGCTTTATATTTGTAGATGGAATTTAAGAATTGTCATGTATACAAAGATAGATAGTGTAGATGGATAATAGTAACAAGTTAGTATATTCCAGTGTTGTGAAATTCATATTGTGGCTGTAGGTATCCAATTGTGGTTTGTATTTATGATTGTAACATTCATTCGTGCCAGTTACATTTTAATGGAACTGCAAAGCAAGTTACTTTAGTAGATATTTATTTCCTCACTGTATTGAAAGACAAAAAAATTTGGTAGTAATATGAAGAAAACTGGACATGAAGATTCCTTTTATTATTATTATTGTTATTATTATTATTATTCCAGCATTCTTGTGAAAAGCAGTTTCCTTGTAATGTAGCATTGGTGCAAACAGCAATAGTTTATTAGTAGTACTGATAAAGACAAACTAGTATGTAAGATTATGAGAAAAGCCATTCAAGTCAATTAAAAGAAAGTAATAAGTGTATTAATGCTAAAGTGTCAAGTTTCGAGCCTCAGCTTATTTAGGTGTTTTCTGCAGATTAACCTAGTTGTGTCATTAACTGAATGAAACAAAACTTCAACACCCAGAAGTGTGTGTGTGTGTGTGTGTGTGTGTGTGTGTGTGTGTGTGTGTGTGTGTGTGTGGTGCGCAATTACAATATGTAAACATTGTTTCAGAATAAAATGACACAGGAACAGCCCTGTTCCGAAATGATTCCATGGCTTGTTTGTTACTTCTTTCACTCACTCACCCCCCACCCCCCAATGCCTCATAATAAACTATTGTGTAGTAATGGACAGGCTATTATTTTACCTACTTTCCATTTACCAGTGTGTTATGTTTGTGTGTGAATAATGTACCTTGTAATGAGAAGTGTGCTAGAAGTGAAACTGATCATTTCATTGTAGATATTTAGACTGTTTATCTGGACCATGCAGACTATTATCAGCAATTATTTATGCAACTTATAGTAACTTGCAGCCAAACCTGTTGTGGTACCAAGGTCTTCTGTGCCATAGTGCAGATGCTGTATGTAGAAGTATTTATACTTCGTCCAATGGCTCCACCTTCTTTGCAAGTTACTTTTTAGTAGGTGCATTATCTCATATTAGATTCAGTTGGAGCCTGAACTGTAATTCATTTGATTTAAAACATACAGAAATAGTCGTGCAGTTTTTTTGCACCTTTAAAATGTATTCCATTTTTAATAGTGTTATGGTTAATCCGTGATCAGGTCTAGAGTACCTCTGTGGGGGGCAAATGGACTGAAGTGTCAAATCAGATACAATAAAATATTGTAAATTGAGACCAATAGTATTAGTGTTAAATTTTGTGCACTTACTATATGGTTAAAGTGAGGTCTGTACTAATTGATTGATATTAGTTTATTAAATATTACTTCATTAACTAGGCTCTTTACATGTATGCTACATTTGTAGAAGTGTGAACATATTAATACAGAAGTGTCTGAAATGAGTCAGAATCCCTGAGTCTGTAAAGGGTTTAGATTTGTTATTGTTAACAGTCCCTTTTATTGTTACATGTAACTGTTTTTAAATGACAGAACAACACTTTTTCTTTTTTATATATATATATCTCAAGCTATTCCACGTTTTTTTTAATCAGTGCAATATTTCGTTGGAAAACTTCTGTATGCTACTAAAACTAGTTTTGTAACTAGATCAAATGATTTTTAGTGAAGTTGTAAGCTGCTGCTTTAGTTATCAAACTAAATACTGTATCAAAATATTTCACATTAGCAGTTAATTTTATTTTGTGTGTGTGTGTGTGTGTGTGTGTGTGTGTGTGTGTCCATGGAAGATTTTCAGAACAGCTTCAATAAAATTTGATGTGATGCTGTGACAGAAGGTGTAAATTTTATGCAATAAAATGATCAAAACTATGCTGCTTTTTTCACTTTTCAAGCCGTAATGTTCCCTGCAAATGTTGATAGATCTGGAAGAGTGTGATTCACAAAAGTTTGTTATATTAACATCACCTGTGTGTAAAGCTTCATTACTTTTTCAACGTACATAAATATGAATGAGCTAAGATACTTTATGAATGAGCTAAGACACTTGTTTGCATTCCTAGTCTTTTACTCACTTGCATGGTTTGGTTAACCAGTGAGCAAGAGAGCAGTAATATTAGTTAATTCACGAGTATCAGCAAACAGTAAAGAATTGAAGGTTGGTATATCAGTGCATCGATGTCAGCTGTATCCATTTGCAGTAGTCTCCTTTTCTTGCTACAGTGGTGATTCAAAATGCATACATAATGATGTTGGCAGTAATAGAGGAGGAGAAGAGGGAGAAAAAAAATTATGTTCATCTAATCTTTCAATCCTACAAGTATTGAAGCCTACATGAAGACAAAATTTGAAGTTATTTTGATTTTTAGTTACGTAAAATTATATTATTTTGTCCATGCAGTGCTTCACACTGTATGGTTTAATGATTCAGACACCCTCTTGTTTGTTTAAATGAAGATGAAGGCAGGAAAGAGCTTTTTTTAAAAAGACATCCAATTTCCTTCCGAATCCACACATTATAAAAGTTTCTAATCCAAATCTAAAATGTTGATTAGGCAATTAATTTAAAGTCTTCCTTCTTGCAATGCATATTGCAATTTACTACAAATGGCTGATGTTTGATAGGTAGCAGGCAGTTGTAAGACGTGTTGGAACAATGCTCTGGAGACTGGGGTGATTCCCAAATATATTCTGTATTAAACTGAATCATTTTTAATGTAGATGACTGAAATTATTGAATTCCTAACACAAAGCAGAGGGTCTCATTTGTAAATCTGTCTCAGAGGTGTGAAACTGACATCAGAAGGTAAGTTGATTAGTGTTTTATGTCCAGTCAACTGCATTCATTAGAGACGGAGCACAAGTTCGGGGGGAAGGAAATTGCCTGTGTTCTTTTCAAAGGCACCATTCAGGCATTTTTCTGGATCAGTTTAGCGAAAAAGTGAAAAATCTAGATGACCAGATAATGGTCTAAGTAACTAACCTCGGGAAGGGGAACTTAACGTGGAGTCTGATAAGGAGTGATAATGAGCTTCCATTGACTTTTAAAGTATAGTTCAGGAACAAGGTTAGTAGCATGTGGGTATCAGTGATCACAGCAAGTGGCTCTGCTCTGCCACTGCTGGGATCGTGGCAATTTGGAGCCCCCCCCCCCCTCTCTCTCTCTCTCTCTCTCTCTCTCTCTCTCTCTCTCTCTCTCTCTCTCTCTCTCTCATGTTGGGCAAACTGGGTGGCCAAATCATTGCTTAAATTGTCTCGAATGTTCTTCAGACCAATTGTGACTAAGTGTTGTGGTGCATTGTCATCCATAAAAATTCCGTCATTGTTTGGAGCATGAAGTTCCTGAATGGCTGCAAATTGTTTCAAAGTAGCTGAATATAACCATTTTCAGTCAGGGATAGGTTCAGTTGGACTAGAGGGCCCAGTCCATTCCATGTAAAGACCCCATTATGGAGCTGCCATCAGCTTACATAGTGCCTTATTCACAGCTTGGGTCCATCGCTTCAATGGGGTTTGCACCATTCGAGCCCTGCGATCAGTGTCTACCAACTGAAATTAGGACTCGCCTAACTATGCCACGGTTTTCATCGTCTAGGGTCCAACCAATATGCTCATGAGCCCAAGAGAAGAGCTGCAGGCGATGTCGTGCTATAGCAAAGACACTCGCATTGGTTGTCTGCTGCCACAGCCCATTAATGCCAAATTTCATAGAAGTGCTGAAATGGCTGCTTTAGTCGTATGACCCACATTGACATCTGAGATTATTTCACACAGGGTTGCTTGTCAGTTAGTGGTGACAACTCTATGCAAACATTGCTGTTGTTAAGTGAAGATCAGCAGCCAAGTTGTCCGTGGTGATAGGTAATGCCTAAAATTTCTGTTCCCAGCAAACTGTTGACACTGTGTATCTCTGAATATTGAATTCCCTAATGATAAGGATATAAGGAAAGTAGTCACCATAAAGTGGAGACACTTGAGTTGCAGACAGCACAACAAAAAGACTGTCGCCAAGTTTTCGGACACACACACACACACACACACACACACACACACACACACACACACACACACACACACACAAAACTCAGCCTGAGAAATGCAGTCATATATGTTTGCGTGAATCTGCATTTGTGTGTGTCTGTCGTCTATTTTTGACTAAGGTTGTACTGGCCAAAAGCTTTATTTGTGACAGTCTTTTTGTTGTGCCTATCTGTGACTCGGCGGCTCAGCATCTCCGCTATATGTGAGTGGCAAGTTTCCTTTTCATAATATTGATACATTCCGTCCTAGAGTTTCCAGTGTTTGAATTCCCTAATGATTTCCGAAATGGGATGTCCCATGTGTCTAGCTCCAACTACTTTTCTGTGTCCCAAAGTCCGATAATTCCCATTGTGCAGCCATAATCACATTGGATACCAGAGTACAAGAGACAGCTCTGGCAATGCACTGCTCTTTTATATCTTGTGTCGATGATACTACCGCCATATGTATATGTGCATATCTCTAGCCAATTACTTTTGTCACCTATACTGGACCAGAATACCAAGTGGTTGACAGTTCAGGGGGTAATTTTGCCTGTTTACTGTCATGTGCAAATGCAGTATAGCTCTAGTAATGGCAGCTGTGCAGTATTTTACTGAGTACTTTTGTATGTAACAGGAGTGACTATGATAGTGATATGATTTTTCATAGTTATGGTGTATCTTTCATAAACTGGCTTTGAGCCACTTTTGTTGTTTTGATCTAGGCATAGCACACCATGTACAAATAATGGAGGTGAAATTCTTATCTCTATTGCATCGCGAACTTTCTTGTATACCAAATTGTATGTGGTGCAATCACACCACCTCCCTCTACCTAATCCAGTCGAAGTTGCCCTGTGGTTTCTATGATATTGGTGATGCCATAATGAAAACCATAACTACCCAGTTAAAAAATGCATCCAATGACAGAACATGCAGAAATTAATTACACTGAAAAATAGTTGCAGATTATTTCTGTAGTAACCAAGTAAAATATTGTCATTACCTTTATTCGCCAGACGACTTCCTGATACAGTAATAGGTAGTAAGACTCCACTTGTTGGCATTTTACTCTTCCTGTGGATGAGAAAACTAGCTTCCATCACACTATTGCAATCTTAAATGCATATATCATGATCAGCTGCAATTTGATATGTGATGCATGATGTTGTTGGCTACATGTATACATGCTACTTTTGTGTGTTTTCTATTGTCTCCTATCTATAGCCTGTTAGGCTGTGGTTTTAAAATGAGAATCCACATCTCACTCTCTCTCCCCCCCCCTACAGTTTTATTTTTTTTCTTCCTTTTTTTCTGTGTGTGTGTATTTCTCTACTCTAAACACTCATCTGCTGCTTGCCCAACTGCACGGTTAATAGATTTAATGATATTTAAAATATGACTTTATACATCCTTTTTGTCTTAACATTCGATTTTCATCCATCCATTCAAAGAAGTTTACATATCCCAATCATTTGTGGGTTTCTTCATTTTCTGTGGTTGAAGATCAGAACACTGCCTCCACAACTGCTGAGAATAATTATGGATTCACCTTACCTGACCCTTCTTTCAGATCCCTATTTTCCACTGTCCTGATGAAATCATGTGTTGGCATATATATGCTTGAATATACAGTATGATTCACAAAGATATGCAAATATTTGAATATATTATTCCACATGTAAAACAAAAGAAAAAAGTTCATATAAATGTAGATCCGCAAATGTTTAATTACGGAGTTATGGCTAACAACAAATTTTGCCTGAAATTTAGAAACTTTGCTAATATGAAACTATTGAAAAAGCGTAAGAGGTTAAGTAAGGCACGATTTCCATTTTGTTGTGGTTGATTTGGTGAATCGGATAAAACATGGACAGTAGCCTGCCCCCACTTACAGCTACTGTAAGTGCTGTTGTTCGCTGTATCTTCAGCAGCTACATGGAAAAATTTTGTTCCACCCAAGCTGCCCTATTCCCACATGTGCAGAGCAGTGTTAAGTTTCAGTGGGGAGACGAGGCGTCTTCACGTGACCTGTGTTAAGGTTTAGTGATTTTACTGTTTTCGTCATGTCAAATGAAAACGAAACTGATTTCTGTGGTCGGAAGCTAGCAAGTGAATTAAAATACATTCACATAATTAGGCTAAAGTACATTAATAGTTTGTTTTTTGTTTCATTTTATTTCCCGGTTTTTTACAGGCAAGCATTAATTGCCTTTTGGAACAGAAGTTTTGTCGATTTGCTAAAGAAATTCGGCTTTTTTATCTTTTCCACCAAGGCTGTCAATTTATTTGAAACTGAGTGTTTTATTTCATACAACTGGCTAGTGTCAACTGTTTGCTGAGTTATCTTCTGGAACGTATGGCGTTATGCCATAATAAAAAACTAGACGTGAGATAATACAGTACTGGTACTCTCAGAAAATTTGCGGCTCGAAAACCACAATGAAAAGGTTAATATCAGGTTGGGGGCCTGCTACTTTGTGGATGTGGACATAGGAATGTGCACTTTCAGCTGAATTACGCATTTTAGCATGGTTTATGAAATTCCAATGCTTTTGGAGTTTCCTCTGATGTCCTGTTTTGTTTATGATGTAATGTAAGGTCTGTTACGCGATATAGGTACGAACATGTGGGCTTCATACGTCATCGTAGCTTTTCGCACACAGTAAAGCCATTTTCTGGTGTGTTCTTGACAACTGCTGAAACGAACCTACTTCTAACAGGCCTCGGGAAAATATTGCAATTGGTGGTTGAAAAGCATTACTTACGAAGTAAATTTCATTTTATGCAAGATGAATTATTACATGTGCGAATATGCTTTCAATTTCTTAAATCACAAAAGTTTGATTGATATTCATGTCATTATTTAAAATTTACTGGCACGTTGGTGTGATGTGTAACATGCGCAAAAAATGACTAATATTATATGTGGATGTTTAGCTTTCCTTGCAGCTGCATTATGTATTTTAAATTTAACCATTAACGTACCCTATTTGTGTGGTTGCGCCACTGATCAATGGTGTTGCTATTGGCTGACTACATCATGTTTCCTATGCTGCTATCACCAGCTGGCGAGACCACGTAAAGTAAGCTATAATTGGCTTACTGAAGCACATCATAATATCAATATCAATTTCAATGCTTTGGAAACTAACGTGGAATTCAAATGCATATTTTTGTAATACACCAATATATGAAACCTTAACCATTCAAAGGATTGATAAGTTTTACGGTCCTGAAGAAAAATATACTGGCACTCAATCGGGAAAGAGGGTGTTTTTTATCGGAACCTGGGAATTTTTTTCCGTGTCGGTGTATATGCCCTGGTTAAATTGACACTGCCAACACCTGAATAGGATTGAGAAGGAAGGATTGTTTAAGCGTAAAAGTGACTGTAAATAGGCGGAGCCCACTCAAGACCAGGTTACTGTGATAGCGTTAAGAAGGGCTAGAACTTGATTACGAAGAAGACAGGTAAGAAAAGGTAACCCTGTTTGCAGAAGGTTCCTCATATGCTGGAAGTTAGTTGAATAAATGGGGAATGCTGGTCAAAAGGCTCAATAAGCTTATTTCATCAAAATATTACAGGTAAAATTGATGAATTAGTGATAAGTATTGACTGGCAGTATTACCTCATTCCACCATATACATGAAATTTAATACTGCCTTTGGAAGGTGCATCTTACCTGGTGATTTGTATGGAAGTAGTTTGTTGTAGATGAGAGGAGTGACCATTTATGCTAAATGTGTTGTGCCGTTCAAACGAGTCTATGTATTAAAATATTGTAAAGACATAATATTTTAACTCTTTATAGGATAGTGGTCGATATATTGCCCACCCACCATAAGTGCAAATGTTCGTTTTCTATAGAAAACTGACCCTTAAAGATGCATCAGGTGTTGCTAAACGGATGGTGTACTCTCAAGCGACCACTTTTTGTTTACTGTAGTGGTAGAACATTCTTATTGAAATGATGGTTGGCTAGGCAACCACTATCCACGTGATGAGTATCTTTGGTGGCGTTTTGTTTGTACGAGAGAAAATTGTTCCATTGAAGGTGCAATTTATGTGAGAATTTGTTAAAATATAAGATATGTATGACATTTATAGAATTAATGGTTACATGTTTTACATTGTATATATGTTTTACGTACAGTCTTGGACATAAGAACTGACTGCCGGCGCCGCCACAGAGACTAAGTCTGAGTCATTCACTTAAGGTGGCCAATAAAACCGATCGCCTCTGACAACTCTAAAGTCTGGTCATCTGCACAATCTGGCAACAGTGTAAGATGCGTAAGTGTCAGAAGGAAGTGTTGTCAACTCACGAGGTGGTGGTGGATTATGTGAGCCCGTGGTCTAGTGGTAATAGTCGTGCATCCTAAACTTATAGTCGCCTGTTCGCGTCCAAAAGATTTTTTATTACACCACATTTCGTGCCTCGTTTAAAATTATGTGTCTGATTGGACATCGAAGATAATTCGCTTCACATTCTTCCCAACAGCAATAACAAGTACCTCCAGAAAGAATTCCGCAGGACATGGGGCTGCGTCGCTATCAGAACTGCTTACGCTCAAGCATTTCCTCGCGCTGCAGCGGCTGCCGGCCACTGGCAAAACGCCATCCGGCGCCGCCCAGGTGAACGCAGTGCAACGCTGTCAAGTGTATGTATCAACTGTCATTTTCGAATTTGAAGTTCTAGTTATCTTGCATTGAATTTTGTATACTTGAAAATCATGAACTACAGTTCAGTGTTGTAAAATTGAGTTGCAAGTAGAAAAAGGTGTAACATCTGCAACACAATATTTACTTTTGGTATAACAGAGGGAAGAATGCAGTGGAGGCAGCTAGAAAGAGCTGACCCGTGTGTGGAGCCAGTGCTTTTGGGAAAAATACGCCAGAAAAAGATATTCTTGTTTCAACAAAGGTCGTTCTGGCATGAATAATTTTCCACATTAAGGAAGTCTCGACTACTGATAAATGTGATGGACATTTGCATTCAACAGCCAAAGTTCATAAGTCTGGTGTAGGAGTACTGCATGCTCTAATTCAAAACAACAAAAATCAATGGAGTGACAATTATTGAACGTCATCAGGTCGCTCATTGAGTATTCCTATGCAGCACTGTTACTAATGACGAGTTACGATACCTTTATCGTCAACTTCCTAGGAAGAAATGAAAGGCTGAGCCCCACTAAAAGACGTAATAAATTCGAACAAAGGATAGTGTGAACATAATATTTTACATCTGATAGCTCCAAAAATGTGTTTTGGGCTACGACTTCTGCCCCAAGGGGTGTGTGCTTCACAGCTGAAAATTGTTGCCGACAACTGATACACCTGTGGTTGCAGTGTAAAAAAATCCACCGACAAAACTACATCACGTGTGCTACTGCATGATAATGCACCCTGATGATATGAGAAACAAAACTATCCAGGAGATTGATAGGTAAGTCATCTCTCAGGCACTTGTATTGATAGGGAAGTCCTCTCGCAAGCACTTGTCCCCCTCATCATATATTTGTAAAGTTTTACCTTTCCCGCTCTTGATCGATCAACCGTCAAGGCAATTCGTTTCTAGACGAATATACTCTTCAAACTACACTGGTTTAATGACATCGTTCGAACCAGTAGGTTTCTACGGGCGTAGAATTTGTAAACTACTTTAGCATTGTCAGATTGTTTGAGATATTGTGAAAGAAAATCCTGCTGCGGATTAATTTGTCTTTGACGATTCTGTTGTGTTCAGTAAACTAATGAAAACGCAATTAAAATATTCACTGTGCTGATACAAATTAAATTCAGCTTACTACAGAAACATCTCGACGTATCTGTAAGACGATTGAGCATATTTTAACACGAACTAGTAGGATATTACCGACTTCTGACTTCGAAAACGCCGGCCATTGTGGCCGTGCGGTTCTAGGTGCTCAGTCTAGAGCCACGTGACCGCTACCGTCGCAGGTTCGAATCCTGCCTCGGTTATGGATGTGTGTGATGTCCTTAGGTTAGTTAGGTTTAAGTAGTTCTAAGTTCGAGGGGACTGATGACCACAGTGCTCAGAGCCATTTGAACCATTTTTTACTTCTAACAGGTCTGTATTTACTTCATGTCCTGTATCAGTCGTCAAGTACTATGAAAATGTGGCAGTTCATAGATATAATTATGTATTCACAACAATAAACAATGTGTCGGCAGGAAAGAAAAGTGGCATTATGAATTTTACAGTACTGTAAGGTTTTCACTCTGACACTAAGAGGAACTAACAGTAGCAAGGCGAATTTTGCTCGAGTGTTATCTTAAGATTCCCTTATTGAGTTTGTATCTGCCTGGTTGTCGCTCTGCTACAAACGAATTAAAAATCTGGCTTTCTGCGAGTTTCGAAAGGCGAACAAAAGCAGCTTGCACCTTGTAGCCAAGCATGTTACCTGGGAACTGGTTTTTTCTTAAAGTAGGTAGACATTATTTTGAGGGTGAATTGCTGGCAAATGTCAGTCAGACGTGTGCCTTTGGTGTGAGTGTTTCGGTGTGTTGAATTTGTACCAATGATTTTTCTGTAGGTTTTTTCTGTCCCAAATAGAGAGTTGAAGTCTCCCATTAGTATTTTCAGGTCATCTTGGTGAATTTTGGTCATGGTTTTTTCAGGTGTGTTCCAGAATTTTCGGTGTTTTTCTTATTTTCGATGTTGGAGGGGGCATATGCATTGATGAATGTATATTTTTTTATTGGGGCTCTCAATGAGAATAGTCATATGTCACATGCTTCTCAGGAACTTTAGTTTTTTGTCTTTATTTTCTCAATTCACACTATAACAAGGGCGTGGATATGAGAAGAGGAAATGAAACATACGCTCCCAAGACACAATATTTCCTTGTGTGCTACTACTGCGTACATGAAAGTTCTTGCAGTTAATGTTTGTATGTTGGATAAAATTTGATATTACCTCACATTCCTTTGTGAGAAAGTTCCTATTTTCTTGGGATTCAAATAGAGTGAACATTTCATCACTGGTTAATATTCTGATGACTAATGACATCATATCCGTTTCAATTCCTCCATGGCACCTGTGAGTAGAGTCTCACGTTTGTTACTATAAAAACATACAGGCAGTGATGTCCGCTCACCGCAGTCAGAGCCGAGGTGATTTCTTTTTGTTTATGACGAAGCGTCTGCTCACTGTCCACGCTCAGCCAACATAAGTATATCGCTGAGGCATTGGGCACTGCTAATCGCTGCACTTGTCGCGATCCACAACAAGAGCCCACTGTCTCTGCTAACGATATTACGGAGTTAATCCATCTTACTTACTTAACGTAAAATGCAGGACGTGGGTTGAGTAAAAATTCAATTTGTAACTTCCCAGCACATTAAAGTACTATACAGTCATATTTGATGCAATATTTATTGTTGGTTGTCTAATGTTAATAGTATTGATTCAGATTGTGCGTGAACACGAAAACACACACAGCCATTGATTCCAGTGAGGGTGACGACTACTGTGTGTTGAACAATACATGTACCAATCAATTCCTCATTTGGCGTCGAGTGGATGAGATGTTTCAATTACTTTGCATTGCAATAATTGTAAGGAGGAGACTGAAAGTAAATGGACTTGTATGCTAAAGAGCTGCGAAAAAGCATAGCTTGGCCGATTATTAGATAATTGTCCACATGTGTTTTATAGACGAATATACCTTTAGTAGCCAACCCACCCACCATCATTACATAAGATTTCTCGAAGGCGTAGGGGCTTTGATTTCATCAAGTCGTCGATAGTATAGCGTGATGGTTTACCTCCCACCATACGTTTTCTATATTACTTCAAAGGTCGTCTGCATTTGTATGTCCACAAGGGAATGGCCTTGTTACCTCTGCCCACATATTCTCTATCTGGTTGATGTCCGGTGATCGTGGAACAAACGGCAACAGCTTTATCCTCTCCTGTCTCTGAAACCAATCTTGCACTGCTCTGCTCTGGTGAATGGGGCTCTGCTCCTTTAAATAAACTGTTATCTTGTTACTTCATATGTTTATATTCAAATAACGTATCTGTAATAACCACATTGTATTAGCATTTTCCATAGTGTTTAAGAATTCAGGCCCTGTCATAGATAAGTGATCTAGATTAAACAATTGGATTAAGAATGTGGTTTACCCATTATATCGTATGATGAGAGCCGTAGTCGGATATCCACATTAAGACTGACTGACTGAATCCGATTTGAGCAAATTGGTATCGAAATGAAATTACAGAAATCGGATAATTTGAACGTCTGTATTGCAACAAAAGCTGCGCACATAAGCTCCTTTGATGGAGTAACAGGTAGCAACAGTCTAAGAAAGAGTGAGGAATATGTCTACTGTCGGCCGCAGTGGACGAGCAGTTCTAGGCGCTACACTCTGGAACCGCACGACCGCTACAGTCGCAGGTTAGAATCCTGCCTCGAGCATGGATGTATGTGATGTCCTTAGGTTAGTTAGGTTTAAGTAGTTCTAAGTTCTAGGGGGCTGATGACCTCAGCAGTTAAGTCCCATAGTGCTCAGAGCCATTTGAATATGTCTACTAGCAGCAATGTAACGTAATTATGATGATGTTGTCTTCAGTCCTGAGACTGGTTTGATGCAGCTCTCCATGCTACTCTATCCTGTCCAAGCTGCTTCATCTCCCAGTACCTACTGCAACCTACATCCTTTTGAATCTGCTTAGTGTACTCATCTCTCGGTCTCCCTCTACGATTTTTACCCTCCACGCTGCCCTCCAACGCTAAATTTGTGATCCCTTGATGCCTCAAAACATGTCCTACCAACCGATCCCTTCTTCTAGTCAAGTTGTGCCACAAACTTCTCTTCTCCCCAATCCTATTCAATACCTCCTCATTAGTTACGTGATCTATCCACCTTATCTTCAGTATTCTTCTGTAGCACCACATTTCGAAAGCTTCTATTCTCTTCTTGTCCAAACTAGTAATCGTCCATGTTTCACTTCCATACATGGCTACACTCCAAACAAATACTTTCAGAAACGACTTCCTGATACATAAATCTATATTCGATGTTAACAAATTTCTCTTCTTGAGAAACGCTTTCCTTGGCATTGCCAGTCTACATTTTATATCCTCTCTACTTCGACCATCATCAGTTATTTTACTTCCTAAGTAGCAAAACTCCTTTACTACTTGAAGTGTCTCATTTCCTAATCTAATTCCCTCAGCATCACCCGATTTAATTTGACTACATTCCATTATCCTCGTTTTGCTTTTGTTGATGTTCATCTTATATCGTCCTTTCAAGACACTGTCCATTCCGTTCAACTGCTCTTCCAAGTCCTTTGCCGTCTCTGACAGAATTACAATGTCATCGGCGAACCTCAAAGTTTTTACTTCGTCTCCATGAATTTTAATACCTACTCCAAATTTTTCTTTTGTTTCCTTTACTTCTTGCTCAATATACAGATTGAATAACATCGGGGAGAGGCTACAACCCTGTCTCACTCCTTTCCCAACCACTGCTTCCCTTTCATGCCCCTCGACTCTTATGACTGCCATCTGGTTTCTGTACAAATTGTAAATAGCCTTTCGCTCCCTGTATTTTACCCCTGCCACCTTTAGAATTTGAAAAAGAGTATTCCAGTCAACATTGTCAAAAGCTTTCTCTAAGTCTACAAATGCTAGAAACGTAGGTTTGCCTTTTCTTAATCTTTCTTATAAGATAAGTCGTAAGGTCAGTATTGCCTCACGTGTTCCAACATTTCGACGGAATCCAAACTGATCCTCCCCGAGGTCCGCATCTACCAGTTTCTCCATTCGGTAAAGAATTCGCGTTAGTATTTTGCAGCTGTGACTTATTAAACTGATAGTTCGGTAATTTTCACATCTGTCAGGACCTGCTTTCTTTGGGATTGGAATTATTATATTCTTCTTGAAGTCTGAGGGTATTTCGCCTGTCTCATACATCTTGCTCACCAGCTGCTAGAGTTTTGTCATGACTGGCTCTCCCAAGGCCGTCAGTAATTATAACCGATATTTATGTGGTGGAAATATTGAATCGAACAATACACACATCTATTTCGGTTGTGGGAAGATACACCATATCGGATTTGCTGATGACATAATAATAATAATAATAATAAAAATCTCGTGGCAGATGGGGGAAAGTCTGCCACATATTGTTGGTACCGAGGAAATCAAATATTTGGAGTGGACCAAATACTAACACAATCCTGAACGGCTACTCAACCCGTTGTACCCAAAATCCAGACACGTCTGAGGGAAAATCAAAGGTACACCGGTCACCGTCCAATGAGTTCGGCTGAAAATATTTGCTTCCAAAGGCTTCAACACCCTCTGGTCCTGTCCGGTCCTGGTATCACCCAGGCCAAACCAATGAAACACAAGCAAACATGAACTGTGCAAACAAAGTCAACTTTACCCCAGGTGGTACACAACCCGCCCGTCGACAGGGGCAGCTGGGTTTTCGGATTCTGGGGAGTCCAGGCTAGAACGGGACAGAATATCTGATATCTCTGGTAAATTTCCCTACAAGCAGAAAACATCACTTACATTGATCCAAACACGAAAATTAAATAATCTCACATAAGTAATAGTCCGCCAAAAATTTCTCATCATTGCTCTTCAAGAACCACAACTAACTGACAATGAAACATTGCATTACAAAACTATCGCATCTTCAAGAGCAAAAAACAACAAAAGGTGGCGAAAGGTGCACCAATTTTCGGCATGGCATTTCTAGAACACAGATCTATCATGTACTCTGTCAAAGAAATCAAATCCATCAGCAATCAACTTATGACTATTCATTCAGAGCCCCAATAAAAAATATACACTCATCAATGCACATGCCCCCTCCAACATCGAAAATAAGAAAAACACCGAAAATGTCAAAAAATTCGGGAATACACTCGAAAAAACCATAAGCAAAATTCACCAAGATGACATGAAAATACTAATGGGAGACTTCAACTCTCTATTTGGGACAGAAAAATTCTATAGAAAACATTGGTACAAATTCAACACACCGAAACACTCACACCAACGGCACACGTCAGACTGACATTTGCCAACAATTTAACCTCAAAATAATGTCTACCCACTTTAAGAAAAAACCAGTTCCCAGGTAACATGCTTGCTACAAGGTGCAACCTGCTTTCGTTCGCCTTTCGAAACTTGCAGAAAGCCAGATTTTTAATTCGTTTGTAGCAGAGCTACAACCAGGCAGATACAAACTCAATAAGGGAATCTTAAGACAACACTCGAGCAAAATTTGTCTTGCTACTTTTAGTACCTCTTAGTGTCAGAGCGAAAACCTTACAGTATTGCAAAATTCATAATGCCACTTTTCTTTTCTGCCGACACATCATTTATTGTTGTGAACACACAATTTTATCTATGAACTGCCACATTTTCATAGAGGGTGTATACGACCCGTGAGATCCGGAAAAAAACCCCGCAAATTTTTTAGAATTCTGGGAATTTTTTTGTTGTTTTAGTTTTCAGTTAAATTTTTGTAATTTTGGTTGGTATGAATCGCTACTCTAACAAAGGATTTACTCTATTCTGCTACTGCAAAATAATACTGCAACAATAAAACGAGAACGAGAAATAAGTATGAAAATAAAACATAAATTACAAAGGATATGTGTCATCCACAACAACAAAACACAGTGGTCATACAAGCTGTCTGCCAACATCAAAATGTGGCAAAGGCTTTAGGAAAACTAATGCAAAGCACCCCGCCCCCATTGAACCATGGGCATTGCCGTTGGTGAGGAGGCTTGTGTGCCTCAGCGATACAGATAGCCGTATCGTAGGTGCTACCACAACGGAGGGGTATCTGTTGAGAGGCCAGACAAACGTGCGGTTCCTGAAGAGGGGCAGCAGCCTTTTCAGTAGTTGCAGGGGCAACAGTCTGGATGATTGACTGATCTGGCCTTGTAACCCTAACCAGAACGGCTGAAAACAAGGGGAAACTACAGCCGTAAGTTTTCCCGAGGGCATGCAGCTTTACTGTATGATTAAATGATGTTGGCGTCCTCTTGGGTAAATTATTCCGGAGGTAAAATAGTCCAACATTCGGATCTCCGGGCGGGGACTACTCAAGAGGACGTTGTTATCAGGAGAAAGTAAAGTGGCGTTCTGCAGATCGGAGCGTGGTATGCCAGATCCCTTAATCGGGCAGGTAGGTTAGAAAACTTAAAAAGGGAAATGGATAGGTTAAAGTTAGATATAGTGGGAATTAGTGAAGTTCGGTGGCAGGAGGAACAACACTTTTGGTCAGGTGAATACAGGGTTATAAACACAAAATCAAATAGGGGTAATGCAGGAGTAGGTTTAATAATGAACAAAAAAATAGGAGTGCGGGTAAGCTACTACAAACAGCATAGTGAATGCATTATTGTGGCCAAGATAGACACGAAGTTCGAACCTACCACATTAGTACAAGTTTATATGCCAACTCGCTCTGCAGATGATTAAGAAATTGATGAGATAAAAGAAATTATTCAGGTAGTGAAGGGAGACGAATATTTAACAGTCATGGGTAACTGGAATTCAAGAGTAGGAAAAGGGCGAGAAGGAAACATAGGTGAATATGGATTGGGGCTAAGAAATGAAATAGGACGCCACCTGTTAGAATTTTGCGCAGAGCATAACTTAATCATAGCTAACACGTGGTTCAAGAATCATCAAAGAAGGTTGTACACATGGAAGAGTCCTGGAAATACTAGAAGGTGTCAATCAGACAGATTATATAATGGTAAGACAGAGATTTAGGAACCAGGTATTAAATTCTAAGACATTTACAGGAGCAGATGTGGACTCTGACCACAATCTATTGGTTATGAACTGTAGATGAAAACTGAAGAAACTGCAAAAAGGTGAGAATTTAAGGAGATGGGATCTGGACAAACTGATTAAACCAGAGGTTGTACAGTGTTTCAGGGAGAGCATAAGAGAACAATTGTCACAAATGGGGGAAAGAAATACAGTAGAAGAAGAATAATGGGTAGCTCTGAGGGATGAAGTAGTGAAGGCAGCAGAGGACCAAGAAGGTAAAAAGACGAGGGCTAGTAGAAATCCTTGGGTAACAGATGAAATATTGGATTTAATTGATGAAAGGAGAAAATATAAATATGCAGTCAATGAAGCAGGCAAAAAGGAATACAAACGTCTCAAAAATGAAATCGACAGGAAGTGCAGAATGGCTAAGCAGGGATGGCTAGAGGACAAATGTAAGGATGTAAAGGCTTATCTCACAAGGGGTAAGATAGATACTGCCTACAGGAAAATTAAAGAGACCTTTGGAGAAAAGAAAACCATTTGTATGAATATCAAGAGCTCAGATGGAAACCCAGTTCTAAGCAAAGAAGGGAAAGCAGAAAGGTGGAAGGAGTATATAGAGGGTCTATACAAGGGCGACGTAATTGAGGACAATATTCTGGAAATGGAAGAGAATGTACATGAAGATGAAATGGGAGATACAATACTGCGTGAAGAGTTTGACAGAGCACTGAAAGAACTGAGTCGAAACAAGGCCCCGGGAGTAGACAACATTCCATTAGAACTACTGACTGCCTTGGAAGAGCCAGTCCTGACAAAACTCTACCATCTGGTGAGCAAGATGTATGAGACAGGCGGAATACTCTCAGACTTCAAGAAAAATGTAATAATTCCAATCCCAAAGAAAGCAGGTGTTGAGATGTGAAAATTAGCAACTATCAGTTTAATAAGCCACAGCTGCAAAATACTGACGCGAATTCTTTACAGATGAATGGAAAATCAAGTAGAAGCCCAACCTTGGGGAAGATCAGTTTGGATTCCGTAGAAATATTGGAACACATGAGGCAATACTGCCCTTATGACTTATCTTAGAAGAAAGATTAAGGAAAGGCAAACCTATGTTTCTAGCATTTGTAGACTTACAGAAAGGTTTTGACAATGTTGACTGGAATACTCTCTTTCAAACTCTAAAGGTGGCAGGAGTAAAATACAGGGAGCGAAAGGCTATTTACAATGTAGAGAAACCAGATGGCAGTTATAAGAGTCGAGGGACATGTAAGGGAAGCAGCTGTTGGGAAGGGAGTGAGACAGGGTTGTAGCCTCTCCCTGATGTTATTCAATCTGTATATTGAGCAAGCAGTGAAGGAAACAAAAGAAAAATTTGGAGTAGGTATTAAAATCCATGGAGAAGAAATAAAAACTTTGAGGTTCGCCAATGACATTGTAATTTTATCAGAGACAGCAAAGGACTTGGAAGAGCAGTTGAATGGAATGGACAGTGTCTTGAAAGGAGGATATAAGATGAACATCAACAAAAGCAAAACAAGAATAACGGAATGTGGTCGAATTAAGTCAGGTGATGCTGAGGGAATTAGATTAGGAAATGAGACACTTAAAGTAGTAAAGGAGTTTTGCCATTTTGGGAGCAAAATAACTGATGATGGTCGAAGTAGAGAGGATATAGAATTTAGGCTGGCAATGGGAAAGAAAGCGTTTCTGAAGAAGAGGAATTTGTTGACATCGAGTATAGATTTAAGTGTCAGGAAGTCGTTTCTGAAAATATTTGTATGGAGTGTAGCCATGTATGGAAGTGAAACATGGACGATAAATAGTTTTGACAGGAAGAGATTAGAAGCTTTCGAAATGTTGTGCTACAGAAGAATGCTGAAGACTAGACGGGTATATCACATAATTAATGAGGAGGTATTGAATAGAATTGGGGAGAAGAGGAGTTTGTGGCACAACTTGACAATAATAAGGGACCAGTTGGTAGGACATGTTCTGAGGCATCAAGGAATCACAAATTGAGCATTGGAGGGCAGTGTGGAGGGTAAAAATCATAGAGGCAGACCAACTGATGAATACACTAAGCAGATTCACAAGGGTGTAGGTTGCAATATGTACTGGGAGATGAAGAAGCTTGCACATGATAGAGTAGCATGCTGCATCAAACCAGTCTAGGACTGAAGACCACACACACACAATGCAATGCAACATAACAAATTGCATCAGATGACCGTGTCGTCACAACTGTTTAGATTAGATTCGTTTTAGCAGTTACGAGCGGGCTCATATGCATGCGCAGTTGAGTGAAGTATGAGTTGTACCTTCTCCTCTTCTGGCTACAGAAATGTGGCTGTTCGCTGTGTAAGCAGTCGCAGCCAGCAGCTAGATGTAACGGGGAAAAATTTTAGTCCCGCTCCCAAGCTGCCAGATTGAGCCATGCGCAGCAGGCCCGGATCTATTAGTGTGTGTGTGTGTGTGTGTGTGTGTGTGTGTGTGTGTGTGTGTGTGGGTGGGTGGGAGGGGGGGGGGGGGGCAAACCGAAGTACAGTGTGTTACCTGTAAGACGACTGTGTTGTTCGGTAGTGCGGGTTGAGGAGGAAGCTAGCATTCGCTTGGGTGGGGAGGGGGGACAAGGCACGCCTACCAGTTGCAATGCTGGGACTACAAATTGCGCGTCATGCTTACACGAAAGGCTGGGAAGTAAAACTCGCCGTAAATGTTGTTCGTAAACGAAACTGAAATCGTCATGTACATTAAAATCTACATATTTCTCAGCGAGACAATACTTCACTTCCAGCCTATTTTGTCGTGCAAAACTGGAAGCAGTGTTCGCAGGCTCGGCACAATCTTCCGCACTGAATAAAATTCCGCTATCGTGTCGCGAATGACACGGTGATTAAAATCATCGATCATTACTTCGATTTCTCCACTTCTTTTCCTAAGCTAAAAGAGAGAGAAAGATTTATAAGAAAATGCCTTCTGCACTGCATGTATTTTTTTTTTAAATTTGGAAATGTACTGTAATATGAATTTGTTTCGAAATAATACAGTAACCAGTGGTGTTTCCATACAAAGCAACACGGTAGCAAGGAAAAATGAAATATAAGGTAATACGGACGAAACAGGGGGCTCCTTCAAAGTGATCGCGAACAAAATATTTGAAATGGAAACTCACCTTTTCTTGCCAGGCGTTTGTGGTGATATGCCAGGATGATTCCTGGATAACTGTTTGAATCTTCGAATGCTACGCATGCTTTGTCCTGTTTATGTAGCAGCTCTCACTGAAGATTTGTAAATGGAGTGAAGCAATTTTTTCTGCTCCCTTTCGCAGCATTTAATCACACGCAATATAATATTGCGAGCATAGCTACGTAATACTGGTTTCCTTCTAACCGTAGGCCTACCGGCAGGGGTTGTTGGCGACTTCCGAGATGGGCCAGCAACTGCCTCTTCACTCATTTTGATCATGTTTAGCACAACTGCACAATAAAAACACGAAGACCAGTACATCGCAAAACAATAACGAAGCGGACGACAATGGCTACCTTGTACAACACAGTCAGCTACGTAATGTTGGCAGCAGTCGAAATTGCGTGCGTACCGAAGTCTCCCGACGTTTACCGACTTCTACCGATTCACGACTAGGGAGAAGTATGTCATCTAAAAGTTTACACACTGTATCTGATGTTTCACAAAGCGCCTAGCATCCAGCGCACGTTGGTCTATCAAAGCGCGTAGCATCCAGCGCACGTTGGTCTATCGATAACTCATATGACTTTGAAACGCATCCCTGTTGATTTTTGAACACATTCTGTAAGTTGATTTCTGAATGAATCATAAGTTGATTTTTGAATGGATGCATAGTGTACGTGATGTCAAGGGAATCCTCGTCGCATCTAGAAATAAACTACCCTGCAGGCAAAAGGGGACTGGGCTATACGAGCTCAGCGGAGTACAGCCGAACGAATGAACGCCAATTGCTGTCTGATTATGTTGTTGATTGGGTTTGCGAATGACCAGCGTTGTTATAATTACTAGAGAAATCATAGAGTGAAATTTTGTCAGAAAATTTTTGGCCAGATCGCTACACTAGTAAGGGCCAGTTGTGCAGCCCCCGTCTAGCAGCTGCTTAAGTTCTATACTGGAAGTAGAGTCCGCCTCCGGTAGCTGAGTGGTCAGCGCGACAGAATGTCAATGCTAAGGTCCCAGGCTCGATTCCCGGCTGGGTCGGAGATTTTCTCCGCTCAGGGACTGGGTGTTGTGTTGTCCTAATCATCCTCCTTTCATCCCCATCGACGCGCAAGTCGCCGAAGTGGCATCAAATCGGAAGACTTGCACCCGGAGAACGGTCTACCCGACGGGAGGCCCTAGTCACACATTTCATTTCATTTCTGGACGTAGCGCAGAAAACGTGTTGTACGAACACGTAATAACGCCTAACCGGAGAATAAAAGCAGGATAACCAAACCGGTGGCAGGGTTGGTGAAGTTAACCAGAGAATGAGTCTTGGCACTGGCAGTAATAGTTACAGAATTAGTAATGACAAGATTGTCTGTTAGAACGAGGAAGGAGAAGAAACGGGGACATCATACAAATTATGGAAGAATGTGACGATTCCAAATTTATATAAAAATCTCGTACTCATGCTCGAGTAACTGGACCATATGAATGAAATGCGAAACTATTTTCTAACAATTCAAATGGCTCTGAGCACTATGCGACTTAACATCTGTGGTCATCAATCGCCTAGAACTTAGAACTAATTAAACCTAACTAACCTAAGGACATCACACACATCCATGCCCGAGGCAGGATTCGAACCTGCGACCGTAGCAGTCGCACGGTTCCGGACTGCGCGCCTAGAACCGCGAGACCACCGCGGCCGGTATTTTCTAACCTAAAGCTTTTTGCTTGTAGGAGGCCTAATAGGCATTTTATGTTGGTCTTCGTGAATTATATTCTGTCGTGTTATAAAAACGACCATTTGTAACAAAACAGTCTCGTTTATTTGGTGTGTTACAATTTCTGCAGTGTTAGAAAGGCCTATTTTGTTTTATATAAAGCAGACAGTGACAACATAGACGTAATCAGATCGAGAAAGTACTAATCTAATCTAATCTCTAATCTAAGAAACCACATCAGTCATGGGTACTATTTGTAATAACAGATTACGGAGTATTAGAGAACGATATTTCGATTTTTCATATAGCAAAACGTTTGACGAACTTTGATGAGGTAATAGATTCTTTCGCAGAAAGGAAAGCACACCATGTAAAGCTGTAACAAGATTAGACAGAAAACAATGCTAGGAGCTAAAGATTGAAGAAATGTGTACTGCCTTGCTTGTCTCGTGTCTTTACTAGTTTTATGTATCCTATATCTAATTTTATGTCACCCATAACAGAAAGTTTTTAGCTAACAGAAGATAAAGAGTGCACATTTTCTGAAGAGTTCTTGTTCTCCCGATTACAAATAATCCCATCCAGTATTAACTGCGAGTTTTTTTTTAAGAGGGGCAGGATGTCAAACCGGGCGACTGGGAGCAAGAGAGGCACCACAGGACATTTTAATTTCCACTGTCCTGGTTATAGTTTGATGGCATCCAGTACAAAATATACACGTTTCAATTCCACAAAGCGAAATACAGTGATGTGCGGTAGAAGAATTTTGTCTGAAGAGGGGTGGCACTGCACTCTGACACACTTAAGACCAAATAACGTCTCTTACATTTCCTCGAATCTATTTGTTTTATGTGTCAGACTCTTCAGAAAGATGTGCGCTAAAAAATGAACATTTTTGAAAATTCTATTTTTGAAATTTTTACGTCGTATCTCAAACGCTCGAGGGCCCCGGTCCGGAAATGTAGATCCGGGGCTGATGCGCAGAGCAGCCTGAGTTACAGTGGAGAAGTGCATAGTCTCCACGTGACCCGTGTTTACATTTAGTGATTTTGTTGTTTCCTCTTCGTTTACTGCTCTTACGTCAAATGAAAACAAAACGGATTTATGTGGCCGGGAGCTATCAAGTGAATTAAAATACATTCACATAATTACGGAAGGCTAATATAGGTTATTAGCTTCAGATTTTATTTTTATTTCCACCTTTCTTACGGTCATGCATTAATCGCCTTGTAGAACAAGGCAGTCAATGCGTTTGAAACGAAGTGTTTAGTTCCATACTGTTAGCTAATTTCAACTGCTCGCTGCATTTCAAGTGCGCGTTTTCATCTTCTAGCACGTATGGCATTATGCCATAATAAAGAATCAAAAATGAATTAATACAGTACTGATACTCCTAGAAAATTTACATCCCGAAACCCACACTGAAAAGCTTAATGTCAGGTCGAGGCCTACTTCATTGGGAATCTGGATATATGAATGTGCTCTTTAAGTACGCACGTTAAATGTGCCATTTTAGTATGATTCACGAAATTCAGATGCTCTTGCAGTATCCTCTGATATCTTTTTACTTTTATGACATAATGTAAGATCTTTTAATGTTTTACACGTACGCACATACGGGCTTCCTGTGTCCTAGGATATGCCAAAGTGCGGTGGCGCCTGTTTTCTGGCGCTCTCTGACGACTACTGAAACTGACCTATTTCTAACAGGTCGCGGGAAAATATTGCGAATGGTGGTTTGAAAAGCGTTACTTTCAAAGTAACTTTCCTTGAACTATGTGCGAGAATGTACGATGAATTTCTTAAATCACAAAGCGTTTGATGACGAGCCATTTTAGAACTATTTCGAGTCCAGAAGATCAGGCATTCATGTCATTATTGTGAGCAAATTGATGTAGTGCTACGGGAAGCTCTCACTCCTCTGCGGTAGCTAATTTATTTGTGGAAAACTTTGAGGACAAGTCACAGGACTCGGCTAAAACTTTTCCTGGCACATTTGTGTGATGTATCTTGAAGTGCAACACGCGCGAAAAAGATTAACTTTATATGTGAAAGCTTAGCTGCTCTTGCAGCTTATTAACCTTAGAGACCAATATTATTTGTGAAAGTTTTGCTTTTCTTGTAGCAACACTATGTATATTGATTAAAACCATTTACTTTTCCTGTTTGTGTGTCCGCGCTGCTTAACAGTGATGTTGCTATTAGCTGACTACATCACGTGTCCTGGGGTCTGAATATCCACTCTCATTGGCTGGTGGGATCACGTGACATGAGCTACACTGTGTGACTGGCTTACAAAAGTAAATCGCAATCTCGATTACAATGGTTCGGAAAGTAACATGCGATGTTTGGTGGAATTCGAATTTATACTTTAGTAATATGAAAATATGCAGCGTACATGTTGCTGCATATCATAAACCTTTCCTAAAGGGATTTTCTTCCCTGAGTTTAGTTTTCTAAAGTGCCGGGAAATTCTATAAAAACATAACCATTCAAAAGGATTGGTAAGTGTTACAGTTCCGAGGGAAAATATACTGTACCTTAATAACACGGAAAAAGTGTGTTTTCATCCGGGAGAAAATGTGTTTTTAACCGGGAAATCCGGGAAAAACCCGGGAATGTTTTTTTCTTTGTCCGCGTATACACCTTGTCATAATACTTGCGACTGATACAGGACATGAAGTAAATACAGATCTTTTCGAAGTCAAAAGTCGGTAATATCCTACTAATTCGTGTTAAAATAGGCTCAATCGTCTTAGATACTTAATTCTTTATTAAGGTAGACTGCCGTCGTGATGTTTCTGTAGTCAGCTGCATTTAATTTGTATTAGCACAGTGAATATTTTAATCGCGTTTTCCATTGGTTTACGGAACACAACAGAATCATCAGAGACAAATTAATCAGCAGCAGGATTTTCTTTCACAATATCTCAAACAATCTGACAATGCTAAAGTAGTTTACAAATTCTACGCCCGTAGAAACCTACTGGTTCGAACGATGTCATTAAACCAGTGTAGTTTGAAGAGTATATTCGTCTAGAAACGAATTGCCTTGACGGTTGATCGATCAAGAGCGGGAAAGGTAAAACTTTACAAATATATGATGAGGGGGACAAGTGCTTGCGAGAGGACTTCCCTATCAATACAAGTGCCTGAGAGATGACTTACCTATCAATCTCCTGGATAGTTTTGTTTCTCATATCATCAGGGTGCATTATCATGCAGTAGCACACGTGATGTAGTTTTGACGGTGGATTTTTTTACACTGCAACCACAGGTGTATCAGTTGTCGGCAACAATTTTCAGCTGTGAAGCACACACCCCTTGGGGCAGAAGTCGTAGCCCAAAACACATTTTTGGAGCTATCAGATGTAAAATATTATGTTCACACTATCCTTTGTTCGAATTTATTACGTCTTTTAGTGGGGCTCAGCCTTTCATTTCTTCCTAGGAAGTTGACGATAAAGGTATCATAACTCGTCATTAGTAACAGTGCTACATAGGAATACTCAATGAGTGACCTGATGACGTTCAGTAATAGTCACTCCATTGATTTTTGTTGTTTTGAATTAGAGCATGCAGTACTCCTACACCAGACTTATGAACTTTGGCTGTTGATTGCAAATGTCACAAGATGGTTAAATGGTAATCCATCACATATATCAGTAGTCAAGACTTCCTTAATGTGTAAAATCATTCATGCCAGAACGACCTTTGTTGAAACAAGAATATCTTTTTCTGGCGTATTTTCCCCAAAAGCACTGTTTCCACACATGGTTCATATCTTTGTAGCTGCCTCCTCTGCATTCACCCCTCTGTTATACCAAAAGTAAATATTGTGTTCCAGATGTTACATTTTTTTCTACTTGCAACTCAATTTTACAACGCTTAACTGTAGTTCATGATTTTGAAGTATGCAAAATCCAGTGCTTAACTGCAAGATGATAACTAGAACTTCAAATTCGAAAATGATGGTTGTACATACACTGATGGCGTCACACCGCGTTCACCTGGGCGGCGGCGGGTGGCGTCTGGCCAGTGGCCGGTAGCCGCTGCAGCGCGAGGAAACGCTCGAGCCTAAGCAGTTCTGGTAGCGACGCAGCCA
The DNA here is from genome assembly GCF_023897955.1 of Schistocerca gregaria. Taxonomy (NCBI): domain Eukaryota; kingdom Metazoa; phylum Arthropoda; class Insecta; order Orthoptera; family Acrididae; genus Schistocerca; species Schistocerca gregaria. Next base: position 386,332,746 of record NC_064924.1, read on the forward strand.
CGACCTGTCCTGCGGAATTGTTTCTGGAAGTACTTGTTATTGCTGTTGGATAGAATGTGAAGCGAATTATCTTCGATGTTCAATCACCCTCATAACTTTAGACGAGGGTCGAAATGTGGTAAAAAATAAATAAATAAATAAAAATAAAATCTGTTGGGCGCGAACAGGTGACTATAAGTTTAGAATGCACGACGATTACCACTAGACCACGGGCTCACATAAACCAACAACATCTCGTAAGAAGATAACACATCCGCATCTTAAGTGTGTTTCCAGATTGTGCAGATGACCGGACTTTGATTTATCAGGGGCGGTCGGTTTTATTGGCCACTTTGAGTGAACGACTCCGACTTTGTCTCTGTGGCAGCCGGCCGGCGGTCAGTTTTTATGTCTAAGACGTACCTAAATAGAGACTACACGTAATAATACAGAGTTAACTGAGAGCGTGGTAGCAAAACTTGAGTGTCGTTTTTTACATTTTCGTAAAATTGCTCTTTTATCAAATACGTACAAGGGACTATGCAATATTTACGATATACCCCTATAATATGCAAGTAATTTGCAATATATATAAACCAGTTTCAGTGTCTGGCTAACAAATTATTAGCAAATGAACAATGACAAAACGTAAACTGACATATCCTCGCATTTCATTTTTACAGATGCATAGAACTAAGAACACCTTTACATTTCAATAATTGGAAGAGATGTCATCACAAGACTTCGAGAGTTTGATAGGCGATGATCAGATTGTTGATTCGGAGTGTGGAGATTTTTCGGATGCTGAGGACGTAATGCCAAATACTCATCCCACTAATACAAGCAGGGGAGACAATTCATCCCGTGACTCTTGTAGTGATTTCATTCCCCCACCACCTCAACAAACATGTGTAATCCCTGAAAGTCATGAGGATGAAGACGAAAGTGAAGAAGAGGTTGAACGTGACGATGCTCATGTTAGGCCTACCATGCAGTAAAATTTTTCAAAAACATTACTGATCCTACCATATACAATTCAGTAAATTATTCACAGGGTTTTGGAACAAACATTGAAGTAAATTTAGAATCTGCTATAGCTGTATTCTCGCTGTTTTTTCCTATTTTATCTTAGAACATATTATCAGAGAATCTAATATTTATGCTAATTAGAAAGGTACTGATCTAAAAGTGACCACAACTGAATTGAAAGCATTCCTTGGTGTACTTCTTATAATGAGTTTCCACAAACTTCCCAGCATAAGACATTACTGATCACCTGATCCCAATTTATCTGTAAACAGAGTAGCTTCAGTTATGTATGTCAGAAGATTTTTGAAGATATTAAGGTTCTTGCATGTAAACGATTCACAAAAAATGCCAAAAAAGGGAGAATGTGGGTATGACAAATTGTATAAGCTTTGTCCACTTCTTACCTATCTAAACCAATTTTTTTTAAAAAACTTTTAGACCGAGCCGATTGATCAGTATTGATAAAAGCATGGTGGCTTTCAAAGGTAGGACTTCCCTAAAGCAGTGTATGCCAATGAAGCCTACAAAATGAGGATTTAAAATTTGGATTGCAGCCTGCAGCGTTATAGGGCACATGTTATCTTTTCAAGTGTGTGAAGGAAAATCTGAATTCAAAGAAGAAGGTTCTCTATGTGAGAAGGTTGTTTTATTACTTTCAAAACCATTCCAGTTTTTAGGGTACCGCCTCTTTTTTGACAAATTTTTACTAATCTACCATTGCTTTCTAAATTATTGACTAGGGGAACATTTGGTTGTGAAACAATGCTTCAAAATAGAAAATATTTTCCTAAAATGTTATTGAAAGCTGACAAGCAGATGAAATTAGGACAGCATGACTATGTTATGGAAGATGATATTTCTATAACAAAATGGAAAGACAGAGGTACAAAATCAATAGTAATTGGGAGCAACATGCATAACCCTAGTGAGATGTGTCAAGTGTCTAGGAGAAACAAGAAGGGTGACAAGGAAAGTATTGAGTGTCCCAAGGCTATTGCTGACTATAATAGCTACATGGGAGGGGTTGATAAATTCGATCAACTGATGTCTGCCTACAGTATTTCATGGAAATCAATAAAGTGGTGGATAAAATTTATTCTATTACTTTCTGGATGCTGCAGTTGTCAATTCCTTCATTCTTTATTATGAGACAGCAAAAATGGCACAGTCTTATAATGGAAGGCCACTGCCACATCTAAATTTCCGCAGTATTTTGGCCAATGAGTTAATTGGAACTTTTTCCAGCAGGAAGACATGTGGGCCACAAAATTCCCCAAAAGTTCAAAACAAAGTTTATGGGCAAAAATGTTTCAAACGTGAATCCACAGATGGTAATGAATGTAGGGGCACATTTGCCACAGAAGGGTAAGAGCAGAAGGTGTGCTCATTGTAGCACAAGAAAGCAACCTTGTTTTCACACGTTTCATTCTAAATAACATGTTTACCACTGGAATTTGTAGTGTTTCATAGTGTGTGCTAATGTTTTATTGTTTGAATAGTGAAATGTTTTCAGTGTTTGCACTTCAGTTCATTAGTTAATCAACTGTATCTTACTTGCATTCAGAATACCATGTTTTTATTAATCTATACCAGCTATAAGAAGGTGGTCTTTTAAATGACCACCATATACAGTAGTCTAAGCCCCATCCAAAATGGATAGTGGTCTGTACATCAACCTCCTTTTTCTTCCTTTCAGTTCCAAGGCAAATGAACATAAAATAATTCTATTACATGCCTATATAAGTCAAATGTAATGCAAAAAAATTATTACCTTTCAAATTTTCAGAAAAAAGTTTTGTCCTAGAAAGGGTTAAGGTTGTGCAGAAGGTGAATTTTCAAAGAGGGGAAAAAACTTTGACTTACAGCCCTGTATAGATCCATTTTAGTCTACAGGGTTTTCATCTCCCAAATTTGTTCGTTAAGAAAGATACGAAGTTAGTCTTATGTGGTGATATCAATGTAAACTATAATGTAAGTCTATGAAGAAGATACTGTTAATGGATTTACTAGAACATTACTACCTCATACAGTTAGTGTACTTTTCTAAACAGAATTCAGTGAAATGGCAACACAGTCATAGCATCTTTCTCTAGTAGATGGGCACATTGTGAGAAAAATTTCCAATGCCCTGTCTGTTACTGATTCACAGCTAGTGAAAGGAATCAAGGCAGAGTCATAGCCCAAGGCAGTTAACCAAAGGTTTAGAGATATGAGTCCACTCACAGTGGCAAGATGGCCGTTGATAGTGGGTTGGAAAGCACTAACACTCGCATTCAGTTATTAAGTGCATGCAATGCAATCGAAACTGCTGTGAGTGACAGTGGTCATGTGGGTGCTACTCTGATATATAATTACTCTTCGTGTATTCACCTACATGTAACAGTTCTCTGTGGTCCAGGTGATGACATGGTGCGTTGGATTGTGAAGCATCACCATTCAGGTCAAGTGGAGTGCGGTTTACATCTTCAGCACAGTATGTCACACTACTCATCACCAGGGACATTGGCTGCGGTGGCAAAGGAGGCATGTGATATCAGCAACTGCGGTAACAGCAGGGGTGACAGCAACAATTGTCTCTGTCTTTCTACATAAGTATAAACACAGCAAGGCCTAAGTACCTCATTCGCGCAGGATGAAATATGGATGAGTCAAAAAGTGACACAAAAAATGCTACGAAGCCCTCCAAAAAAAAAACACTTCCGAGCACTCAGAAGCAAGTCATGTAGAGTCAGATGAACTTGAGGATATAATTCCACATAACAACGAAGATTACTGCTGCAAAAATACTAGAGATGAAAAACAAACTCACTCATTGTGCAATATCACATGCAAAACTGATTGGGCATACAGAACAATTAGACAAAGTAAATGCCAGGTTTAGGGGGGAAAACAAAAATAAGGCGGTTTGTTTGTTCGCTAGCATGGCAGTCACTGTTACACTAGCTCAGACGGCTGCCACAAAAGATTGAGACCACAGAAGTCAAGCAAGATAGCACAAGGTTCATAATAGCCAAGGACAAGAAAGAGGTGATGAAAATACAGACGCATCTCACAGAGCTAATTGATCTGAAGAAAGAAAAGATAAGCGTCAAGAAAATGAAGACAGAGAACAGTATAGGCAAAGCTGGAACAGAAGAGTGAATCAGGAAGCTGAAACAAAATTAGGAGCTAAATAAAGGAATACACGAGCCACCAAGGAAGCGAAAATAGAAGTCTGTGACGTCCCAGTTGCCATGCAAGACACTGAATTAAATGAGCCAATATATGAACTTGGAGGGAACCACAGATAGGCAGTAGTTCTTAGAAGAAACAAAACTCGGGTTCAAACAGGTCCATGGAAGAAGCTGACAGTAAATTCCGTGATGGAGGTAACTCAAAAAGTCAGAGCACAACTGGTCACGCACAAACAAAATTGATTCCCATTTCTTACAAAGATCACACACAATTTTATGACCTTTTTGATGAAGGTGCTGAGGTTTAATAATTTTCTTCCTAGACAGTGTTTAATATTCTCTGACTGTCAACCTAATATTTGTTGTGTTTGTACTTACTCTGTGGTTTCCTGTGATGCTTGTCTGCAGATTACACAGTGGTTCAGAATTGATATTCCATTCTTTGAATTTCCCACTTCAAGGACATTTGGTACGTCACAGTGTTTACCTCGTTGGCTGCATGAGTTGTTCTTTTCACACATGGAATGCACATTGGAGCTCTCCTGCTGTTTTTACAATCTTTCTTTACATGGTCACATTTTCTGCAGTGGCAGAATATTGATTTGTTTTCCTTACAGTACTTTACAATGTGCCCATAGTCGTGGCACTTAACAGCGTTTGGTGAGTGCAACATAATCTTCCACAGTGGTTGATCGAAATCCAATGTACTGGGTGGCTGTAATTTAACTGACAGTATTCCGAGTGCTGCAGTGCAGGCTTAGTGCTGCAGTGCAGACTTTATACATCGCAGGATGCTGAAACATAATAGGCATCTTCATTAAGCGATGCACTATGGAGTATGCTAAAAAAATAATAGTTCCACTATCTGCCACCATGTTAAATCAAGGCACTGTAAGCAGTCAGAATGGAAAATGTGTCCTGTTTTGATTCCGTATGCTGTTTGTCACTTGGCAACGCATGTTGATTTCTTTTGTGAAGCGACTTGGTGAAAAGGGTTAAGAAGTTTTCCTTATGAAATACAATAACTACTGAGAAGAAAGACTGTCCATTGCTGGTAATGTTGTTTTATCAAAATGATAGCAATAACAATGCTGCATTGCAGGAATATCACTGACAGGAACAGCTGTGCAGAGGCCCCATATCACTAAATGGGATGCAGAATATGATCAAGAAATCTGAAGAAACAGCGGTATTATGTGATGTAGCAGGTAGAGCAGGTGGCCCATTTTCATGACAATTGTTGATATTGCTGTAGCTATAGCCAACCATGCAGCACATGCCTCAAATTCTTCAGCCAGTGCTCGAGCTGTATCATGGGAATTGTCTCTCCTCTGGTCCACAGTTCAAAAAATTTTGTGGCATTTTACACTTGCACCCCTACAAGATTCAGAATGAAGTCTCAATGTAGCTACAACACTGTGACTTTGCATTTCATTTTTTGGGACGTTTGGTGTGACTGTCGAATATTCTTTGGATGGACGAGGCACGTTTTACTCTGCGTGGTGCCGTGAATACACATAACTGTCGCATATGGGGTTCCACTTCTCCACATCCACTGCAGTCATATTAGGTGACTGGTGGTTTTACAAGCACTTTCATTATTGGCACTGTTTTCCTCGAGGAGGTGACATCTCGTGGACCTGTCAGGCGTACAGTGACATCTGCATTTTATGAGGACCTCCCTGTGTAAAAATGTGTTCCAGCATTGCAAGTACACAACTGTGTTCCCACCACATGTCACTTTCCAAGTGAAAGATTTAAGATGTGTGGTCTTCCAGATTCCCCGACCTAAATCCACGTGACTTCCTGTCTCGGGGATATCTGAAAGATTGTGTGTATCAGGGATGTATGTGGACTCTTCCTGATGTTAAGTATAGTGTACAACAGCATATTACTCTGATTACACTGGATATGCTGCAAGCAGTGTCGATCATGCCATACTGTAGATGCAGCATGTTGCTGAGTCAGGAGACCATACCGAACACATGTTGTAAATGTGATCATATCCTAATAAACGTGCCAGAACCGCCATTGTCATACGTTTGATCATTCCTCACCTTTCCTGCTACCACAACCATTCTGGCTACACTGCCATCTTTTCACAGAAACTGAAACTATTACTTTTTTCAGCATATTCCGCAAGCACGCCAGTTAATGAACATACGTATGACGTTTCAGCATCCTGTGATGTGTACAGCTCATATTGCATCATTTAGGACACTGTCAGTTTAATTATAACCAACCAATACATTAGATTTCGATCATCCACTGTGAAGGACTATGTTGCAGTTACTAAAATGGTATAACTGCTATGACTATGGATACATTGCAAAGTACTGTATGGAAAACAAACTGATATTCTCCCTCTGTGGACAAAAAAAGAACTGTAAAAATAGCAAGCGAGCTCCATTATGCATTTCACAGGTGTTGTTGTTGTAGTTTTCAGTCCTGGGACTGGTTTGATGCAGCTCTTCATGCTACTCTACCCTGTGCAAGCTTCTTCATCTCCCAGTACCTACTGCAGCCTACATCAATCTGAATCTGCTTAGTGTATTCATCTCTTGGTCTCCCTCTTCGATTTTTACTCTCCACACTGCCCTCCAGTACTAAATTGGTGATCCCTCGATGTCTCAGAACATGTCCTACCAAACGTTCCCTTCTTATAGTCAAGTTGTGCCACAAACTCCTCTTCTCCCCAACTCTTTTCAATACCTCCTCATTAGTTATGTGATCTACCCATCTAATCTTCAGCATGCTTCTGTAGCACAACATTTCGAAAGCTTCTATTCCCTTCTTGTCTAAACTATTTATCGTCCAAGTTTCACTTCCATACATGGCTACACTCCATACAAATACTTTCAGAACGACTTCCTGACATTTAAATCTATACTCGATGTTAACAAATTTTTCTTCTTCAAAAACGCTTTTCTTGGCATTACCAGTCTACATTTTATATTCTCTCTACTTCGACCATCATCAGTTATTTTGCTCCCCAAATAGCAAAACCCCTTTACTACTTTAAGTGCCTCGTTTCCTAATCTAATTCCCTCAGCATCACCCGACTTAATTCGACTACATTCCATTATCCTCGTTTTGCTTTTGTTGATGTTCATCTTATACTATCCTTTCAAGACGCTGTCCATTCTGTTCAACTGCTCTTCCAAGTCCTTTGTTGTCTCTGACAGAATTACAATCTCATCGGCGAACCTCGAATATTTTATTTCTTCTCCATGGATTTTAATACCTACTCCGAAGTTTTATTTTGCTTCTTTTACTGCTTGCTCAATATATAGTTTGAAAAACATCGGGGAGAGGCTACAACCCTGTCTCACTCCCTTCCCAACCACTGCTTCCCTTTCATGTCCCTCTACTCTTATAACTGCCATCTGGTTTCTGTACAAATTGTAAATAGCCTTTCGTTCCCTATTTTTTACCCCTACCACCTTCAGAAGTTGAAAGAGAGTATTCCAATCAGCATTGTCAAAAGCTTTCTCCAAGTCTACAAATGCTAGAAACGTAGGTTTGCCTTTCCTTAATCTTTCTTCTAAGATAAGTCGTGGGGTCAGTATTGCCTCAAGTGCTCCAATATTTCTAAGGAATCCTAACTGATCTTCCCTGAGGTCGGCTTCTACCACTTTTTCCATTCGTCTGTAAAGAATTCGCGTTAGTAATTTGCAGCTGTGACTTATTAAGCTGATAGTTGCTAATTTTCACATCTCAACACCTGCTTTCTTTGGGATTGGAATTATTACATTTTTCTTGAAGTCTGAGAGTATTTCGCCTGTCTCATACATCTTGCTCACCAGATGGTAGAGTTTTGTCAGGACTGGCTCTCCCAAGGCTGTCAGTAGTTCTAATGGAATGTTGTCTACTCCCGTGGCCGTGTTTCGACGCAGGTCTTTCAGTGCTCTGTCAAACTCTTCACGCAGTATCATATCTCCCATTTCATCTTCATCTACATCCTGTTCCATTTCCATAATATTGTCTTCAAGTACATCACCCTTGTATAGATCCTCTATATACTCGTTCCACCTTTCTGCTTTCATTTCTTTGCTTAGAACTGGGTTTCCGTCAAACATCTTGATATTCATACAAGTGTTTCTCCTTTCTCCAAAGGTCTCTTTAATTTTCCTGTAGGCGGTATCTATCTTACCCCTAGTGAGATAGGCCTCTACATCCTTACCTTTGTCCTCTAGCCATCCCTGCTTTCTCCTTTTATCAATTAAATTCAATATATCTTCTGTTACCCAAGGATTTCTACTAGCTCTCGTCTTTTTACCTATTTGATCCTCTGCTGCCTTCACTATTTCATCCCTCAAAGCTATCCATTCTTCTTCTACTGTATTTCCTTCCCCCATTCATGTCAATTGTTCCCTTATGCTCTCCCTGAAACCCTGTACAACCTCTGGTTCTTTCAGTTTATCCAGGTCCCATCTCCTTAAATTCCCACCTTTTTGCAGTTTCTTCGGTTTTAATCTACAGTTCATAACCAATAGATTGTGGTCAGAGCTTACATCTGCCCCTGGAAATGTCTTACAATTTAATACCTGGTTCCTAAATCTCTGTCTTACCATTATATGATCTAACTGATATCTTCTAGTATCTCCAGGGTTCTTCCATGTGTACAACCTTCTTTCATGATTCTTGAACTAAGTGTTAGCTATGATTACGTTATGCTCTGCGCAAAATTCAAACAGGTGGCTTCCTCTTTCATTTCTTAGCCCTAATCTATATTCACCTACTATGTTTCCTTCTCGTCCTTTTCCTACTCTCGAATTCCAGTCACCCATGACTGTTAAATTTTCGTCTCCCTTCAGTACCTGAATAATTTCTTTTATCTCATCATACATTTCATCAATTTCATCATCATCTGCAGAGTTAGTTGGCATATAAACTTGTACTACTGTAGTAGGCGTGGGCTTTGTGTCTACCTTGGCCAAAATAATGCGTTCACAATGCTGTTTGTAGTAGCTTACCCGCACTCCTATTTTTTTATTCATTATTAAACCTACTCCTGCATTACCCCTATTTGATTTTGTATTTATAACCCTGTATTCACGTGACCAGAAGTCTTGTTCCTCCTGCCACCAAACTTCACTAATTCCCACTATATCTAACTGTAACCTATCAATTTCCCTTTTTAAATTGTCTAACCTACCTGCCTGATTAAGGTACTCTCTGACACCTCAACCTACAAAGCTGTTACCCAGGATCCCATTCCCTCCATCCAGACTGACCTGCAGAAAATCCTAAATATCCAAGGTCCCTCACAAGGCCTCACAACGGGTTCCATAGACCTACTCACTCCACCTGAGCCAAATACCCCTACCTTCATCGTATTACCCAAAATCCACAAAGAGAACCATCCTGGCCATCCAATTGTGGCAGGCTTCAAAGCCCCAACAGAACGTATCTCAGCTCTGGTAGACCAACACCTCCAACCTATCACTTGCAGACTCCCATCCTACATCAAAGACACAAACCACTTCCTAGAACGCCTCAAATCCATTCCCACTACCCTCCCACCTGAAACCTTTCTTGTCACCATAGATGCTACATCCCTTTACACAAACCTCACATACCCATGGTCTATCTGGCCTTGAAAACTACCTCTCCCAACACCCACCTGAAGATCTTACAAAAACGTCGTTCCTTATCACACTTACCAACTTCATCCTCACCCATAATTACTTTACTTTTGTAGGCCAGACCTACAAACAAATTAGGGGAATGGCCATGGGAACCAGGATGACTCTGTCCTATGCCAACCTCTTCATGGGCTACATGGAGGAGGCTTTCCTGAAGACCCAACAGCTGCTTCCCCTGGCCTGGTATAGGTTTATAGATGACATCTTTGTGGTCTGGACTCATGGTGAAGAAATACTCCTTACTTTCCTCCATAACCTCAACTCCTTTTCGAATCTGAATTTCGCCCGGTCCTTCTCCAAAACCCAAGCCACCTTCCTGGATGTTGACCATCTTGTTGAAGCTCACATCCACACCTCTATCCACATCAAACCCACAAACAAACAACAGTAACTTCACTTCGATAGCTGCCATCCATTCCACATCAAACGCTCCCTTCCCTACAGCCTAGGTATTTGTGACAAACGTATCTGCTCCAGTGACGAATTCCTCAACAATTACACTAATAACCTGACCAGTGCTTTCCTCTCCCGCAACTATCCTGCAGACCTTGTCCAGCAACAGATCTCCAGAGCAATACATTCCTCCCCATCCAACAACAATGTTCCTACCCCCAGACCACACAGAAGCATCCCCCTTGTCACCCAATATTATCCTGTCCTCGAATACATCAACAAATTACTCTGCCAGGGATATGAGTTTCTCAAGTCAAGCCCTGAAACGAGATCATCCCTTGACAATATTCTCCCCACACCACCCAGAGTTGCCTTTCGTCGCTCCTCTAACCTCCATAACATCCTTGTCAAACCCTACAGTATTCCCAGACCACCTTCTCTACCCAGCGGTTCCTACCCTGCTACAAAAGCTGCCCCATGCATCCCCCCACAACCATCTACTCCAGTCCCGCTACTGGTAAAACATGCACAATTCAAGGCAGGGCCACATGTGAAACAACACGTTATTTATCAGCTAACATGCCTGCGCTGCACAGCCTTTTACATTGGTATGACGACAACTAAACTGGCTGAGCGTATGAACGGACACTGACGAACTGTCTGCCTAGGAGATGTCCAATACCCAGTAGCAGAGCATGCCGTCCAGCATAATTCTAGGGACCTAGGAACCTGCTACAACGTATGTGCCATTTGGCTTCTTCCACCCAACACCAGTCCCCCGGAACTGCGGAGATGGGAACTTGCACTCTAACACATCCTTTCATTCTGCCGTCCCCCTGGACTGAACCTAAGTTAACCAACCTCACTCCCATTTACTCTTCAGTCTTCTCCTTTTTCCCTCTCCTCTTTAGCCATTCACGCATCTTTTCATCCTACATAGTTGTGTTTATCTTTATACTGTATACCTCTTTACTTCTGCCTGCATCCTCTTTGGTTTGAAGCTTGCACAGTACTTGACAGTAGAATATCTTTGGCTTCCCTCTGACAACCATGCCTCCATCCTTGGTACCCTCCCTGTTTACCTTTCCCTGTTGCTTCATAACCTGGGTTGTGAGTAACTGAATCCACTTTCCCTTTTTCCACTCTCTCCTCCCTGATGAAGGATCAAAGTTCCGAAACCTAGCAATGTAAATTTTCTGTTCTGTTTTGTGAATCTATCGGCTGTACTGAGCTAAGTACTGGCCAGCTCCCTCTATCTCTTGGTTAGTATTTGTTTCACATCTTAATATGAGATTTTCCATTAATCATTTTGATTAAGGGAACTGACATTCCACGCTCCGATCCGTAGAACTCCAGTTTTCTTTCTCCTGATAATGACAGGTGACAAGGAGGAAATTATGCAGCCAACAACATACAGACTATGTGATGTATCAAATGTTCTTGGAGTAGAAAATTCAAAGAATGGAACGTGGATTGTGCAACCTGCTGACAAGCATTGCAGGAAACCACAAAGTAAATACAAACACAACAAATATTCGGTAAACAGTCAAAGAAGATGAAACACTGTCTCATAGGAAACCACAGACTAAATACAAATGCAAAAAATATCAACAGTTGAAAAAGATTAAATATTGTCTGGGAAGAAAACTATTGAACCCGAGCCCATTGATCAAACAGAATATAAAATTACCTGTCATCTTTGTAAAAAATGAAAAACTCTGTCAAAAATAAATCAATCGCCAGAAAGAGCCAAAACAATCTGGTCCATCGTGAATGGCAGAATGAGCAGAGACAGCGACAGAAAATGAAAGTGTGACTTGACTATATATCAAGGGTGATAATGAAATGGCCAGTAGTATGAATAATAGAAAGAAGGATTAAGGTTTCTGGAAGTAGTTAAGAAGAAAGAAAAAAACAAGTTACAGGCAGCATGCCTGTCTCTAGACAAGGAAGACTTAAAAGGAAAATCATACTGTCAAATTCAGAAAAATTATCGCAAGCAATGATAGCATACAACTCATACATCTACATCTACATCTACATGACTACTCTGCAATTCACATTTAAGTGCTTGGCAGAGGGTTCATCGAACCACAATCATACTATCTCTCTACCATTCCACTCCCGAACAGCGAGCGGGAAAAACGAACACCTAAACCTTTCTGTTCGAGCTCTGATTTCTCTTATTTTATTTTGATGATCATTCCTACCTATGTAGGTTGGGCTCAACAAAATATTTTCGCATTCGAAAGAGAAAGTTGGTGACTGAAATTTCGTAAAAAGGTCTCGCCGCGACGAAAAACGTCTATGCTGTAATCCCAACTCGTGTATCATATCTGCCACACTCTCTCCCCTATAACGCGATAATACAAAACGAGCTGCCCTTCTTTGCACCCTTTCGATGTCCTCCGTCAATCCCACCTGGTAAGGATCCCACACCGCGCAGCAATATTCTAACAGAGGACGAACGAGTGTAGTGTAAGCTGTCTCTTTAGTGGACTTGTTGCATCTTCTAAGTGTCCTGCCAATGAAACGCAACCTTTGGCTCGCCTTCCCGACAATATTATCTATGTGGTCCTTCCAACTGAAGTTGTTCGTAATTTTAACACCCAGGTACTTAGCTGAATTGATAGCCTTGAGAATTGTACTATTTATCGAGTAATCGAATTCCAACGGATTTCTTTTGGAACTCATGTGGATCATCTCACACTTTTCGTTATTTAGCGTCAACTGCCACCTGACACACCATACAGCAATCTTTTCTAAATCGCTTTGCAGCTGATACTGGTCTTCGGATGACCTTACTAGACGGTAAATTACAGCATCATCTGCGAACAGTCTAAGAGAACTGCTCAGATTGTCACCCAGGTCATTTATATAGATCAGGAACAGTAGAGGTCCAGGACGCTTCCCTGGGGAACACCTGATATCACTTCAGTTTTACTCGATGATTTGCCATCTATTACTACGAACTGCGACCTTCCTGACAGGAAATCATGAATCCAGTCGCACAACTGAGACGATACCCCATAGCTCCGCATATTGATTAGAAGTCGCTTGTGAGGAACGGTGTCAAAAGCTTTCCGGAAATCTAGAAATACGGAATCAACTTGAGATCCCCTGTCGATAGCGGCCATTACTTCGTGCAGCAGAGTGTGATAGCATGCAACAGCTAATAGAGTATGAAAATAAACGGATCATAGGAGAACCAACAGATGATAATAGAAATTATGAAAAGGACACAAAACAGTGATAGGCATGACATCAAAAATGGAAGAAGTTTATGAAGAGACGCACAGCCTGTTTACAAAATGTTTGAATATGCAATGAGACTAGCTAAATTGGAGGATCTACCCGTATTAACGATAGCAGTGAGAAACTCAGTTTGTCACATTCATCTGAAAGAATGCAATATAAATTTTCCTGTCACAGAGGAAATTGATCATATTCATCTCAGTGTCAACAACTTGCCTACAAGCACGGATGAACTGCAGACCCCACTTGAAATCATCTTTAAGGGAAGGCAGAAGGCACTTGATACTGAGTATCTGTAAATGCAATTAGTGGTGACACATGACAATTGTACAGAGTAATTCAAAAAGAAAGTACAGATTTCAGTTGTTTATAACAAACTATGAAAGATAGGATCACATTATGCATGCCATAGGCTAGAGGAAGGTTCAAAGTTTTATGTTCACACAGGCACTATACCATACGCTCAACATGAGCACCGTGTGTTGCTCGAGAAACTTTGAAATGGTAGTCCATTTCATTTCACACACGAATCAACAGGTCCCAATTTGTTAAATCAACAGCTTTAACAATTTGATTTCTCAGCTCTTAAAGAGTAGCTGCCATAGGTGGGGCAAGAGTCTGTCTTTCAAGTCATTATCATCATCATCACCATCATCATCCTCATCATCATCATCCTGATTTATGACTGATTATGCCTTTCAGCGTTGAGTCTGGTGCATAGCCCCCCTTTAAAATTCCTCCATGATCCCCTATTCAGTGCTAATATTGGTGCCTCTTACTAACTGCATTACTTCAAAATCATTCTTAACCGAATCCAGGTACTTTCTCCTTGGTCTCCTACCCTCCTACCCTCTATTGCTGAATCCATGAGTCTCTTGGGTAACCTTGGTTCTCCCATTCATGTAACATGACCCCACCATCTAAGCCTATTCGCCCTGACTGCTAGAGTTCATTCCCAGTTTCTCTTTGATTTCCTCATTGTGGACACCCTCCTGCCATTGTTCCCATCTATTAGTACCTGCATTCATCCTAGCTACTTTCATATCCGTAACCTTAACCTTACTGAAAAGGTAACCTGAATCCATCCAGCTTTCGCTCCCATACAACAAAGTTGTTCGAAAGATTGAACGGTGCACAGATAACTTAGTCTTGGTACTGACTTCCTTCTTGCAGAAGAGAATAGGTCATAGCTGAGAGCTCACTGCATTAGCTTTGCTACACCTCGCTTCCAGTTCTTTCACTATGTTGCCATCCTGTGAGAATATGCATCGTAAGTACTTGAAACTGTCCACCTGTTCTAACTTTGTTCCTCCTATTTGGCGCTCAATCCACTTATATCTCTTTCCCAATGACATTACTCTCGTTTTGGAGATGCTAATCTTCATACCATAGTCCTTACATTTCTGATCTAGCTCTGAAATATTACTTTGCAAGCTTTCAATCGTATCTGTCATCACAACTAAGTCATCCGCATATACGAGACTGCTTATTTTGTGTTCACATATCTTAATCTCACCCCGCTAGTCTATTGTTTTCAACATATGATCCATAAATAATATGAACAACAGTGGAGACAAGTTGCAGCCTTGTCTTATCCCTGAAACTACTCTGAACCATGAACTCAATTTACTGTCAACTCTAACTGCTACCTTACTATCTATGTAAAGACCTTAAATTGCTTGCAAAAGTTTGCCTGCTATTCCATAATCTCGTAGAACAGACATTAACTCCCTCCAAAGAACCCGGTCAAATGCCTTTTCTTGATCTATAAAGCATAGATACAGTTCCCTGTTCCACTCGTAACACTTCTACATTATTTGGCGTAAGCTAAAGATCTGGTCCTGACAACCTCTAAGAGGCCTAAACCCACACTGATTTTCATCCAAGGAGGAGGAGACCATGTACAATAAGTAAAAGGTAAGCATAGAAAAATTTTGTGGACAAAGTTCCGGAATGTTTTGAACTGACCTCGTACATCAACTGTGTGGTGAAGACGCACTGACAGGAGAAATAATGACTGCCTTAGGAAAATTTTGCATAACTAATAAATTTTTCCAACACATTCAGGAAATAGAATTATATACATAGAATTTAAAAACAGCAGCAATAATGGATCAGCGCGACATACTCATTTTCATAATGAACACAAATGCGAAATCAGCATTGTGGCATAATAGAGTAACTAATGAAAGAGGGCTCTGTCTTCAGGAAGACATACAGGAACTTCGCACTCGTGTCACAAATAGGTCTCTCAGCCTACCTAATTTTCAAAAGCACAATAACTCACCATCGCAAATTTGAAAGGCAGTGACCACACTGCGAACTGGAAGGTATGTGAAAGATATACAACAATTGCCCATTGTGTCATTTATTTCACAATTACAGACGCAAATACTGACTTGGAAGCGAACATACAGTACAAGTGGGTATACACTCTACGAAAAGCAACTTAGGAACTTTTTAAGGGGAGAGGTCAAGATGCATTGCAAGGAAGCGGTTTTGAAGTTGGTGCCAAAACCAATGAATTGTGTGAGCGTTGCAGATGACACAATGAAAGGTGATCCCATCATTAGACAGGATATCAAAAGGGTTTAAAAGTCTGTGGAGTCCCTCCCAACAGTCTTTAAGATGTAGAGGAAGGCAGGTGAGAAGATACTAACAGAGAGTCTTAGGAGAAACAAAGTGACAAAGGAGGCTCAGTTTCTGTCAGACAACAATATTGTCACGTAGCGGAAGGTGTAAGTGGATGAACCACGAACGCTAACTTCACATAACGAAGGTTCATTCAGCACTTGTAGTTTCAAGGGCGTGGAGCGAATTGCCTTTGGCCAGAAAACATACAGTACATACACAGCTACACAACATTCCAGTACAATGATTCTTGCCATTTGTGGATACTTCTAGATTGTATTCGAACCGAATATAGAAATTAAACTCGTGACCCTGAATGCAACAGTCTAATATCATAACCACTACACTACGGCGATTGTTCTACTCAGCGTCTTCTCCGACATTCCTCCCTCCTTAAGAGAACAGCGTTTCGGTGTTATGTCCTCCTAGTTCGGGAACGAGTCATTGGTCCTGCATACTCCGACTCCCAATGACTGATGTTCGCCCTGGCGGTGATCTTCTTTGAACTTCCCTTGCCGCTACGTTCTTCGTTGCCTTTCCGCTTGTTGACTGTTACTGGAGCTTCAGATTTACTCTGGGTTTCAGGATCCTTATAGGGCTTCATTCAAAGCACGTGGACCATATCTCTGATCTTTCGTCGTCTTGTGTCGGGATCGAAATCTTCAGCTTCATAAGTAACATCAGACAACTGTCTTACAACCTTATAAGGTCCAAAGTAACGCCTGATGAGCTTCTCAGAGAAACCAACCTTCCGAACAGGAGTGAAGATTCAGACAAGGTCACCAGGCTGGTAGACAATAGGGCGGTGGCTCGCGTTGAAGCTTCTGCGATCATTTTCTTGAGCCTGCAGCATGCGGAGTCGAGCTAACTGCCAAGATTCCTCAGCTTTGGTTAATACCTGGCCGATGTCGTCTTCCATGTCATCAGGATGTAACGGAGACACAGTGTCCATCGTTGTAGTCGCCTCACGCCCAGGCACCAGTAAAAATGGCGTAAATCCTGTGGTGTCATGTTTGGCAGTGTTGTAGTCATACATCACGAAAGGTAACACCTCGTCCCAGTTGCTCTGCTCAACATTGATAGCATGTTGGCCCAAGTCTTATTAAGGAGTTCAGTAAGCCCTTTAGTTTGTAGATGGTAGGCAGTCGTCATGTGATAAGTAATGGACGGTTTATCTCTGTCACAAGATTCGATTGAAAAACTTTCCCTCAATCCGTAATTAACGACCTTGGGGCACCGTGTTTTAATACAATGTCTTCCACAATGAATTTGGCTACCTTGGACTTCGGTTGTTTTCATGGCTTTTGTAATGGCACAGCGCATCAGATAATCAGTGCAAACAATAATCCCTCTACTGCCACTAGTAGACATTGGAAATCGTCCAAGGATGTCAATCCCAACACGCTGGAAAGGCGTTTCGGTTGGTGGAATTAGTATGAGTCGGCCAGGTGGTTTCTGAGGAACTGCCTTTCTCCTCTGGCACTCTCGACCGTGCGACACATAGTGATGGACACTCCTAAATAAACCTGGCCAGAAAAACCTCTTGTGGAATCTATTGTATGTCTTAATAAGTTCTAAATGTCTGGCCTCAGTTGTCATGGAATTTCTGTAGAACATCTAAGTGCATGTGTTAAGCAATCACTGGTAGCCACCTCTTTCCAAACAGATCAAAGTTTTTCTTGCAAAGTAATCCATTAACTACCTTAAATTGTACTTCCACATTCTCTGATCGATTTAAGGCAAGCATAATTTGTGATATCTTGGCTTCCTTCTTCTGCTCAACAGAGAGATCCTGGAGTGCAGCAAGACAGTCACTATCTGCATCAAAGTCTTCATGGTCTTGCATAGGGTTTCTTGAGAGACAGCCAGCATCTTGGTGTTTTCTTCCACTTTTGTACACTGTGGTAATGTCATACTCTTGAAGACGTAGTGCCCACCTGGCGAGTTGTCCTGTTGGATCCATAAGACCTGTCAACCAACAAAGTGAATGGTGGTCTGTAACAACTGTGAATGGCCTTCCATAGAGATACTGTCGAAATTTGCACAAGGCCTGAATACAAGGGTCTTTGCTAAAATGACGGTAATAAGAACACAATCTGAGGAAGCTTCTCACATCGCAAATACTTTTAGGAATAGGAAATTCCGTTACAGGTCTCACCTTTTCTGGTTCTGGCCGCACGCCTTCATTTGTCACAAGGTGCCCAAGTATTTTGATTTCTTTTGTTCCAAAGAGACACTTTCTTGGATTAAGCTTCAGTCCGGATGTTGGAGACACATAAGAACGGCCCTCAGTCTTTTTATGAGTTCATCAGGTGTCTCTGAGAATACTATAATGTCATCTAAATAGCAAAGACACATCGTTCACTTCATGTGCCTTAGAAGATTATCCATCAATCGTTCAAAAGTTGCTGTTGGATTACGCAAGCCAAACAACATTACTTTAAACTCATAAAGACCCTCAGGGGTGACGCAGGCAGTTTTCACACGATCAGCCTCATCTATTTTGTATTTGTGTTTGTATTTTGTATTTACTTCTATTTGCCAGTATTCTGAGTACATGTCCATGGTTGAGAAAAACTTAGCCCCCTTCAGACAGTCTAGTGCAGGGCTCCCCAACCTGTGGTCCGCAGACCCCTTAGGGGTCCGCCGGGCTGTTTCCAGGGGGTCCGCGGCCCCCTTTCACCAAATCGTGTAAAATAATGAGTAAAATTATTGAATAAAAATGTGAAAATCAAATTCATCACTTTTTTGTGTGAAAAACATGTGTACTTTTACTTCAGGTCGTATCCCCAAGCAGCCTTTGCGGTTCCTAAGTGAGAACGTATACACAGTTTAGTGCCGGAGAATGCGGCTTCTCTGATCGACTGTTTAGCAATAGTACGGGGGTCGTTTGTGCGCTGGCTCACGGCGCTAGATGCGCTGAAACCTTTTACGCATGCACGGAGCGAGCTTTGTCGACCAATCACAGCGCTCGCTGGCACGTATGTGGCCCCAGGCATCATTAAACGTTAAACTTGCCTTGTCAGTGCACTACCTGTTTCATAAGTCGATTTGTGACCAGTTTATTAGTGCTAGCATGAATCGGTGGCTGATGTCAGGATCATTGAAGAAGGCTGCAGTTTCTCCGTCGCCTTCACAACAAGGGAAGTTTCCAGTTGAAATGAATGAGGAGGGAGGACGACCAAAGGAAGACTTTACATACATTTGAACATTTTTCTTCAGATTTCACGAAAAAACACACACACACACACGACTATTACGAAATATGCATGCTCCTTAGACAACAGTAGCCAAATAGTGGAAGTGAACAGACCACAAGCGACAGCTTGTCAACAGCGAACAGTTTTGATGTGACGTTGATTGCTCTTAGAGGAAGAAAGCTCCATCGTGTGAAATTTCAATTACCAAGTAATTTTAATCAGCCTATAGTGTGTTGAACAAAGGGAGTAAATCCATTAGTAAGTGTCTGGATACAGTGGGAATTCAAATTGGATCGTTAATTTCAAGTTGTTTTCATTCATGTCTAAACCATAGACTACTGATACTTCAGGGGGGGGGGGGGTCATTGGGAACATGTCACCTGCAATAAGAAGCTTCCAGTTCCCATGGGTTTCGCTCTGAAATTTGAAGTTACTGTGCTCTTGACTGACTAGGGGTCCGCCATGGATTTTCGACTGAAGAAGGGGTCCACCAGTTGAAAAGGATGGAAAGCCCTAATCTAGTGTATCATCAATTCATGGAAGAGGGTAAATGTCCTTTTTAGTTATCTTATTAAGCTTCCTGTAATCAACACAAAAGTGCCAACTGCCATTCTTCTTCCTGACGAGAACCACTGATGATGACCACGAGCTCTGCGAAGGCTGAATGATGTCATTCTTCATCATTTTCTCTACCTTGTCGCGAATTATTCGACGTTCTGTTGCTGACACATGGTGTGCTCTCTGGCTTATTGGTTGATGGTCTCCAGTGATAATCCGGTGCTTTACCGTCGATTTGTCTAATTTGCTCTTCACCTGGACTGAAGCGTTCAGAGAACTCTTGAAGAATTGCAAGTAGAGTCTTCTGTTGTTCTTTAGTGAGATCTGGTGATAGTCGAACTAGAAGATCTTGTCTCATAGTGGTAGAGATAATTTCGCCCACAGACTTAGCATCGGAGGTTTCTATGATGCTCAGCTGTTCTGCAATTAATGGCTCAGCATTTGCTATGCCCATATATCTCGGAAGGATCTACAGTTCTTGGCGACAGTTAAGTGTCCACAATTCACTGAATCCGTTCGTAAACGAGGCGACAGAGGCTGGGATGACCAAGTTATTCTTCAGTGGTATGCTCCTCTCACATTCCACTACAAGATGCAGGGCATGACACATAACAGCTATCTTTCTAGCGCTGATTGCAGGAATGATCACATCATCCAGCACACATAGTCTCCACACACTTGGATGTGCATCTTCCTGTCGACAGTACTTCATCTCGGCTAGCATAATCTTCGAGTGACCAAAATCCTTAATTGCCTGAAAAGCTTTCAAAAAGTCCCATCCGAGAATCATGTCATGACTACATTCTTGTAAGAGAATGAATTCTAAGGGCTGTGTATGGCCACTTATCCCCACACGAATGGCACATCGTCCTGTAGGTTTTACATGTTTCCCATTAGCCACCTTCAGCAGAGATGTTTTGCTTTGGATGAATACGGTTTTCTGCAACTGGCGACGGTAATTCTCCGAAATGACTGAATATGATGCTTTAGAGTCCCTAAGAGCTTGGGCTGGTCGCCGGCCAGAGTGGCCGTGCGGTTCTAGGCGCTACAGTCTGGAGCCGGGCGAACGCTACGGTCACAGGTTCGAATCCTGCCTCGGGCATGGATGTGTGTGATGTCCTTAGGTTAGTTAGGTTTAATTAGTTCTAAGTTCTAGGCGACTGTGACCTCAGAAGTTAAGTCGCATAGTGTTCAGAGCCATTTGAACCATTTGGGCTGGTCGGCCATCCATGAGTATATCGACGTAGTTTCCTATCTTTTTGTAGTGATCGACGGTGGTGGATTTTTCTCTTCGCCGGCCTCACCTCCAAGCAAGGTCGCACTCTTTAGTTTTCCACGTTGCGGCGGCTAGGTGATCGGCTGGGGCTTCTAAATGGCGATGAAGACCTTCATTTTCATGTTGGGGAGCGTCCTCTCCAGCGGATAGCTTGCAGCAATGGTGATGAACGTCGTTCTGTACCCACATCTTCTTTTTCATCTTCGTTGTCCCGGAGTTGGTGTTGGCTAAGGTCGGTATGTTGTCTACTGGCGCGGGCGTCATTAAATATCCGCCGCCTCTCTCGACAATAGCGCACCACATGTCACGGTTGTCCGCAGTGGAAACATACTGGTTGGTTATCCTGGGTCCTCCAGACGTCAGTCTTCCTTGGTGCCCAAACAGGTTTCTCATGAAGCATTGTAGGAACGTAACTTCGCCTGGGCATCGACTTTTTTGCCCTTTTAATGGGAAATGAAGGACGAGAGATTGGGTTCAATGTCTGTTCCACATCCGCCCTTATGACCTCTTGAAGTTCGCCACGTGTTGCTCCTGTAAGTTGCAGCAACGTAGGGGATCAGTCTTTGGGATAGTGCTATCCCGAGTGAGGTGTGCTTCCACACGCTTCACGCATAGTGTTGGCATCTGGCAGAATTTTGCGATGTGGTCAAGGCCCTGGCAGTTAAAGCACTGTGCAGGTTTTTCTACCGTAACTCAGACACTGCCCACTCGCTTGATCTGGAAAATTTTCCAATTTTCCACGTTGTCATCGAGGATGGCCAGGAAGAGTGGTGTGTAAGAGCTGTCTTTTGTCGACTTCATTTGCGAGGTAGCACGAATGTTGTAGCTCATATCTTCTAGCAGCTCTTTTAAGTATGCTGGGTCCATGCTGAAGGGGAGTTTGCAGGAGACCACCTTCAGCGTTTTCACTGGCTCCGAAGAGTAGATGAAGCAGTGCATGCCCTCCTTCTTCACGAGGTCCATGAGCCCTTTGTAGTCTTTGGGCACGTGTGTGACAATTTCGTACAGCTCGCATCCTATCACGCGAGTTTTGAAAATGCACTTCACGACCGATTTTATCTTCTCTTCAAAAATTTTGAGGACGCCCGTGTACTGGATGACTATAGGTGGAGGTGGAGGCATCTTTTTCCCACCGCCCTGGCGGCGTGCTTGAGCGTCTTTGTCTGGCGTTTGTGGGCCCCTGGTCCCATTCCTTGATGCCTTTTGTTGCGTGGTAGTGTGGGAGCGCCTCTGACGGCGCCTGTGGCAGTTCGTTTCGTGCTGTGTGTGGTCGCGTTTGCGTCAGCTGGGCGCTTCGGCGAAACTTGTTCCACTTCCATCTTCTCAGCAGCCGGTTTTGCCCCTGGTATGAGGCCTAGCAGTAGGGCAAGACCCTCCTCTGCCTCTCGCATAGTGCCAGCGCCGATTTTCGAAGACATGCACTGCGATGATGTGCTGTTCTTGGCGGCCGTGGGCCGGCAAACAGGCGCCGTCGTGTGCGAAGATGAGACTTCGTCCACAGCATTGCCCAAAGTCACGGAGCAGGAGGTACGTGATCCTCCCACATCCAGTGCACGTGCAACAGCGTTCAAGGGAAAACCCCCGTCCGCATAATGCACGCGCCATCTGTGCTGTGTAGTGCTCTTCTTCCTGGGTCGTAACATTATAGGTGGTGGGCAAAAAGCCGGACCACTCGCTTCCACAGCCGTGGCTGCATCCACATAACGCTGCTCCCACCCTGTAGTGGCATTCTGTCGTAAGTAGAGGGTAGGACGGGGCATCCAGTAGGGCAAGCTCTGCTGACTGCCGATACACTGCACTAGTCCCGTAGCCGAAGCCGCGGCCATCTAACGACTTCTCGAAAGCCTTTCAGTAGCTGTCTCGGAGTCCATTCTCATCTGCAGATTCGTCGTTGATGGGGAACCGGATGGGGCCACCGACTGACGGCGATCCGCCTCCTCCTCCGCTTCTTCACTATGATCTGCATGGGAAGGCATCTCAGCGTCGAATGTGCTGGCCTTCTGCAAGGCTCAGCCTTCACTACACCAGGCGCGAAGGCGTAGCGAGCGGCTTAGGCGGTCGACTGAGCAGCAGCCGGCGCGGCTAGTATTGTCAGCAGGGCCTCGGAAACTGTCTGCACCGTCTCTGCCAGGCGTGACACCTGATTGAGCACCGCAGAGAGTGAGGCTATGACTGCAGCCAGGCCGCTGTTGTCCGCAGCGGGTGCTGCGGGGTGGCAGGGTGCAGCAGGGGTGCGGGAAGCAGTCAGGGCGTTGCCACTCCTTCCACGATCTGCAGTTTTGTCTAGGTTTTCTCGGCACGCCTACCCTCCTGGCGGGTCGGCGCGCTGATCATCCGGTGTGCCCTCTTGGGCACATTTAGTAGCACGGATGCTCCTCCTCCTTGTTTCATATGCTGACTGGTCACTGCTGTTGTGTCCGATAGCCGGCGTTGTCTCGTTACTGGCCTGCTGCGCCTTCGGCCTGGGTGGCTGGCCGACAGCTTCGGTGGCTACTTTCCGCGTTCTACATCTACATTTATACTCCGCAAGCCATCCAACGGTGTGTGGCGGAGCGCACTTTACGTGCCACTGTCATTACCTCCCTTTTCTGTTCCAGAAAAGAACGACTGTCTGAAAGCCTCCATGCTGCTATGATGACTTCGCAGCCTCAGTGGCTCGCCATGTGCAGGCCGCCTCAGTTGGAATACTTTGTCGTGCACTCCTTCTGGTATGAGCAGTGCGCTCTGGCTTGGTTCTTGGCGCATTTCACGCATACTTCCGGAAAGGAGCTACATGCCCCATCCTTTGGCGTCGGAAGCGCTGCACCGTGCCTTTCTTCTGTTTCAGTTACTCCACCATTACTTTGGTGTTGGCCACACGCTTCAGCCTGAAGAGTTCCCTGTTCTCAGGCATGTCGGCGGCAATGACAAACAACGATGGCGTCTCTGTGCGTGACATGTGATTTGATGCGCGTCATTTTGCGCACGCCAAATTTCATGCCAGTCAGTTGTCTGCGTAGAAATTCAGGGCCTACCGCCTTGGGGAAGCCCTCGAAGACAATCTTGAGCAGTTTCTCCGGGTGTGAGGAGTGCGAGTACCAGTAGATTGCTGTAGCTGTTGCCTCGGCCGTCACAGTCCGGTAGTCCGCAGAGTTTGCTACTTGTAGTTGCACCAGGTTCTCTCCTGTGGCCTTCACTGTGAAATCAGCGGTGCTCCACTGATTGAGCAGCGGCAGGAACCCTTGACAATCATCCTTCACTTGAAGGACTATGGGAGGCGGCTTCCTGTCTGACCGACTCGTGGATGTTGCTCGGCGAGAGTTGACCGCTGCCTTGGGAAGTGGTTACGCTCCCTGCTATTCTGGTGGTGGCTGGACCGGCATCTGTTCTTCCGCCAGAGCGTCGAAACGGTTGGCGGCCGACATAGGCCGTGGGGAAGCGGTCGCGACTGGCCTTGCAGCTCGCTTAGACGCGACGGTAGACCGAGCGGAGCCCCGCCACGCTGTTGTCGGCGATTGCGCACTTCTTTCGGCCTGTAGAAGTGACACTTGGGTGTCTTCTTAGCGAAGCCCTTTTGCAACGCAGTAGACGTTTGTGCCGCTCGCCTCCCAGGCGGGACGGCACTCCGGAGGTCTTGTGGCACTCCCACTCTGCAGATGGTAGCAGGCCGAGTACTGGCTGGTGTACCAGCACGTCGTCTTCATCGGACGAACCCTCCACCTCTGTGTCTAAGGAGGGTGCGCCCTCTGTGGCGGCAGGACAAGCGCGGCCGCTGGCGGAGCAGGTTCCGTCTGAGGACATCTTGTCGCTCCCACGTCGTCTCCTGCGGGTGTCCGGGTGCACGTTCGGGAGCGTGCTCAACCGAGCTGCGATCCTTCCCCCCGGCCTTCGGTAGCAGCGCTCCGGGACGTATACACAAACTCATCCCTGTGGAGCGGCTGCAGCAGTACTTCTGCTCGCTACTGTGGCGAGCGCGAGACTGGCGGTGACGCGGTGACGGTGGTGGAGGGGGATGCGTAGAAAGGCTGAAAAATTCCATGATGCTGACTTTAATGCACTATGGTGCACAAAATTTTCTTGGTGTCAGTGGATGTACTCTCATCTATTATAAGGACTATCGCCAATGTCTTCGAGAAGATCCTCAAGCAAACATGTTGAAATTACATTAAAATCAGCCCTGCAAATTTAGTGTGGTGCTAGTTCATTCCACGGAGAACAGTAGATGGCATGTCCAAAGCTGGCAACAGATCTCATAGATGTTCTACTGCTGATAGGAAACACTGTTGTGCAATGAATGCCGCCACTTTTAGCTCTACAATTTTTCTTTCTCTGGGCATATTTACAACATAAAATGTCGTCAATTTTGAGTTGCTGCAACCAACTTGTGAAAATTTGAGGTCCTGTGAATGCTTCTTCCAATTCTCATGATTAGACAAATATTTTTTACGTGCTTATAGTGTGCATTTGCAAAATTTGCAAAACGCCTTGGTTCCTTCGCCTTTTGAAAATATAGGCACCCTGAAGCAAAGTCGAAATTTACTTTATAGTAATTACCCAGAAACGGACATTTATTTATTTATTATTTAGCCTATGGCAAAAAGACACAAATGACAAAATAATTAGTTAAAATTGAAGTAGTTATGATTATAAACAAACATCTATCATATTTATATAAGCTATAGCTTCTGGAGTCACCATCAGGAAATCTTCAGGTTTCCCTTCGTAAGCTGTTCGATGGCATTCTTCTATTATGGGTTTTACGATTTGGATTTCACCACATTCGTAGAAGGGCGTCGATTTCTTGCCCCATTTATGCACGAAGTACGCATATATACTATGCTGGGTCCGCATCCTGTTCAGAGTTGACCAGCTTTTACGTGGTAACACAAAACCCAGAGGCTCTTGGGTAATGTTCGGAATTTCATTACTCTGCTTTGTGGTGCATTGACGATGCCAGGCTTTAGTCAAGCTGAATTTTTGCTCTGTGACTGTGATTGCCGTATTGATATGTGGCTTCGGTGGCGTATTCGTTGTCCTCATGTATTGCTAGCTTATTGTTACTCAAGATCTCCTTGTACGCTCGTGATTGCGTTTACACGACGCAAATGTGGAAGTGGTATATGGCTCAGTAGTGGGAGCCATTCTGTAGGAGTAGATCTGATGACCCCCGCGATCATTCTCATCGTATTATTGAGTTGAGCGACAATTTATTGAGTGTGAGGATGTTAAGCCACACTGGCGCACAGTAGTCAGCAGTAGAGAAGACAAACCTCGGAGCAGGTGAGCGTAGGACATCGAGTGTTGCTCCCCATGTTGCTCCACATTGTTTTGTACAACATTGTTCCTCGACTTTCATTTCTCTGCCATTTTTGTTATATGCCCTTTACATGTGAGTGTCACACCCAGATATTTTGGTGTTTTATCGTGAGTAAACCATACGTTCTCAAACTGTATTCTAAGCTCTCTTTTGGCAAATTTGTTGTTCAGATAAAAGCATGTAACCTCTATTTTGCTGACGTTTGGTTGGAGGCGCCATTTTCGGAAGTACCTTCCCAACTTCTCCAGGTCGGCTGTAGGGACCTTCTCTGATTCTTCAAATGAGATACATCTTCTCGGAAGTACCAAGTCATCAACATAGCTTTTTAGACCTCGTCTCTAGCATGTCTGCGATATGTAGGCTGAATAACAATGGTGAAAGTACCGATCGTTGTGGCAGGGTGTTCTTGAGTTTTCGTGGTGAGCTTACGTTGGACCCCATGATAATCTGAAATGTTCTCTCATTCAGCATGTCAAACTAGCTAATGCTTTCTCGCCAGACAGGGTCGTAGGCGGCTTGTAAATCAATGAATGCAGCAGAGGTTTTAAACTCTCTTTGAAATCCCGCTTCAATATAAGTTGTAAGCGAGAGAACTTGGTCAGCACAACTTCGTTTTGGTCTGAAACCTGCCTGTTGGAATTGGTATTACATCAAATATTTTCTGAAAAATTCTGATGTGGACGAGCCTTTCAGGTAATTTATATGTTACTGATAATAATGCAATAGGCCTGTAGGTCTCAGGTAAGTTCGCTGCTTTCCCTGGTTCTATGATGACTGTCATTCCCTAGTTCTATGATGATTATCATCTTTGTTCGTTTGAGCTCTCTGGGTAGATTACCAGTCTATGGGCTGATGGCTTGATGTCTCAAAGTTCAGAATTTTCACATTTCTAGCCGTTTCCGTTGTCTCGCAGCATCAATGCTATGGAGAAGCTAGTCTTCCACTTCTTGATTACCCGACTCAAGGAAGCTTTGGTAGACGCTTTCACTGTTTTCGGACCACAATGGGGTATATTTCTTTCTGTATCCTCTGGGAATGCACTTCGTAGCGGTGCTTGTAACTGCTCCGAGAAATCTACCATAGTTTTTGCTCAGCCCATTTTACCAAAGATTCCCCATTAGCATCACAGTCTTGGTATTTCTACTGTTCGTGGTAGCTATTAAAATAACCCAAGTATACTACAGGATGCGGCTGTACTTGGGCCACTGAGGTTGGCCGCGAGAGAGCTGGTGGTTTATAGCTGTTGGACACAGCTATGTCCCCCATTTTGACTACAACATTGTGAATATCGTTGTCTGAAGAAGTGGAGATGGTGATGACATTTTCTATGTCCTGTCTGGCGTTAGTTGTGGCGCTGCATGGTGTGGCGTGGCAGCACGTAGTTCAGATCTAGGTATTTTCCCTTTTTTCGCAGTTGTTCCTCTGTATTACCATGTGTTGCCTGAACTGCGACCAGATCATTTTGTTTCCCCTCAGTAGTGTCGATAAACATTGAGTCTTAGAGTAGCTGATGTCCTCTACATTTATTTGGAAAATTCGATCCGAAGGTCTAAGATTTCATGTCGATAAATCCTTAGAAGAACTCGTTTGAAAGCAGTTTTGTGTCTTGCGTGGTCAGGAGAACCTTTCTTGGTTTCTCTGACCGCCAGTATTTGCTAGTTCATTTAGCATTTGCAGTGTGCACCGCGTGGAGGCAAGGTAGCTCTGCACCCCAGAATCGGACAATTTTTTTTGTATATAATGGTCACTAGGGTATCCCAAAAAATTCGAAATTGATCTCTCGAACGCATATCCTCTTAATTTATTTATACGATGTGAAAAACATTTGTAAATAAAATTTCTTAAATGTAGGACGTCGGTAACCAGTACCGACCTCTACTGAAACATATTAGTACTTGCTAAGTAAAGCAAACGCGCAATGTTGGGTTGACGTGTTTTTAAACATTTTCAACGGACTGTCGTCAATTAGTGAACGTGTCGATAGAATTACAGCGTGTTAACTACACCCGCAGTGCTAGCACCATGAACTATGCTACATGCTTCTGCAAAAGCGGAAGTTATGCACGGAAGTAAAAAATCGCTGAAATGCTGTTTGCAAACGAAACTGAAATCGTCATACATATTGATATGTTTAATACTGATTCTAACTGCATGAATAACGTACTCTTATCGCAATGAAAGGAAACAGTGCTACATACATTGAACTGCAACACAGCAGACAGCAATGGCTGCCTCACACAATACTATCAGCTAGCTAATGTTGATTGTAGCCAAAAACAAATGACTATCCTCCAAAGCCGTCCGACTGTAACTGACTTCTATTGACTCAGAACTAGGGAGTGGTCTGCCATCTAAAAGTTAACACGCTGTACGTAGCAGTTCTAAAAATGCGGATTTATTGAATGGGCGGCAAAAACATCATATAAAAAATTGCCCTCTAATGGCGGTTCTTAGCAGATTTATTTTATGATATCAGTGAAGCTACTTTAACTATCAATGAAACTGCAAATCTTACTGTAGGTCCATCAAACCCTTGCCTAATTGTGTGAAGCCGACAAGAGTTTGTTAACAACTTAGGTAATTTGTTTCACACTGCACACGCCGATGCGCTTTGATTCAGGAAGACAGCCTGGTCACGTAGCTGGAGTGGACAAACAATTTTCTAACAAAGAAGAAAGGGGGTGCCTGGAACTATTAAGTAAAATAATGGGCTAATTTGTTTTGCAAGCCAACTCCTTCATCATCATCGTATGAACCATTACAAAAGATTCATCTTCTGATTCTAATGAAAATGACAAGCATTTACAAGAAGATTTTCCAACTTTGTTCCAGAACATACATCGCGGAACCTGTAAAACAACTATGCGGAAAAAATTCAATACTCCAAAATTAGAAGCAATAGATAGGTGTTAATTAAGTATGAAAGATTTGGTGCTTATGCTGGAAGCTACATTTTGGCACTTGGATATAATACAGACGAATTTCCTACACGTAAGTTCTCGATTCAAAGAATTCGCACAGAATAACGGAAAGAGTGTGCGGAAGCCATAAAAGCTAATTTTCAAAACGAAATGCCAGATGATGTAACAGTTCGCTGGAATGGCAAACTGTTGTTTGCTTTACGTAATTGGAAATCAAAAGAATGTCTTCCAACAGTTACTTCACACTTCAATAAAACTTATTGCTGCGCCAAGCCTGGGAAGCTCTTAGGGACGCCAGAAGGCGCAAGCTGTTTGTAAAGGAAAGCTCGCATTGCACCTGACTGTGTCCGAAATTGACAGTCTGCTTGTTTACCGAACTGAATTGACTAAAGAATTAGTCAGAGATGATTATAGAGGGTTGACGGATATTTCTGCGATATTTTTAAGCGGAGATACACAGAAAATTTAAGATTCGACCTCCAGCTGCAATGTATCGCTCGATGGAAGGCAAGAGCTATTCATGCCGTAAAAATATTATTAGTTCATGTTCAATACTAAATAACGAACAAGAATAAGGTAGCAGCGCTTGTAGACATGTGCTTGTTTATCGGGAGTCCTACGTCAAGCCATGGATTCAATCTATTCTGGAAGTAAAAGCACCCTCCCAAAGCTTGTGCTTTTTAAAGTTGATGGTAGAGTTACGTGAAAATTGATATAAGAATCTCAAAAGCAACTTTACAGAAGAAAGATCAGTATTTATGGCATTTAACTGGCAAAAGTTTCTGTCTTGTCCCTGTTTGACAATGATGCAGATCTGTAAATAAAGTAAAAAAAGATTGAAAATTTAACGAAAGAGAGTTTATCAGCCCACGGTAAACGTTACATCCCACTGAAGGAAGAACTTTGATTTCCATTCTATTGTAAGTTAACTAAGTAAATATAGGAGTTGTGTCTTTAATTTTCTGTTTAAGCCACTATTTTGTTTAGTGACTTTCTTTTTTTAATTTTATAAAAATATATCTTCATTCGTCCTAAAATTGACACTATGTGGCCAAATAATGCTCTTCAAAAATCCAGAAAGTAGGTTTCAGGGTTGAGGGCAGTAAACGATACAGCTAATGAACAGTCAAGTTTAAAGACCAATGCTTAATTTTAAAATTTTAGTTGCTGGAAGCCCCAAGTAGGGGGGCAAGGCTGGTGCAGCCTCACGTTCCATTGTTGCCAGATGTATCCAAGATGGCGTCGTGTAGACATGGCAACAGCACATGACATCAAACAAAAGGCGCCCATGACGTCATTAAAGGTGGTGGGAAGTTTCAATTTTGACAGGTAAGTGCCACACTCCCCTCCCCCAAATAAATGGTGTGAAGTTCAAATTCCAACAGGATAATGCATCACACCCCAGTTACCTCTAGTAAGCAAAGATATCTCAATTGGGCTACCTCCACTAATAAGTCACCTGACTGCCACCGCTTCCTACAAACTAAAAGCCACTTTTAATTTTGGCAGTAAACAAAATTCAATTCCCATATATGTACTAAGCTAAGAAAATGACGTGAAAGCAAAGATACTTGTACTAACCTCAGTCGCCAGACTGCCACCACCTCCTAAGGATTGGTGGGAAAAGGACTTGGACATAAGACTTTATTTAAACAATTCCATGCAGGTGTGTTCACCACAAGGTCAGGACTCCAACTGACTTAGTACACATCGTCAAGACCAGAGGGCGCTCTCATGTGTGACGTAATCCAATGTGGCGACACACAGTGTATTCACCAAGAGCTCCAGACTTCAACTGGCATAGTACACATCGCCACCGCCAGAGGGCGCTGTCGTAACGTCAGGTTATGACTCAAGTACCGTTATTCATGATGGCAGCATACAATGTGTTCACCATGAGGCCTAATACATATTCACACCACCAGAGTGCACTACTGTGGACTTGGAATGAATTTTCGCGATTACCACACCTACCTGGACTTGGAAGGAAATACCATGATCCTCAACCGACCGCCACGTCCCCTTACAGACCCATGTTGGCGGGCTAACATGTACTAACGTGCACTATAGTGCGCGTCATTTACGTCGGCGGCTGAGTTTAGGTTCGTTCTGCGCATCTGGCGTTACAAAACACAGTCAGCCAATGAACAGAGAACGACGTTGCCAGAGCTTGACTGCAGTGCAGAGCACGGACGAGTGTCTTCAGTTTTAGAAACGTTTAGTCATAAATAAAGTAATTGAACAAAAGCAATGTCTTGTTAGAAGACTTTCTTTTATAGAAAGTTTGGAAAAAGCATTCTTTATACCAATTGCTTCATATTCTATTAATTAATTAAACTGTGGCGCCGATGAGGTCGACACCAGTATCGACCT
Source organism: Schistocerca gregaria (assembly GCF_023897955.1). Classification (NCBI taxonomy): domain Eukaryota; kingdom Metazoa; phylum Arthropoda; class Insecta; order Orthoptera; family Acrididae; genus Schistocerca; species Schistocerca gregaria. Next base: position 386,364,478 of record NC_064924.1, read on the forward strand.
GAGTATCGTCTTTGAACTAAACTAAACATTATCTTTGTGCAGTTCCGCCACCATTTCTTTGTAAGCCTTCCTTGTGCAAAGAGGTGTAGCAATTTTAATGGCCAGTAGTGTATTAACATGGGACGAACCACGGGTGGTGCTGAGGATGAAGATGTCGACTTCGCCTCGGCCAATTGCCAGCAGAGTACAATCCACCAACGACCGGATGACAACGCACAGAAACCTACTCGGAAGACAGGTTATAATTCATCTTCCAGGGCTGACTTACACAGGGAAAGTCGCTTAGTGAACTCTTAGAAGTGAACAGTAGTTGTAAATTGCATTTGCTATGGTGTACCTACGATTATTTGAACTTATCATTTGAGGGCTTTCTTGTGTTATATTACATGCAGTGTTGTGACTTAATCTTCAACAAGTCACGTAGATAAATAAACCTTTCTGACTCATTTGTGTGACTTTGTTACTAATTTGTTGAAATATTGTAGAAGCTTTCTCTTCTGTCCTGTTACCTGACCCTGGGGCATAGTTGTGTAATAGTAGCAGGGAGAAATTGTGTTAGCGGTGTACTGCTCCAGAGCCCGTTTCACGCACTCACAAGCTCGTCGTACAGTAACAACAGTGGCAACTCAACCTCCACAGCAGTAGGGACGAGGCCTTTACAAAACGCGTCGAGGGTTTAAAAAACACAACATGCATAAAAATGTTTCAGCTCCTATGTGCAATGTTGGACGAATGTAAAACTTCCTCACAGATTAAAACTGTGTGCTGGATCGAGACTCGATCTCGGGACCTTTGCCTTTCGCGGGCAAGTGTAGAGCACTTGCCCGCGAAATGCAAAGCTCCCGAGTTCGAGTCTCGGTCCGGCACACAGTTTCAATCTGCCAGGAAGTTTCATATCAGCGCACACTCCGATGAATTCCTGGTAATAAGGTGTTGTTTGGGGTAACTGACCCGAACATTCACCTCGCTGGTGACCCCAAGTTGTAACGTCTTCCGTTTTCGCTGTTTTACTGTGTCCACGGCCTGTCGGTTATTTTCGCGTGTATTACTACAACAGAACAGTCGAACAATGGCTTCGGCCCAACGCCTAACGCCGGATTTTGTGATCGACATACATCGTGTTGCAGGCAATGTACACCCGCCAGGACTGCAACACGATGCTTCTCACTCGACGGTTACGCCGATTTCGCCGGACGTTTTCGAGCCTGCAACAATAAGTGAGGCTAGGAGTGTGCATGACTCCGGCTATCAGACGCCTTTGTTCTCACCACATGTGCCCTCCCTCATCGACGGTGCAGTTACCTCTTACGGATCTCCGTACAGTGCGGGATCAATGCCGATTTCTGCAAATGCTTCATTGGATAACCTGCCACCGCCAGGACAACGGTTTGCCCACCACAATCCGGGCAGTACCACGCAGCTTGCTGCCTCGTGGCCGGAACTGCTTTGTTCACAGGTCAACCTCCTCAGCATCTGACCACGCCCGCGCCTGCCTCGGTTCAGCATCAGCACATGCCTTCCTGCTTCAATACCTCGGCCTGCAACAGGAACAATAGCTTGTTATCTGTGCCTGAACTCCATCTCCGTCCTACTGCTACGCCTCAGTGTTTTGTGCCACGACATTCACCTTATCCGCACACCGTTTTGAGTGGAGTGACTATGAACAGTGAACATTCACACATTCCGTCCGACGTTCGACATCATTTTCCTCACTGTGCTTCTGGGCAGTCCGCACTCCCGCTGCTGCCCTGCAACACAGGTGGCTCCAGCTCTGCTCGTACGTCGAGTTTTCCACGGACTAGCACGCGTTTTCAAACTTCGAATTTTTTCTCACCTGTCGACCCCGCGCCGCCTCCACTCGAGCTTCCGCTACCGTTCGCGGCACATCTCGGGGCCTCATCCGCGTCGGTCTTCCGCGACACGTCAACCCGAACTCACCCGCAACATGTCGAACTTCCGCAACGGCAATCGACACATTACGGCGTCTCACCCTCGTCGGCCTTCCGCGTCGCGACGGATCGCGCTCAACCACAACGCGTCACCTTCACGCTGCCACCCGACCAGCCGTCGTTGCCACATACCCTGGAGAGACACTCTCCTGGAGCTCGTTTCAGGCAGTGCCCCGACGAATTCAACTCAACCTGTTCTTCCGAACATTCTACAACGCTTACCGACGCTGCCGCCGTTCAATCCCGACAGGGCAACAACCCAGTTCAAACTTGTGGACGAAGTGTTCGACCATTTCAAACTCGACGAATCAACCAGATTTCTGTGCCTTATCACCCACCTGCACGACCAGGAGGACTTGATTGCTGACCCAGTCGACGTCCCCGACTCCGCTACCCAGTACACTAGCCAAAAAGACAGTTCTACGTCAGCTTGCGCGCTCAACTGAGACAGCAATAGGCAAGTGCTCCACGTCGAGCAACTAGGCAACGACGAACCTTCACAACTCTGGAGACGGCTACGGGGCCTGGTCAGCGACGATCTACTTTCTGACACAGCTCTCCTCGCCGTCTGGTCAGATAAACTACCTCCTCACATCCGCTTTACTCTGGCTCAGAGGTCACCTGAACCTGTCGAGCAACGAATGACAATTGCTGACAAACTACATGACGCATCACTGCTCTATTTCGGCAGCCACTGCCTACCTGTCAAGCCTCAGGTTGAGTCTCTTCGTCCCGCGGCCGGACACGGCCGGGGCCATACTGTACCGACTGTTCCGCTGACTCTGGGTCGCAGTAAAGAAGCAACTGGGACGTCACCAGCTCCGCCCACGGTCGCGCCCCTCCTGCAACCGCACCTGCTGCGGCCACCGAACCTCAGCCACCGCCTCTGGCAACGAACTTTCCGCAGGAAATGCAACCGCACTACCCATACTGTTACTTCCACACACGGTTTGGTGAGGCGGCATGGAGCTGCAGACCACCCTGCTGCTTCCCGAACACCAATCGCAGGTAGGTCTGGTGCCGCCTCCTGCGCACAACATGACAGGACCTCCCAGTGTTCCATTCTGTCGGGAACGATTGGATAATTGCAGACGACTTACTATCAAAGACATTTCGTAAGGATACTTGTTCCTAGTGGACATAGGCGCCGATGTTTCGCTGATACCCACGTCCTTAGTGTCGTTGAACATCTGCCCTCATCATACTTCACTGCAATGCTCAGGTTCAACCTCCCACATCGACTCACTCTCCACAAACTGCAAACTCGAGTTGACTTTTTTAGTGTGCAATATTGAGGAACCTATACTAGGCATTGACCTCTTGCGACACCACAAACTTTCACCAGATCTAGTGCGAAATACCGTGTTTCATCACACGTCAAAAACTCACTTCCTCTGTGCTCCATCGAGCAAACCCCCCCCGTGACACGTCGGTCTGGGCTCATATCATCCGTACATGCTCGTCTCTGTCGACGACGTTACAAGAAACAACGCACAAGTGCCTTGTCGAGCTGGAAAACGTCGCTCGCCTACTCAAGGAAAACTTCGAGCTCTCCCTCTGGCTCCACATAACTCAGCTCCAGCTCTCCAACGCAGCAAAGGAATTACAGACACTGCAGCAAGGACAAAGCAAGGTCAGTAAGTGCACTGAATCTGCTTGTAGTCCCAGCAATGGAGACTCCATGTGCTTACCTCCCGCTACCCCTCGTAACTGTGCTATCAAGTCTATCATAACGTGTACTGACAGTTCCACAGGACCACACACCCCTAACATGCTAGCATTTGACACTCAGCCGGACAGCGCATGTGTAACGTGCATCACTTGTTCCTGAACTGACAGCTCCTACCCCTCCCCTCGCAGACAGCACCTCAAACTATACACCTTCGGCTCCCGCACACCGCCGTGAAACCACCACTGACAACACAAACAGTGCACTCGCACCTAGCGCTTCGTCCACGACCGTGCTGCCACAGACCGCGCCCTCGGACAATGGACTCACTAATGTTTCACGAGCTCTACTGAGCTCACCCAACCACAGTGCCACTGTCTCGGGCCGGCGGCCATCTTGTCACGTTGACTCCTGGGACACTTTGCTGCCTCAGCTCCCATCTCATCCGCCAAGTGGCTCCAAACACCATGACCACGCCTCACTTGCCCCACCCACCACACATTGTAAACAAACAGCCTCCCGTGTCGCTGGCAACATTTCCGTCATCACCGACAGGACGGTTCACAAGCTTCGCGTCACGCCAGGCCCCCCCGATCTCCAGTAAACCACGTCAACTTTGTCCCGAGCGCCTCTCCGACCTTAAAAAGCAGATTTCTGAACTTCTAAGCTCTGGCGTCATTGAATCCTCTGCCAGTAGCTGGTCTACGCCCATTCATATGACACCCAAGAAAGACGGGTCCTGGCGCATGTGCGGAGACTACCGTAGACTAAACACACAAACAATTTGGACACCTGCCCCATACCCAACATTGCCGACTTTACCAGTTCCCTTGTAGGTGCCACCACGTTCTCGGTCATTGCAAACGGGCCTACCACCAGATCCCCATGGCTCCTGAAGATATTGAGAAGACAGCAATCACCACCCCAATTGGGTTATTTCAGTTTCGATTAATGCCCTTTGGTCTGATAAACACAACCCAGACCTGGCAAAGCTTCATCAACGAAGTGCTATTCGATCTAAAATTCTGCTGTGCATACCTTGATGAAAATCTGGTGTTCAGCTCCGGGGTCGAGGACAACATTCGACATGTGCAAACTGTTATGAACACTCTCGCAGCAGCAGGCATCGAGTCCAACCAGGAAAAATTGCAGCTACATCAACCCGCTGTCACTTTTCTTGGTTTACGCGTCTCTGCCGACGGCATTTCACCACCCCCTGAGAAGGTACAAAAAATACTAAACCTACCCAGACCTACGTCATTCAAAGAGCTCCAGCGCTTTCTGGGGACAGTTAATTATTATCACCAACATCTGCCTCAGGCTGCAGAGATTCAGGCTCCACTGACGGACACCTTGGCAGGCACCCACACTTCTGGATCTCAGACCGTTCCATGGACCCCTACTATGGTTGACTCTTTCACTGCCCTCATAAGTCTTCTTGCCGAGGCCTGCACCATCGCACATCCTCATTCCAATGCACAGCTTTTCATCACCACAGACTCGAGCGATACTGCCATCGGCGCTGTCCTTAGCCAGACAATCTATGGACAGACTTTGCCTCTGCAGTTCGTCTCGCACAAGCTCACCAATGCACAACGGAAATATTCCGCGTTTGACAGGGAGTTGCTCGCGGTTTACAAAGCAATCAAGCATTTTAAGACTGACGTTGAGGGATGCTCTTTCTATGTTTTAACTGACCACAAACCCCTTGCTGCAGCCATTACAAACCCGCCAGAGGACCCGCCTCCACGCCGTATCAGATACATGGACTTCATATTTCAGTTCACCACTGATGTCAGACACATAAAGGGTGCTGATTTCCTTTCACGAGTCGATGCCATTCATTCGCTGCTAGACTTCTCTGAACTGCCTAACCACCAACTCACCGACGAGGACACACAAGATCTGATTTCAGACTACCTCTTCACTACACTTCGTCTGCAGCACCTTCCCTGGCATTTCTGGTGTGATGACAGTACGGGCACATTACGCCCCCTGAGCCCCACCACGCTCCGTCGAGCTGTTTTCAACGCACTGTATAATTTAGCCCACCCCTTTGTTCGTGCGTCCGCCCACCTCGTTGCGGAGCGCTTTGTGTGGAGAAATGTCAACAAGGGCTGCCAGCAATGAACATGCTCCTGCATCGTGTGCCAATGCTGCAAAGCACACTTCACCCACCCTCGGAGCCTTTTCGATCCCTCCTGGGCGTTTCCTGCATTTTCATATTGACCAAACAACTCCCTGGGTCGAGGCTGTCCCCTTCCCCAATATTATGGCAGAAACTGTTGCTCGAGCTTTTGTCGAGTCATGGGTATCGCGTTTCGGATGTCCAGCTCTCGTCATGACTGACCAGGGCAGACAATTTGAGTCAGTCCTGTTCAATGAGATTTGTAACATCTGCAACATCCATACCACAGCATACCACCCACAAAGTAACGGGCTAGTTGAGCGTTGGCACCGCACTTTCAAGGTGGCTCTTCGATGCCACGACTCTCTATGAACAGAGGCCCTTCCCTTTGTGTTACTCGGCATTCGTGTGATCTATAAGGAAGACCTCATAAGCCCTTCAGCTTCTCTCCCTCCATCTGACTTACCTCCCTTTCTGGACCGCATCAGACGCCACTACATCAACCTCCATATCCCTCTGCCTGCCAGCCACTCACACCCTAAGGTTCATGTCCTGAAATCTCTGGACAATTGCGAATACATCATGCTCCAAAATGACACTGTCTGTGCTGCTCTCCAACCCCCATATACCAGCCCGTACTCAGTTCCCTGACACTCAGCCAACACCTATGATATCCTAAAAAAAGATTTAACTGTCACAGTCTCTATCAACAGATTTAAGCCTGCTCATGTCGAGCCTTCTTCTACCCTCCTTCAGGCCATGACTACGCCACTCACTGTCGTGGCTCATGACACTCCAACCACTCCCTCCAGATCGGACTTACACACTCAATCGAGTGACCTCCAACTCCATTCGCCAAGCTCTCCTCTGACCTCGCTCCCTACTCCTGTCTTACACACTCCGTCGAGTGAACCCATGCTCCCCACATTGAGCTTACCTATGATCACGCCCTTGCCACCGAGCCCTTTGACCTCTCCCCCTTCGCCTGCCTCGCCCTGTCGAGGTTTCTCATGCCCCGCCCCCCCATCTTGAACGTGCCCTCGCTCGAGGTGTTTGTGCCTGTACCCTCAGACATAATCCACGACATCTCTATAATACTACCCGATGATACACTGGCCGGCCGCGGTGGTCTCGCGGTTCTAGGCGCGCAGTCCGGAACCGTGCAACTGCTATGGTCGCAGGTTCGAATCCTACCTCGGGCATGGATATGTGTGATGTCCTTAGGTTAGTTAGGTTTAAGTAGTTCTAAGTTCTAGGGGACTGATGACCACAGCAGTTGAGTCCCATAGTGCTCACAGCAGTTCTTTTTTTATACACTGTTCGTCGTGTGTTTCCCTTCATTCGGTGCTCATGACACAACCTCCGCTATTCCCTGCCACCTGGTGTCCCCCTCTCGCCCGACGTCGACCGGGACATGCTTCATGTGTTCGCCACGCCCACCGGAGACATCGTCATCGTCGCTCCATTCCTCCCGCAAACCACCAGCCTACCTGTCGCCGAACAACCAGCACGCCCAGTACGACGCCCGGCGCACTTCAATGACTTCCAGGTTCAGTGGCCGGACCTTCCTTCAGGACATCTACCCACACAGCTACCAGACGATGCTGTCGAGATGACCGTGGTCTGGCTCCCACGCACCACCCCTGCTGACGCCATAGTCAGCTATGTGGCGCCGATGAGGTCGACACTAGTATCGATCTGAGTATCGTCTTTGAACTAAGCTAAACATTATCTTTGTGCAGTTCTGCCATCCAGTTCTTTGTAAGCCTTGCTTGTGTAAAGAGGTGAATAAATGAACTCCTGATAACAAGGAGTTGTTTGGTGTAACTGATCCGAGCACCCACCTCAAAACCAAACAAGCAATAAGCCTCCTAATTCAGGCAATAGCAAGGAAAGGTGTTTGTATCGTTCTCACGAACCGCTTTAACGCAATAAAGAACAGCGGTAATTGTTTATTTCCTATTGTACTTGTAGTTCATAGTCATACCAAGTGTGTTTGTCGGTATTTTGCGTAATATTTTAGAGTCCTCCAGGAGTTCCCTTGAATGACGAACTATGCTAGCGTAATAGTTACGGTGATTGGCTGCTAATCGAAAGTTTACGAGTTCAAACTGTCTTCGGTGCTTAACATTTTCTTTATTTAAAAACAATATCTAAGTGTCTTACTTCATGAATTTTATTCGTTTGAATGTAATTTTTTGAAAATTCTAGTGCTTTGTCTCTTCATTATAATCATAATAAGTTTTCGGTTTTTCTAATATTTCTTTTCACGGCAATTAAAAACAATAAAAAAGGCACACATACAATTTTCATATTATCTGTTTTGTTTGTATATCTTCTCTTTCGCAGTTGCTGTTTTACTGATCATATTGAGATATATTCTTTTCCGACAGTATTAAAAGTATTATTTAGAGCAGAATTTCGACTGGTACTTTGCCGAACTACTTGATTGTCTGACGCAGTTATTTGCTTCGCCGCTTTGGCAGTATCATATTCAATGTTTTCGTCGACTGATCTGTTTTGTTTGTATATCTTCTCTTTCGCAGTTGCTGTTTTACTGTTCATATTGAGATATATTCTTTTCCGACAGCATTAAAAGTATTATTTAGAGCAGAATTTCGGCTGGTACTTTGCCGAACTACTTGATTGTCTGACGCATTTATTTGCTTCGCTGCTTTGGCAGTATCATATTCAATGTTTTCGTCGACTGATCTATGTTTTGACAAGTATTTGCTGTTCGTTGTGACAAACACAAATTGTTTGCGCACTGCGCCTCACTGACAATATATTTTAGTTTCTATGTTTTATTACGTCCTCAATTCAGTTTTGCGTTCTTCGCCAAACTTTGTTTTAATCAGAACGTTTTAGAAAAAAGCGAAATGACACTGGTATAAATAAAAGTTTTATTACAGTCGCTAAATATGGAATATTTCCCAATTTATAAACACTGTTTATGTTACAAAGGGTGTTCATTTTAACTGAGAACATTGAAATCTCTTGAAAACGACACACAGAGCCAAAAGAAATCCTAATGAAAATTAGTTCTTCTCGGAAGGGGACATCCAATTATAACAAATTTGACCACAAATTCGTCGGATTTGGTATCATTGGATGTCCCCCTCGGAGACAAACAAATTTTAGTTATAAATTTGTTTGATCCGATGTGTAGATTGTCGGATACTTCAATGTCTCCAATTAAAACGAACACCCTGTATAGTTGGAATCATGAACGACTGCAGTCGATTTAAGGCTCGATCTACACATTTGTCGTCACGCATCCGCTGACATCCAATGAGTGTCCAACAGCTTTCTGAGCGGTCTGCTGTGAATGTCTTGGCAAGTGCGAGTGTTAAATGTGATTGTAGTTATTATTTGGTGATTTTTTATCGCATTTGTTGCAAGTTGTCATGGCTGATGATGGTGGTAAGCGACAAACTCTCCATAAACAGGCAAGGGACATGATTCACAGGATACATGCTTTTTTTAAGACGTCGCCAGATCTCAGGAACGCACTGCAGAAGCGACAGGCGTTAGCTTGAGAACCGTTCAGCGGATTGCCAAGGAAGGAAAATTATCTATGGAGACCTGTGGAAGATCGCCAGGGAAATATCGCACTCGTGAGAAGACTGTAACCAATTTAGATAATTTCAACAACGATGTTCTAAGACAAGAAGTGCTCAACATGTACAACACAGGCGAATTTACTACTGTAAAAAAAATCACTGTGAAATTGCGTGAAACCATAAATTTTAAAGAAGCATGACTTCAATGAATAGAATAATTAAAAACATTGGATTCAAATATGTACATACAAATGATGGAAGAAAGTTTTTAATGGAACATAGTGATATCGCAGCTTCAATGGCAGAGTTTTTAAGACGTATTATTGAAGTAAGAAAATCCGGGAATAAGAACATTTTTTTCTTGGACGAAGCATGGGTTAACCAAAATGGTTCGGGTGGGTTTAAAGTACCAGTTGGTAAAGGTGGACGAATAATTGTGCTTCACGCCAGTTCTGCTTCTGGATTCATTCCAGAAAGCAAATTAATGTTCCGGGCAAAAAAGAGCAATCCAGTGGATTATCATTCCGAAATGAACTCAGAGACGTTTAAATTGTGGTTTAGGAATCAGTTTCTCCCTTACTTGCCTGGAAACTCGGTGATTGTAATGAACAATGCGAGTTTTCACTACGTTGTTGTTGACAAGATACCCACAACAAGTACAAAAAAGCCGATATCATGTTGTGGCTTGCAAGTAAAAATATACCACATACTGCCAACCAAACTCGTGCTGAAATGTTGAATCTTATAGCGCTCCATATGCCTCGCACAAAAGTTTATGAAATCTATTGTATTGCACAGGAACATGGACACACAGTTTTGCGTTTTGTCACCGTATGATTGTCAATACAATCCGACAGAGTTAATTTGGGCACAAGTGAAAGGGTATGTCGCAGAACGAAACGTGACATTTAAAATAGCTGATACAGAAAGCCTTTCGCACGAAGCACTTGACAGAATTACTCCTTCAGCATGGGCTGAATGTGTTCGGCATGCACAAAGGCTACAGGAGGAGGACATGGCCAGGGAAATTGTAGTTGACAATCTGCTTGAACCCATCGTCGTCACTCTAAGACCTGATGATTCGGATAGCGTCACTGACTACAGCGCTGCAGATGACAACAATGAAAGGTAAGGCACATACACAATAATACTCATGTTGTCTTTATTGTTTTTGTTCCACAGTCGCAGTTTTACGAATGGTATTGAAATACATTCCTTTTCTGCAACTGTAATAAGCGTCTTATTTAGACCAGACGCGTTTTTCTCTTTTGAAGCATCTTCAGTGGACAGTATTTTGTCTCCTCCATTGCCAAGTCACCTTTCGTAGTTTTGTGCTGCGGTAATACAATATTCAACGTTTGTGTCGGCTGATCATTGTTTTAGCAAATAAATGTTGTTTGTGTGTGCCACACACAAAAATTATATTTGACATAGCTCAGAGCACTTCACTGATACACAGTATATTCAAGTCCTAATGTTTTTGTAAGTTCACAGTTTTCTTCAATGTATTTTGTCTACTTCCTTTTGATTCATTCAGCGCCCGGTGTAAATAAAACTTTTGTTACAGTCGCGAAAGACGGAATATTTCTCAATATTACATACGACACCTATGTGGTACTTAAATTAAATAAGATATTGTTATACAGTAAATTTTATATGAAATTTAGTGATCTTGTCCACATTTCATTCTCAACATTGTGGCAACTAAAATCGACCATACGGAAAGTATACGCTATGGACTCTTACCACTGCAAACTCCCAAAATTTCGTGCAATGGTTTACTACATTTAATGCTGCATAATAACTGCATTGAACATAAAAACAAAATTAAGTCCTTTATGAGGATAAGGTACCGGTCAAAAAATGTCTAAAAATTTTTGGGCCAAATAGTATTTGTGAAATCGAATGATAAGTATGTCAAAGCAGTTGGAACACCATGTGTCTGCACAGGCGAGCAATGACAAAATCGCACACAGCGCGGAATGGGGGGAGCACGTCTTTGTAACAGCGAAAGGGTTAATGCGCCGTGGTGGCTTTACTTCATAAACTGCGCGCTCCACCCTAAACGTAACTTTACGAACTATACTATACTATGGCGCTGCTTCAACTGGCACGTGCGTAGTTTGCAACTGGCCACGCAGCAATCTCCCGCGTCTGGGCGGGAATGCGCGAGCCGCCAAAATAAAAAAGTGCGCGTCATTTTTGTTGGCGGCCGAGTTTAGGTTCGTTCTGCGCATCTGACGTCACAAAACACAGTCAGCCAATGAACAGTGAACGACGTTGCCAGATCTCGACTGCAGTGCAGAGATGGACGAGTGTCTTCAGTTTCAGAAACGTTCAGTCACAAATAAAGTAATAGAACAAAAGCAATGTCTTGATAGCAGACTTTCTTTTATAGAAAGTTTGGAAAAAGCATTCTTTATACCAATTGCTACATATTCTATTAATTAATTAAACCAAACAAGCAGTAAGACTTTTAATTCAGGCGATAGAAAGGAAAGATGTTTGTATCAATCTCACGAACTGCTTTTTCGCAATAAAGAACGGCGGTAATTGTTTATTTCCTATTGTACTTCGACGAATCATGAATATTCATAGTCATACCAGCAGTGTGTGTGTGTGTGTGTGTCAGTATTTTGTGTGAGTGCTGTAGTTCTCAAGGAGTCATAGAGACAGATGAGCTGCGTTACTGTAAAGGTGAAGGTGTTTGGCTTCTATCCGAAAGGTTATGAGTTCAAAGCTTGTGTGGCACTTAATATTTTCTTTTTTTAAAAAACGATATTGAAGTGCCGTACTTCACGAATTTTAATCGTTTGAATGCAATTTTCTGAAATGTCTAGTGCTTTGTCTCTTCATTAACCCTTTCGCTGCTGCATACACGTGCTCCCCGCATTCCGCGCTGTTCGCGGTTTTGTCATCACTGCACTGCTCGCCTCTGCAGACACATGGCGTTCCCACTGCTTTGACACACTTATCATTCGATTTCACAAAAGCTATTTGGCCCAAAAATTTGATTTTTACACGTCGTCTTGACTGATACCTCCCCCCCCCCCCTAAATAACTTAATTTTGTTTCAATGTTCAACGCAGTTCAATGCAGCATTAAATGTAGTAAACCATTGCGATAAAAATTTTAAAGAGTTTGCAGAGGTCCATAGCGTATACTTTCCGTATGTCGATTTTAGTTGCCACAATGTTGAGAATGAAATGTGGACACGATACCTAAATTTAATATAAAATTTACTGTATAAAAATATCTCATTTAATTTAAGAACCACATAGGTATCGTATGTAATATTGCAAAATATTCTGTCTTTCAGGACTGTAATAAAAGTTTTATTTACACCGGGCGCATTTGGCTTTATTTTAAAGCACTTCAATCAATGAAAGGTATGGCATATACACAATGGTACTCATGTTCTCTTTCTTGTTTTTGTTCCACAGTTGCAGTTTTACCAATGGTATTGAAATATATTCCTCTTCTGCAACTGTAATAAGCGACTTATTTAGACCAGACGCGTTTCTCTCTTTTGAAGCATCTTCAGTGGACAGTATTTTGTCTCCTCCATTGCCAAGTCACCTCTCGCAGTTTCGTGCTGCGGTAACACAATATTCAACATTTGTGTTGGCTGATCAGTGCTTTAGCAAATAAATGTTGTTTGTGTGTACCACACACAAAAATTATCACTTCACTGATAGACGGTATATTCAAGTCCTAATGTTTTTGTAAGTCCACAGTTTTGTTTAATGTATTTTGTCTACTGCCTTTCGATTGATTAAAGTGCTTTAAAATAAAGCCAAACGTGCCCGGGGTAAATAAAACTTTTGTTACAGTCGTGAAAGACGGAATATTTCTTAGTATTACATAAGACACTTATGTGGTACTTAAATTAAATGATATATTGTTATACAGTAAATTTTATATGAAATTTAGGTATTTTGTCCACATTTCATTCTCAACACTGTGGCAACTATAATCGGCCATACGGAAAGTATACTCTATGGACTTTCACCTCTGCAAACTCTTGAAAATTTCGTGCAATGGTTTACTATATTTAATGCTGCATAATAACTGCGTTGAACATCGAAACAAAATTAAGTCATTTATGGGGGGAAGGTGTCAGTCAAGAAGATGTGTAAAAATCTAATTTTTGGGCCATATAGTTTTTGTGGAATCGAATGATAAGAGTGTCAAAGCAGTCGGAATACCATGTGTCTGCACAGGCGAGCAGTGCAGTGACAAAATCGCGCACAGCGCGGAATGTAGGGAGCACGTCTTTGTAGCAGAGAAAGGGTTAATGCGGTCGTGATGACCACACTTCATGAAATGCGCGCTTCCCCCTAAACGTAAGCTTACGAACTATGCTATACTATGGCGCTGCTTCTCTTGGCGCGTGCATCGTGTGCAACTGGCAACGCAGCAACATCCCGCGTCTGGGAGGGCATGCGCGAGCCGCCAAGATAAAAACTAATTGAACTATAATGTGTACTAACATGCACAACACATGACGTCAACCAAGATGGTGGGGCGAAATGGCAGGGAAACAGATCTGAACACACGTCTTTATTTTGCAGCCAGTGTCTCCACTACGAGATCTAGACTCCAACTGCCACCAGATGGTGCTGTCATCCCTTATGTGACGTAATCCAAGATCGTGTTCTGGAGGGGAAAATGGCGTTAAAACTACTCAGGCTGCACTGGGCTGCTGGATAGAGTAAGGAGCGAGTGCACTTTATTTAATTTTCCAACATTTTATTTAGCCATTGAGTATATTTATCACACTCACGCAAAAGACTTGCCCTAACGCGCTTGGGATCACAATACAGTGTCTGCGGAAACGTTAACAACTCCTAATTTTCCAAAACATTTTTAGTACAGACCTGCAAACTGCTTCTAAATAATACAGCACAGTGATTTGTAGACACGCTAAGTACTCGTCAACTGTCCAAATAGCGCATATCACGGCCCACAGACCTGCTCCCAAAATAATGCAATCAACGCGCTCAAGCACCCTCCGCCACACCCTGTCCAAAGGACTGCGAAGTGACGCAACCGTCAGATGTCAAATCACACACAGGCCCTTGCTCGGATCCAGCAAGTATGAGGCGACCACATCCCTTTCATACTCCATTTTTGAGAAATTCCTATCCAAATACATGTTCACCTAGACACAGCTCCCGGCGCAACCAGCCAGGTATGCATGCTATGTAGTACCTGCCAGCCACTGCCATCGAACACATGTGAAAGTTGATTCTCTACAGTCTCCGTTATACCGACATCACAGAAGTGGCTCCATGCACCACTTGTCTTCTTCACTGTGGATGACAGAATAGCACAGGGCCCATTGCTCCTAGCATGACATGTCACACGCGTTTAGCCATACATAACTACCTAGTATGACTGACGCAACATGGCCAAGTGCATGCACATAATTACAAACTCATCTAACAATGTTCTCAATCTTATTCTAACGTCACATCGCTTTGTAAAAAAATAAGAGCCAAGTCGACCTCTCGGGAATTGTATAGTGTCCCAGAATGTTCCAGAAATAGATGCCTCAGCTTATATGCACGGAAATTCTTACCCTAACAGAAGCTGTTTACGAAAATAACGCCGAATGCAGTCTTCCCAGCGCTCCTAACGTTTTATCCTTCTAGATTTCAACATACACAAACGTTTCCTCTGCTATGTAGAGACTCCTATATCTCAGCACAAACGATGTCAAAGAATCGAGCATTCTGACTGGCTCTTACTGAATTTACACGCCGAGTTACTTAGGCCGCCGGTATCAAAGCACCATCCACCTATTCTTTCTTGGACTTCCAGCGGTTATTTTACACAGATCGCTAAATTGCATTGGCAGTTAAACCCACAAAATTGTCTCCACATTATCAAATACATGCCAGACTCACAAGAATATTTGAAGCCCAGAATATATTTACCAATGTAACTACAATTAAATATTACCATTGCTGCTACAGTCTGACACCAATCATTGTACACATAATGTCTCCTCTTGACAACTGCACTTCAGTATCTATAGCGCATATAATTTTCCACCTAAAAACTCTCTCTCATACGCTAATCGTTATCAAAGTGCTGAATCTATATGTCCCTCACGATAGGACACACAGTCATCCTCTTTAGCCATGCCATAACATAAACCATAGTAACTTCACAATGCTATATATATAGAACATTTTAAACAATGTAAGTCACACTAACTTTACAATACAATATATATACACATTTTACAGAAATAGTGCAGTTATCTTTTATATCTGTACAGCACCTGAAAAAATTATCATATGCCTACTCACACTGGCTAGATGTTATATTGCTTCCCGGTCCTAGGGAAGCACCATCAGCCTTTTCTTTCTTTCTACAGACGTGACATTCAGCGGTAATAAACTACTTTACACTGATCACCATTTTGCACCGACAACTAAACCTCGCAAAATTGTCTACAGATCATCAAATACATACCAGACTCGCAAGAATATTAGAGCGTGAAACTGATTACCATCCCAGCAATATATCACCAAACACCGTGTCGATCTAGTAAACATACAATTCCTATCCTCTGCCATACAAAATCACTCCTTTTACATCAGTGGGCCGAAGTCGCTCTCAGAACTGATCTACAAATTCGTGATCCTTTCCCTTCGACATAAACGCGTTAGTGTCTCTGCTTCCTTGCCTGCTCGCTTTTCTAGCATATCACCAGACTCTAGGATTACAAGAACACACCTATTATACCATTTTCGCGATACTTCTCCATATCAAGCAAGAGGCGGCATCCTACCGATCGCTAACGTAACATAATTCCCGACATATAGACTGGAAATTATTTCTCTACAAACCCAAAACATCAGCTGCACCACTGACTAACTACAAACAAACACACGAAAATGATATTTCCACCCGCAAATACCGATCTCGCTGATCTAACAAATTCCAAATCATCCATATAATTTACAAGCCAGCTAAGGTCTTTCCCATGTCTAGAGAACAGGCAAACGTGTCTTCCACATGATAGATGCACACACCACAATCGAGCTTCTCTCAACTAAATAAAGACGCCAAATGTGTAGAAGCAGTCAACCAAACAATTTACATGGGAGGGAATAATGGTCTATCTCAAACGCACCACCATACACACTCTTCTCAAATTTCCACTTGATCTCAAAAGTTGTCCATCTTACGATCACTATCTCAATTGAACATCATTTGACAATGAGCGAAGTATCGGAAATACACCCTTACGACTGGACATACTCTTCCCTTTGCTATCACAATCTTCCAAGTCAAATCCATACCTTCTCTACAACAGTGCATAGTCATCTCCTTCCCACAAACACATACTTTATAAACCTGATGCTCAAATACGTACATATCATGCACCCACCGCTACTAGTAATTATAATATTACGCCAATAAATCATTGCCTACGATACGAAATAATACTGACCGAAAGTCAACGATGCATGTGCATGTCCCTTATGTTATTCTTGCTAGTCCTACCACCATGTCATAGAAAGAGAGACGAAATTGACCAGATGTTAAAGAAAAAACCCGATCCCAACAACTACTGCATGTTACTCCCACAAGTGCTCCTGATTCTACACGTGCACACAAGTATCCATGTTAAAAACTATACCCGCTTTACAAATCCTGGTATGACATTACCTCTGAATTAGGTAGTTTTCTTTTTTCCAAACAATTACTGTGACAGTGATCATAGGAATGTGTAAGCCCACGATGCAACCTAGTGATAAAACTACCACATTAGAAAGTCAATCGGTTAAGGAATATGGGATGTAGGTGGTATTTGCGACTCCCTCACACAACCCAAGCAAAATAATTCTATAGTATTTCTAGTGCATTCTGCCTCGAGACCGTATCAGACGTTCAGTGATATATCCACTGAGTTATAGGTGATGACTGACTGAGATGGAACACAAACAGTAGTAGTAGTAGATTACATGCTGATTGAGATCGTAAGAAAATGTGCACTAGTTTCCCTGAACTCCAGTATCATGCTATCTGCTAGAAATGATGTCACTCATTTGGAATCGGGTCTTTCCATTTAAGCACATACCCGTGTTCGACCCTAATGACGATTCCTGTAATTATTACAACCACTACTGAATGATATTTCTGGCACTGTAATATCTCGAAACGAGTCACCTTTCCCAAACCTAGCTGCTACAGTAAAATTCCAAAGTCATTTAAATCACCCCCTACGCACCTTGCAATTCATCCCATTTCTACAGCTTTCTGCATGTGATCGTTCCAATTTAAGTCGGAACTGAGGAAAAGTCGGAGAAAGACATATCCACCACCTTCTGCAACCCATGTAGAAACAGAACGACCTTAGTTAGTGCAACTGGACCGTGTTTTGACCATTTGGCAGAAATGCACATCCCCAAACTACATACAAATACTACTGATCCACGCCCATTCAAATCAATCACCCCCAGCATGCTATCATCGTTATTTTCTAGCCCCCCCCCCCCACAACAGAGAAAAATTACGAACTATAAAAGCTCACCCCATTTTGGAACCAACTAGGCACTGATGCTGGAGCAATGTGCTGCAATCCAGCGTGGAGAAAAAGATTTCAAAATACCTCCCAGAATAGCGCAGCGTGCAGTCAACCAAGCATTCCTAACGGTATACACAGGCCGTATGCGAATTTTCACCTCAAACTGCTGCTGCTATTGCCTCCTGTGTCTTATGTCAGAAACCATAACACACCACAAATCTGCTGATTTTAAATAAAACACACTTATAACATAAGCAAACTATAAGACATTTACGGCGTTGGCATAGGTCTCCAAACTATAGTCTGAAGGTGATTCACGAGCTCTACATTTAGACTTGTCTCTCACACTAACGGAATAGCTGACGACTAAGCATTCCCTTTAGACTAATTCCTAATATTGCACTCATGTATGCGATCACTGTTTCGCTGCTAGCAACCCCCAGAAGTTGCTGTCCATCCACCAAAACTTTTTCCCCAACTCAGATAAGCCATATCAGTCAATCATTATCTGCAAACCAGTGCAGGGATGGGATGGAAAAGACACCATCAATGTACTCTCATAATAAACATCACACTTGATAGCATGAATAATTTTACACTAAGTTCAACACTGGCCAATTTCAGTATCATAGCTAAACCATGCTCTCTCCACGTTGTGAGTATCATTGAGAACATGGATAGTCATGGATTTTAGGTCAGCCCTATCCATGTGATCACAACATAATAGTCTCTTCTGTGTTCTGAATTTGCCTATAAATGTAGCACAGCTGCCAACACCTAGCCCAAATGCACCTATCGGGAAGCGTAATATAGCACAGTACTTGACTGCATCCAGTCACCTCCACATTCAGAGAGTGTTTGCCTGTTTTCTGCATTTCTATGTATATGCACACCTCACACACAGCTCCTAGGACCCGCAGTAGACCCAAGTTAGCGTTTGAATGTGGATCAGCCATGTGTTATATCCAGATCGATGTTGAGATACGGATCCGCAATATGCTGCACATGGGATAGGGTTTAAAAGGGGATCCACCACACAATATTTCCAGAGTGGTGTTGAGATGCGGATCCACAATATGGTGCACATGGGATAGGGTTTGGAGGTGAATCTGTCACCTGCAATGTACGAAGCGGAGTTGGGATGCAGATCCACAATATACCACATCTGTGTTAGCATTCAATGGTGGATCTGCTGCAGACTATACAGGGTGTTTCACTAAATGTGCTTGTCTCTGTAAGTTACGAAGTAATAGGCGACAGAAATATTTATTGCGGTAGATCACCATAAGAAACGTTACACCGTCTGCATAGGCATGAACATAGTTTATTGTGTTATTATCCAAAGAGTTACAGAAAAAGATAAAAAATTTTAAATGGAACAATTGTCGTTTCTATCATGCACTGGAATCAGTAACACCAACTGTGTACACATCAATTTAAATTACATACCTATCACTTTTAGTTTGGGAGATACAACCCTTCAAAGTTTCAGGGATGGATACCACACACACTGCACACAACGCATTGCGCCTTCTAAATGTGGTGCGGCCGAGTTGTAAAGTCGCCGGTGTCACAGAGCGAGAAGCTTCCTAGATGAGCTGTTAGACTGTTAACTGTCGCTGCACATGGCCGTATATCCGACAGTTCGAGCCACACAAACAAAAGGGGCTCAGTATACCACAATTACTGACATCAGATGAAGATGGCATACACGAACAACAAGTTAGTTGACATGTTGCTAATGCTCGGCGAGTGCTGACTCTATGCCACTGAAGCAGCCATGGTGTACGCCACGAGATATCCTAGGCTAAGAGTTTCAGCAGACATTACGTTTTTACATACTGAACAACGACTTCAGGAAACAGGCAGCTTGGTAATGTACCGCAGTAACAGACGAAGAACTGCAAGAAGTAATGAGACAGAGGTTTTTGTTTTAGCTGCAGTACACTACGATCCTCATGTCAGCTTATGAGCTGTTGCTGCAGTCGCTGCTGTCAGTCTTACATCTGTGTGGTGTACAGTACATGGCCACAGGTTTCACCCATACCGCCGGTCCCTGGCCCAGGAGCTGCATGGGAACGATTTCTGTGTGAGAGTTACATTCTGTGAATAGGCCATGCGTAATTTCACGCTAGAGTCTTTACAAGGTGTTATGTTCTCTGATGAGTCCACGTTCACAAATTACGGTGCAGTGAATCGCCATAACATGCACTACTGGGCCGCAGATAGTCCTCTGTGGGGATGGCCTGTTGACCGTCGATGCAGGTGGTCTATTAATGTATGGTGTGGAATCCCTGGGGATGAAATCGTCGGTCCACACTACTTCCTAGGTACAATGACAGGTGAGTTATATCGTGCATTTATAGTTGACAGTCTGGGTAGTCTCCTTCAACATGTGTGTCTACACGCGAGAGTCCATATGTGGATGCAGCACGATGGTCACACAACCCATTCTGCGCCTGCTGTTGTGGAAGAACTAAACAACAGGTTTTTAGCAAGGTGGTTGGGGCGCCATGGTCCTCATTCATGGTCTGTAGGGTCGCTCGATTTAACACCATTGGATTTCTTTTTGTGCGGATATCTGAGTCGAAACAAGGCCCCCGGAGTAGACAACATTGCATTAGAACTACTGACGGCCTTGGGAGAGCCAGTCATGACAAAACTCTACCAGCTGGTGAGCAAGATGTATGAGACAGGCGAAATACCCTCAGACTTCAAGAAGAATATAATAATTCCAATCCCAAAGAAAGCAGGTCCTGACAGATGTGAAAATTACCGAACTATCAGTTTAATAAGTCACAGCTGCAAAATACTAACGCGAATTCTTTACAGACGAATGGAAAAACTGGTAGATGCGGACCTCGGGGAGGATCAGTTTGGATTCCGTCGAAATGTTGGAACACGTGAGGCAATACTGACCTTACAACTTATCTTAGAAGAAAGATTAAGAAAAGGCAAACCTACGTTTCTAGCATTTGTAAACTTAGAGAAAGCTTTTGACAATGTTGACTGGAATACTCTTTTTCAGATTCTAAAGGTGGCAGGGGTAAAATATAGGGAGCGAAAGGCTATTTACAATTTGTAAAGAAACCAGATGGCAGTCATAAGAGTCGAGGGGCATGAAAGGGAAGCAGTGGTTGGGAAAGGAGTGAGACAGGGTTGTAGCCTCTCCCCGATGTTATTCAATCTGTATATTGAGCAAGCAGTAAAGGAAACAAAAGAAAAATTTGGAGTAGGTATTAAAATTCATGGAGTAGAAGTAAAAACTTTGAGGTTCGCCGATGACATTGTAATTCTGTCAGAGACGGAAAAGGACTTGGAAGAGCAGTTGAACGGAATTGATAGTGTCTTGAAAGGAGGATATAAGATGAACATCAACAAAAACAAAACGAGGATAATGGAATGTAGTCAAATTAAATCGGGTGATGTTGAGGGAATTAGATTAGGAAATGAGACACTTAAAGTAGTAAAGGAGTTTTGCTATTTAGGAAGTAAAATAACTGATGATGGTCGAAGTAGAGAGGATATAAAATGTAGACTGGCAATGGCAAGGAAAGCGTTTCTGAAGAAGAGAAATTTGTTAACATCGAATATAGATTTATGTATCAGGAAGTCGTTTCTGAAAGTATTTGTTTGGAGTGTAGCCATGTATGGAAATGGAAGTGAAACATGGACGATAACTAGTTTGGACAAGAAGAGAATAGAAGCTTTCGAAATGTGGTGCTACAGAAGAATACTGAAGATAAGGTGGATAGATCACGTAACTAATGAGGAGGTATTGAATAGGATTGGGGAGAAGAGAAGTTTGTGGCACAACTTGACTAGAAGAAGGGATCGGTTGGTAGGGCATGTTTTGAGGCATCAAGGGATCACAAATTTAGCATTGGAGGGCAGCGTGGAGGGTAAAAATCGTAGAGGGAGACCGAGAGATAAGTACACTAAGCAGATTCAGAAGGATGTAGGTTGCAGTAGGTACTGGGAGATGAAGCAGCTTGCACAGGATAGAGTAGCATGGAGAGCTGCATCAAACCAGTCTCAGGACTGAAGACAACAACAACAACATCTAAAGGATTATGTTTATGTCACTAAGCCCACATCCCCAGATGATCTAAAATGGGGCATCAAGTACGCATGTTGCTCTGTGACATCAGGAATGTTATATGTCATCTGCAGACCCTTTATAAGGCGCATTGCATTGTGCATTCAGGAGCATGGAAACACATTTGAACATCTCATTAAAACAACTTCTCACTGCCAGAACATCAATCACCCACCACACAGCCACGTATTATGTACAGCATGTGTTATCTGCCCCTGAAAATTTGAAGGGTTGTAGCTCCCAAACTAAAAGTGATAGGAATGTATTGTAAATTGATGTGTACACAGCTCGGGTCACTGATTCCAATGCACGATAGAAACAACTATTGTTACATTTAAAAAATTGTATCTTTTTGCTGTAACTTTTGCGTAATAACACAATAAACTATGTTCACACCTCCACAGACAGTGTAACGTTTCTTATGGTGACCTGCCGCCTTATGGTGACCTGCCGCAATAAATACTTCTATCGCCCATTACTTCGCAACTTCCAGAGGCAGACACAGTTAGTGAAACACCATACATATACGGACCTATGTTCGGAGACAGATCCACCACACGCCACATCTGTGATAGGTTTCGCGGGTGGAGCAACCAAGCATGTTCAAAGTTTGGTCCAACAGCAGAGGGAGCCGTGCGTGAGGCGTGCATATACACAGACATGTAGCAAACAGGGAAAATGCTCTCCGAATGTGGTGACTGGATACAGTCAAGTACAGCACTATATTATGGCTCCCAATCAGTGCATTTGGGCTAGGTGTTGGCGGCTGTGCTACATTTACAGGCAAATTTAGAACACAGTTGGAAGTTATTATGTCGTGATTGCATGGATAGATCTGACCTAAAATCGATATAATTACCAAAAAATGACGACGGAATAGGTATAAATTGACAGAATATACACCGAAGTGATGTGAAATTGAGGAAGTACTTGGGTATATTCCGGTTCGCGCTGAACAATTTGTACATGAGAGCAAATATGAAGCAACAGGAGGAATCCGGGTAAACGACGACATCAAAACGAATTGAATCAGGGAGGTAGTCATTTTTTTTCCTTCGAGGCAGTATTGTACTGTATGCCTATTGAGGTACGAGTGATACACGCGAGTTGACTACTGTATTTGATGCTTTTCAGGAGGACAAACGATTGACGTCTAAAATTACTTGCATCTGCGTTAAAGGATAACTCACAGTGGACGGGGTGATCGACTGAGATAGAGCTGTAACGAGATATGATGTAATGGTTGACTGATTTGTTCTAGAGAAGGAAAAGATGCTGCAGGACAACTGGTGCATTCTGTCCGGATGCACCAGTCAAATGGTTAAAATGGCTCTGAGCACTATGGGACTTAACATCTATGGTCATCAGTCACCTAGAACTTAGAACTACTTAAACCTAACTAACGTAAGGACATCACACAACACCCAGTCATCACGAGGCAGGGAAAATCCCTGACCCCGCCAGGAATCGAACCCGGGAACCCGGGCGCGGAAAGCGAGAACGCGACCGCACGACCACGAGCTGCGGACTGCATCAGTCATGTGGCATAGCCTTCGTTCTACTCGTATGTGGTTTAAAGCACTGTCTACTTGCGACCGTTAACGGTAAACCTGTCAGTCATCAGAGGACTTCCATCTCATGTGTGACTAAACTTGACACATTCCTCTAAACAAACTTTGATTTATGCGATCCTCCCTGTCGCATCCTGGGTGTAAAATTTAGACTTCAGCGTCATAACTAAGTTAGCGATAGGAGCTTGTGAGCCACTGCAATCCCCGTGTACACAGTTGCCTGACACGAGCGGTTTACATAGTTAGTGACGGAATTACTTGTAATTTTCACATGGCAGATGCTGCTGTTATGCGTTTATCTGTTTCCTTGTAAGATATATACCCCGCTACTAAGGATCATTTTATATAGGCCTGAAGCAGGCATAGTATAATTTCTAAACCGTGATCGGATGTGAGCAGTGGACACTATACGCATCGGGGAAGCTATATTGCGCTCGTATCACGCATAGCAAGGGTTTTACGAAGTAGTTTGTTTTTCGTTTTATGGTTCGATGAGATAATTTATGATAGAGAAAGCGGGAAGAAGGACCGATGTCATGCGCCTGAAATATATTTCTCACATTCGAATAAACAACGCTACATTCCATTCTGATAGGTCGCAAACGCATGTGATCTAACATTATAGGCTGGTGTTAAGTGCAGAACGTTGTATCATTAGGAGAGTAAGTGTTTATTTCTCTCCATTACAAATACCTTCCAGGTTCCGATCCTAGACTCCAGTACAATACTTTAGAGTTGATAGCTTGGTTGATTTAATCTGTTACTATAAGGAGTGATAAGCTCTTTGACATGGTCGCATCCCGAGAAATCTTTATTGGACTCAAATGTCTTGCAGCTTGCAGGGATAACTTGTATATTACACTCTGTTCATCATATGAATAAACCTGATGTAAACATTACGCCATGTATTCTCCCGTGTTTGCCTGAATCTCAGTGGATTTCGTTTCACGGGGGGCGGAAACCAAGGTGTGACCTGTACAGCTATGTATGATCATAAACATACGTTTTATGTTGTGTTAAGGTACCTTCACACCGAAAACCAACGCCAACAAACAAAAACATACAACTGTTGTAAATTTGGCAAACTTGCAACTGTTGTGAGTTTGGCAAACTAACAACTGTTGAAAAATGTTGACAACAGTTTCAAACTCTTGCATTTGCATTTGTTTGAACACAAGTTCGGAGTTTTTATTTTTTGTTACAGAAAAGCAACAGAAATAAATTCTGACTGTGAAGATTTGCCATTTGTTATGGTGGGGGATGACGCTTTTGCTCTTTCAGAGTACATGATGAAACCATATGCAGGATGGCAAGAGAAAGGCAGCCAGGAAGGAATGCTTAATTACTGAATATCTCGCACCTGAAGAACTGTGGACAAAATTTTTGGAATACTGTCAGTAGTTTTCCGCTGTCTTAGAACAAATGTGCACTTAATTCCTGAGAAAGCAACATTAGTGACTTCTGCAACTGCGTCTTTGCACAGTTTTCTTCGAAGAAATAAAGAAAGTGACACAGTTTACTGTCAACCCGGCAGTTTTGATGTGGAAGATCCAGAAACAGGCAGGGTTACAAATAGCAGTTGGAGGATGTCTCCGCAAAATAAATGTCTTCGGAGAAAGGGAAGCAACGCAGGAAGAACCGCAAAGAATATAAGCGATGAATTTGCAATCTACTTTGTATCGGATGTTGGTAAAATGAAATGGCAGAGAAATATGAATAAATAAATATCGAATGAAAAAACAAATGTAAGTAAAAACATCCGAACAAAACCCTTTTAACAATGTAAGCCATTAATTTGCAAACTACTGCCGGCTGGTGTGGCCGTGCGGTTCTAGGCGCGTCAGTCTGGAACCGAGTGACCACTACGGTCGCAGGTTCGAATCCTGCCTCGGGCATGGATGTGTGTGATGTCCTTAGGTTAGTTAGATTAGATTTACTTTCATTCCAATTGATCCGTAGTGAGGAGGTCCTCCAGGATGTGGAACATGTCAGATGTTAGGTTTAAGTAGTTTTGAGTTCTAGGGGACTGATGACCTCAGAAGTTAAGTCCCATAGTGCTCAGAGCCATTTGAACCATTTTTGCAAACTACTTTGTATCAGATGCTGACAAAAGATATGACAAGAAAAATAAATAAATTTTCGGTGAAAATACAGTTGTAATTACAAAATTTCCGACCAAAAGTCTTACAGCTTCAGTTACGCTAGTGAATGACGTTTTACTTACGATTGTAAATATTTTTCTCCCTGGCTTGTTCACGTCTTCCAAATACTTCATATGCTCGTAAAATATCCATTTCGGTTCGTAGATCTCAGACCCACTTTTAATTTTGACCATTTTAAATTGCTTACGATTGTAATGTGTTTTCATGTTTCTCCATTTCCTTTCACACTCCCCAAGCGATTCGCCAATATCAATCTAAACTTCTTCCAACAAATCTTTCCTTTTATATGTGTCTTTATATGCATAATAAGAAGTTTCCTCATTTTAATTTCTAACAAAAACTAAATTATTGGGTCTGTTGACGACTCGTGAGTTGCGATTGTCAAAAGAAACACAGCAGACGAAGAAAGAAACACAGCAAACGACACGGCAAATCCGCATGCGCAAGTCACACAACTCTGCCGTTTTTTTTTACTCACTGACCATAAACTACAAACTGGAGACAAAACTTCCCTCAACTAGCTATTCAGAGTCGTGACTTCAAACATCTGTTGACAACAGCTGACAGCTAAGTCAAACTTCGAGTTGAAAACAGTTGCCAACTGTGTTTGTTGGAGTTGGTTTTCAGTGTGATCGTACCTGTACATGCACATAGACTGAGCGATTATGCGGGAAAAAGGAATTTGGCGTCCAATATGTAATTAGAAAGAAGATGATGTACAAGATTCATAAAAATGATGATCAGTTTTATATTTACGAGATGTACGTATTTCAAATTGAAAGAGAAAAAGAATGATACTGGGGAGATTAGATGTTAGTAAGTCTATGATTAGATATAACGAATTATTAACCGCATTTGATTACCATTTCATTACCCTACCGACTGCGTTACAAGTATAACATGAGTTCAGGCATCAACTGTCTTACACGTAGAGGCTGGGAAAATTTCAAAGCTGATTATATCGTAAATTTATGAAAAACTTAAGAACGGCCCATTGCTTGGCGCCTTTAACCGTATTCCACACGCGTGTTTCACTACGGAACAGAAATCAGCCTCAGCCATTTTCATACTGACAATCACAGCTCAATGCTGCACGGGCTGTGACTGTACACAAGTTTTGAAATTAAAACTACGTAGCTAAAGCGCGATTAAGAAAAACGTTGATGGCTGTTAATACATTTGAATATCTTAAAGTTTCAATTAACGAAACTTAATAGTATATATCTGTAAGTAGGACCTACTTGCAAGAGCGTAACACCACCAGTGTACATGTGCTAAGGCTTCTGACCAATCAACACGTTTGTGTTTGTTTACATCAGGTTTATTCTTATGATGAACGGATTACAGCCTCCAGGCAGCTCCACACTTTTGGCCTTTCTAATGACGTCATGAAGCGATTCCTTGAGGCGCACAAGACGCACATGCTTACAAAAATTGCCTCTGTGCAGAGTTTTTGCCTCAGGTTTGACGTCATTGCTCAAAGCCGACGGGTGGAATCGGACACTACAGATATCTGTTGGTACTATCTCCATGATGGGTCTTGCCGCCATGATTTATCCTTACAACAATTACAGTGAATTTAATATGATTGATTTTGTTTATTAGATATTTCATTCTGAATTAATTTTCCTTCTTTCACCTATTCCTGTCATGTTCTAAACCTGATTCAAAGCTAGTAAAGTTTCTACCCAGCATTCTAACATGTGAACAGTGACTGCATTTCTCATTGCAACCCATGTAGTAAGTCATTAGTCTCTCATGATCACATAAAATGTTCACATGGGTTCAGAATAAATAATGTTTTTTGAAGGAGACCATATCTGCTTTTGGATTTTACCTTTACTTAAAAAGTAGCGTTAATGTTTCTGTAAGGTATCCATACATATATCAGAACTTCTGTTGCTAACCTTTTCAAATACTGTAAAATGGGCTGACTTGAGACACTTTTGAACTTCTCGGGTGTGGTACTCATATGTGACTTCAATTTAATATTCTTGTTTGTACCCTAAAAGTTTAGTCACTTCTTTTACATTACCAGTTGATGTTCAAACTATGAATAAAACAATTCATTATCAGATAACACTAAAAAAACTGTCTGTCTCATGTCACCCTGTCACATTAGCCTCAATATTTGACACACTCTTGCCTGGTTCAGTTTCTATTCTTCTCTTATTCTGTTTTGGCATATTACCATTTTCTTTGTCACCATAGTGCAACCTCTTTACAAGGTCAGTCATTCTCCCCTCCAATTGTTCATCAACTGAACTTCTGTCTTCATTGGTGTTATCATTGTTGGCACCAGTAGAACGGATTTGAGCCAGTACTCTCTGGCAATTCACTGGATTGATACCATATTTTTCAAATCCTGACCTTATAATATCTCCTGCTGACCTTTCAATACCTGAAAACAGCTTCTTTGACATCGATGGGAAACTGACCTTAGGCACTGCTCCTCTATTTCCTTTCGTCTTCCACTCCATCCAAATCTCATGCCAGTGTTGCTTGAATGGTCTGAAGAAGGATACATCAAGAGGCTGACAAGGATGAGCAGAATTCCTTTGCAGGAAAATAAATTTTATATCTTCCTCCCTGCATGTGAGATGATAGATTGTCATATATGTGTGCCAGTGGTGAATCTTGCTTCTTTAAATATGGGTAGGGTATTGCCAAAAATCATTCTTCAAATGTCTTTTAGTCTATCCACCCACATATTGTATTCCCATAACCGGCCACCTGATGTCCAAGTGTCCCAATTATGAAGTGATCAATAAATGACAAAAGGAGGAAGAAGTGTGCCATCTCCTGCACATGCAATCATGAGGGATGTACAGGCATTTGAAGAATTGAGAATAAAATTAGGTTGCTTGCAACCTCTTTTAACCACAACATGCTTTGTGCCTGGATCATCTGATAAATTTGTTTCATCAAAGCTGATTACTGATGCCGGCTTAATATTCTGCAGTTTAACTTGCAAATTATTGAAAAAGACATTAATAATTTCTGGTGAAACTTGTGTTCGACAACTTTTAAATTGTCTGGTAACCTCAGAGACAGCAAATTACTACGATGATTCAGTAATGATCACCCCTCTCATCACCATGCATGTTTTTCATGAATATTGGCACGGTTTTCCCTTGCCGATCAAGAGATTATTTAACTAAAAGTCTTATGTCATAAGCAGTAAGTGGGAAACTCCATTCACATACTGTAAGCACATTTTTTGCTAAAATAAATTCTTCTGTTGAATACAGAGTAGTTTTCCATCAATTTTATTAGTACGTTTTCCGTTAAGTGCAAGAGAAAGCTTGGGCTTTTCTATAGAATATTTCTCAAATGTTTTATCTAGGCTAAGGCGAAACATTTTTACATCTTCAAGAGCCTTATCCAAATTTTCTAAGTTGCTGCTTGCATATTTGCATGTACCAGTTCTTTTACCAAAACCTGTGACATTTCCTGCAAGAATAAAATTAAAAATCTTTAGAAGGAATGAGGTTATGCCTGCACAACAAGTCTCATGTCACCCCAGTTAAGTTCCTGATCAGTATAAATAATTCTTATAATTTACACATTAACAAAAATGTCACTTTTATTATTTTATATTCAATTCAAAGCCTTGAAGATACAACAAAGTTTCACTCCTAGATAATTGTTTTTCATGTAGTAAAACAAAGAAAATTCCAGAACAATTGTCAAAGATGATATTTTACTTCCTGTTTACAAATCTTATATGGCTGCCAACGTTATTATTTTAAGAATAACCAAAATAATTATGTGCAAACCAAACAAAGGATAAAAATTTTGGTTATGTAAACTAAAAACTGGTAAAGTGAAGAACTATAAATGTATGTCATTTTGTCTCATGTCACCCCAGTGTCTCAGGTCAACCCCACTTTACAGACACACACCCTCTACATCCAACCTGCACTTCCACATCCTCCATTACCACAAGAAAACTAGCTCCATGGACAAGATAAAATCTCAGGAAAGAGAACAATGGTGACAACTCTTCCACCAACAACAGATATAAAAGAATAAGAAGAATGTGGGAAGGGCAGGAGCCAGACTGGACTGCGAAGCAAGGCCCATGGCCCCCTTGAATAGGAGCAGGCAGTGAGGCAACTCTCCAATCCCTCAATCGGCTGACAAGACTAATGTGCCTAAAGTCATAGAGAAGGGTACAAACCACTTTCACAGGCAAAACAAAATCAAATCAGCCACTTTGGGTAACGTCTGCTTGCACCAGAGGTAGTGTGTCAGCAATTTTAACATTTTGCTGTACCATGGCCAAATTAGAGCATTCGGTAGAGTGTGTGGCCCCTCATGAGATGGGCATCACACCAACAGTGGGGTAGATCCTCGTGCCGGAGGATGTGGCTGTGGGTCAGCCAAGAGTGACAAATCAGCAATAGATTCCCTGAGAGAAGCACAAGGGGAAGACTGCCACATGGTCATGGTCTCCTTTATGGTTCACAGTTTATTCGGAGAAACGAGGGCACACCAATCTTTATTCCAAGCCTTTATCAATTGTTGGTACAGAGTTGAAAGAAGATCTGTTTGCGGTACCCCCATCTCTCCAAAGTCAGCATCCTAGTAGCCAACTTGGCAAACCTGTCAGCATGTTTGTTCTCTGGTATCCCAATGTGACTAGGAGTCCACACAAAGGTGACAATTGTTTTGTAGATCTTGGATAGTCACAACCAAAGGGTGTTGAGGGTAGGACTGGTCGACAGCCTGAAGTCTACTTAAAGAGTCACTGCCAATTAAGAACAACTTACCAGTGCAAGAGCAAAGGTGGCTGATGGCTTGGGCAACAGGCACCAGTTCTGCAGTGAGTACACTGCATCCATTCAGCAGGCAGTTCATCTGTCAACCACAGAGACATCAGTGTATACCACATCAGAGCCTGGAAGTGTGTAAAATATGTCTAGGAACAGGTGGCTAAAAACCATAGGGTCTATTGAGTCTTTTGGTCCAAAGGAGACATCGAGGCAGAGCTAGGATGGGGTGCACATTGTGAGGTGCACACGAGGCAACGGTGGGGATAGGTGGAGTTCACAGCGAACTGTGATCATGTCTACAGAACTTGGCCTCTGTTATGGGAGGTAGATCTCCCTACGAGAAAAAAGGACAGGGGAGCAGCAAATGAGTGAGGATATGGTGATGCAAGGTGGTGTCATAAGTTTTATGCAGGCTAAAGAAGATGGCAATGACAGGTAAAAGCCATTCCGATAGCAGACTTCAAGTGTAGCATATGATCAATCCATACTTGAGTTAGACAAGGGCTTTCACTTCAAGGATACACCACAGTCATTTGTTTACCATGTGCTCATATCACTTGCAAAGAACTTTGGTAACATAGACTGGTCTGTGCATATGTGCTTCGTATGGGGTTGTGCCTGTTTTCAAAACTTTAATAGTCACACTTTCCCTCCAATGGGGTGAAGTTGGAACTCGCTTCAAACCAGATCAGTTTAAAAATAATGAAGATCAGGCAATTGCACTTTATAGATAGCTGGAGTAACTTTTGACTACGTATTCAGTCACAGTCTGGAATCATATTTTAGAACATTGTCAGTGTGCTGAACAATTCCCCTACTCAGGCAAAGAGATGTCGTAGGTTTCCACAAACAATGTGTGTTTAGAGACAGCGTGACACACACTGCTTGTCTTTTGGTGGAGGGGTAGTTGTCAGCTCCCGATCATTTAGCAAAGTCCATCACCCCATGACCACCAATGACCACGGCATTCAATGGCTGCAGTGGTGGGCGATTTCATCTCAAATCATACAGTTCAAGAGTGAATGTGTCACATTACTATTTCAAAGTTTACTGAAAAAAATATATGTTAGACCTAGCTCTATTCTCAAGGTAAAAAATTATGGACACTTAAAAACTGAAATTGATCGCTGATTTTAAGTAAATGTCTTGCAAAACTGGTATTTCTGAATCAAAATAATTACTTTTCAACATTATATGTGAGTGGGAAAACAATTAATAATTTTGTTCGAAAGTATTTTATAACAAAAATGAGATATATATAATATTTATCCCCATTTTCTTTTTATGATATTATTCACAAATTATTATTGTCTTCTGTCACAATTTTCTTAGTCTTTCAAATGTAACAATCAAAACTGCACTGTTCAAAAAGAGTTAATTTGTTTTTTCATCTGCTTCTCACTTAGCTTGTATAGCCAAGCTGAATTTGCACATGGACAAGAATGATCCAACAAGAGCAGTACTTGAGAAATGGGAACTGCACACTGATATTTTGATGATGGCTATTTGAAAGCATTAGGAGGACCATGAGGTGTCATAAAGAAGACGGTTACACTTATTATCTGTCCCACTCACCACTGATTGTCACACACAAGAAATGAAGTGGCTCACTACAAAGTCTTCTAATGTACACTGTGGTCTCTGCATTTCATACACAGTAACAGGCTGTATTTTATGGAGAACTGTTCTTGCAATGTATGGGCCACTCCAGGATGCAACTCAGTAGTGACTTGATTGAATTCCTACTGCAGGTTTCACAGCAGAGCACTCTTCTCTTCTTTTTACATGGAATTCCCTTAATGTACTTTCATTTAGAATTAAGAGTTTAATGTTTGTTTCTAATGCTGATATGTCATGTACAAATCCAGTAGCATCTCTTATAGCATCAGCAGCTTCATGCTGGAGGTTAAATCTTGTTGCAAGGTGCTTACAGAGACCTCCTACCCACATCACATTCACTTTTTCCATGATCTGTTGCTGAAAATATGATTTTTTTGTCTTAATTTCTATCCAACAGTGTTGACCAAGCTCATAAAGCTGAAAGTGGTTATTAAAATGAGATGCTACGTCATCAATTATCATGCTGACAGTGTAGCATGCATTTGCACTGTCATGATAGAGATGATCACTGACAATATTGAAACAGTGTGATGTTCCAAGGAACTGAGCAACACAAGTGAGTATTGACACCTATTATGTATGCCAGGGTAACTTTGAATTCCGTTCTGCAAAGCAAGTCAAAATCAAGAACTCTCATGCCAGTATTCTGGAATTGGCTGATTCTGAATCCTCCAGATATGACGACGAGCTATTCCCTTCGTGACCCAATGCCTAACCTTCTGTAAAACACTTCTCTGGCTCTATTTTTTTCTTCACCAAATTTTCTCTCTACCACAATGCATAGGTTATGTCATTGTCAGTAGACTTCATGTGTTATGCTTCAATAGCCATCGCTTAAATAGCCATCGCTTAAGCACCAGGACACATTGTGCACTCCTGCAACCAACATTTATTTGCAGCTCTTGACATATACCCGAAAGCATCAGGTCCATCTCTGTGTACTACTTTCCTGTGCTACTGCCAATAGCAAAACAAACAAGTTTCAGATTAGTGCAGTAAATCCATGTGCATACTTCCTTCACTGGCTGTCATTTTTTTTACCCATTTCAGTCATATGGAGTAGAATCTGGCGGGACCAATTTTTAAATTCAGTTTCTCCTTTTTCATTAGCAGATATGCTTCTCTTATTGATCTTGACATATATCTATTTACTTTTTTGCCATTTTCACTGACACAGATATCTGCCTGATTAGGAGTTTACCTGCCGTAATTTTTGTCATCACTTAGGTAATATTCCAGAGCAACAGTAAGCATATCATCTTGCAACAGATGCCCATAGTAAGAATCTTGGCATGCCTAAATACCTTTCTCATTCTTTATTTTATGAGCTTTTGAAATCAAATAATGCGAAGAAGTGAGTATGTATTTCTGTATCTGCTGCCTAGAGTAGCTACCTAGTATCAGTGTCAGCAACTGTACCTTCTCAGATATGTGACTGCCGAGATGTCGTATTTTTTTTTAGGTTTTGAAACCACATATCATATTTCGTGCATGTACACCTGTCCTTTTTTTCTTCCAAAGGGAAGTCTTTCCGCTCCCGGGATTGGAATGACTCCTTGACTCCTTACCCTCTCCCTTGAGACCCACTTCCTTTCGTCTTTCCCTCTCCTTCCTGAGGAGGCAGCCATCGGTTGCAAGGGCTAGTGATTATGTGTTTGTGTTTGTGTGTTTTGTTCATTGTGCCTGTCTGCCGGCGCTTTCCCGCTTGGTGAGTCTTGGAATCTTTGTTTTTGATGTATTTTTTCCCATGTGGAGGTTTCTTTCTATTTTATTTACTTTACAAAGTTTTGAAGATGTTGCTTGTGTAAAACTTGTTTCAACTTTATCCACTTTTCTTTTTACATACTGTTTTCTTCTTGAACTTCTTAGCTTTCCTGGACATTTAAGGGGGGGGGGGGGTGTAGTAGGGGCTACAGCAGAAATGCTAACATTCAACACATCAACAACTTCACATCCAAGATTATAAACATCTGCACGGTCTTCTTCAGTTTCACATTCGGGTGATTGTGTTCATTCTGGTGGGTTCTCACTAAATTTCTTCTTTTAGTGGGTGTAGTAATCCATGCATTATGGATGTGATTCTGATACTGTTACTTAAGGAACAAGATATTTCTGCAATACGTCTGACAGATTTCCAGAAACACAACCTTCTTGTGTCTTTTTTCATAGTCCAAAAACCTCACTCTTTCACCACTGTATTTCCTCTCTGACATTGAATCTAACAAAAAGTTCAAAACACAAAACTCAGTGCAGAATAGTTTATGTGCAAGTTTTTTTTTCTCTCTCTCTCTCTCTCTCTCTCTCTTTTTTTTTTTTTTTGAACAGAAGAGCACTGGGAACAGTGTTGCCAACATTCACATTTTGAAAAACTTTTCAACACTTTATATACACAAATATTGCCCACTGTATTTGCAATGACTTCTAACGTATTAACCAAACAATATTTTGTGTAATTCTGAAAAGTTTTCAGGTTTTTCTTTTAGTAAGCAATTCATAAAAGCTCATAAAAACAATTTTTTTTTTTACATTTTTAATAATAAATATTTACATGATCAGATAGCTGGAGCAGAGAAGATACTGTTTATAATTACATCAGTAGTATGTGGTATCATGACAGAAAACATAGTATTCTGAGACTTTCCACATTAGGGAAAAAAAGTGGAAAAATTAACTTAAATTTTGTATTTTGTTTTAAATTGTAAATTTAAAGGAGCCAATAAGTGTCCAGCTGTCAACTAAATTTCAACACACTAAGACGGAGTTTTAACACAAAACATCTGCAAGGTACCCATTACTTTTGGTTTATTATATTTTTTGTTCTCTACTGTTTTAAGAGTTATTTATAAAATATACTTTTTTCAAAGGGCCACACCATTTACAAAAATCAAGATAAAACAATACTACTTTATTTCTTAACACTTATGGTATAGAGGTCTAATATACATTTTTTTCCAGATAAATGTATGACCATGAGTTGACATGACCTGTATGATTTGAGATGAAATCACCCTGATCTCCTGTGTGCACCATGGGATTGGCCTCTAATTGAAGGGGTCTTGAGGACAGTTGCATTGCTAGTTGTGATGAGTGTCAGATATTGTTGGTCATGTGCATGAGGATCTCTTTTTAACAGTCCCATGGAGAGGTGTATCAAGTTTTATGGAATTAATAAAAGTTTATCAGCCATCTTTCTTAAGGATCAGAACAGTGGACACCCAGCTGAGTACCATTGTGAGGGGGATGAAATGATCGGGTAGTGATCACTATCATTGTATACCATCCATTGAATAGAAGAGTAATATCCAGCACTACAGATCATAAGGTCATCGGTTGAAAAAGACCTATGTGCACCACTAAAATGAATGGAACAGCCATTATTCAGTATACAAAGATCAAGATTAAAAATACCTGCTCTAGTAAGTTACAATGCTCAGTAATCTTAGAGTTGCCCCATAAAAGGTTATTGGCACTGACATCAAGTCAATGAGCTCACAGTATGTCACCTCTCCCTCAAGCCCTCCCCCTATTGTATTTGGTTACTACACGTAGTCTTAAGGACGAGCATACACTCTGCTAGAGGCTCTTGCAGGGAGAGTTCGGTACTTGTAATAGGCTTCTGAATTGCTGTATGGAAGTTTCCTGAAGAGCTTTACAATCCACTGAAAAGAGTGGAAACAAATGTCTTAGTTCAGCAAGGTGGCACAGTAACCATAACAATTTCATTGGATTTTGTTTGTGAGTGTCCAATAGCATAGTGAAAGGGATGGATTTGTTAACCATGATTCAGTTTGGATTAGTACCACCTTTTGATTGTTATTGGCTTTTATGATTTTGATAGGGGTGGAGGGGGGATCTAGGGCTGTCGCCACTTCCAGGCTCCCATTTCCATTTCCCTTCCCCTCCATATGGGATTTGGTAGTGGTAGTAGTAGTAGTAGTAGTAGTAGTAGTATCCAGATAAGTCTGGTACAGCTGAGGAGTCGGTTGTTCTGCAGCCTGAGATACATGCCTTTTGCATCCACTGACTGTCATTAGGCTGTGTTTGAAGTTAGGATCATTGAAAGAGGAGGGAACAACACTTTGCTAGGGGATGTCAGTGACATAGATGGTTTTATTATATTGGTGGAGGGGATCAAGATCACTAGTGCAGATGTAGAGGTAATGGGTAGTTGGAGGGTAGGGTGGGAGAAGTCTCCCCCCCCCCCCCCCCCCCACACACACACACACAAATAAATTATGGATCAACTAATGTGGATGCTGAAGCCCAGCGATGAAGGGGCAGAGAAAATATTAATCCCATACATAGATAATGAAGGACCACTTTTTGAAGTACTTTCCTTCATCCGAACTGGGTAAAAGTGATCATATTTGTTCATTGCTTCCTGATAAGTTAAACGATCAAAAATCTGCCATGGTGCCACCCACTCTAAGGCTGGTGGCTCTCTCCATAGTCACCACCTGCTAAACAATGGTCACCTGGTGGGCAGTCTTTGTCTGAAGTCCCTTGATGTTCATGGGGAGGAAACAGTTAAAAGACACCAACAGTGTGTTCCCTGGGTAGTTGGAGGCTACCACCATGTGGCACACAGACTGGCTACCCTGTTGGATATTGGTGATGTTCCCTGCGTTATTCACAATATCCACTGTGGGTAGTGAACTGCAACTGTAATTTACATGGGCAACTTATGTGGGTATAATATTCAACCACTCACTTCTTTAAAAAATTTGATTTCCGTACCATCACCTAGTTTTCAAGCCAATGCAAACTCTTCACCAAATGGAGGTGTTACAGGAACAATATCTGGATGCTGTGCAGCTAGAGGCTATGACCATCACACTGATGGAAATTTAGTAAATGGTAATGAAAAGTTTGTGAAACAAGAAGATTGTTATGTTTTAGGATACTTACAGTGGTGCACCCAGCAACAATTCTGGACACAGTAGTGGCACCAAGTCATCTTTTCAGATGAGTCCTGGTTCTGAATATAGCAGCAGACTGGACATAGTGTGTGGGGGCTCCAGGGAGAACAATTAACGTCAGATAAAATTTTTCACCATTATATGGGCCCAGTATCTGGTGTGACGAAATAGAATGTCATTGAGTATACAACATGATTGCATCTGGTGTGTGTAGCTTGTAATTTGGACAATAGCTGTTAAATTCCTGGCATATTAAATCTTGGAGCTACCTTTTTTTTTTACTCTAGCTGAGTTGAGGGGCATCATCACAACCAGAGGTGGCAGCTCTGTGTAATAATGTCACCTACAAATGTAATGTATTCTTCCTACTATACTGTAACTGCAATAATTAAAATTTTGTTATTTACTGTCATTTATAGGGAGGCATAGCCAGCAGTATACATGAACTTGTTTTTGACATTATGGATCATGTAAAAAGACATGAAGTTCATTAACTTTGGTTTTTAGTCTTGTAACATATTGTGACACTTCATTTATCTGGAAGGAGACAGTTCTCCAAAGCTGCATTTAAGGGACAGTTGAAGACAATTGGATAAGCAAGAAGATAAATCAAACAAAGTAAAAATGACCTGCAGTATTTGTGATAAAAACTGTGTTTCCAAACGGAGGATTCTGGTGTGCCTGAAAGGGAACGCTTACAGTGAGTGTGATTTACAGTAGTGAGGAATGTATCTTTAGTCCTAAAACCATTCAAAAACTGTTATTCTGACATATTCTACATCCTGGAGGACCTTGTCACTACAGGTCAATTGGAATGAAAGTAAATCTAATCTAATCCAATTCATTTTCTGGTAAGTATACTTCCCATGTCTCACAGAGAAACTATATTGCTGATATGCATACTTGTCAAAGACCTTTAAAAGAATGCTATTTTGTGGTACGTATACTTTCTATGGCCCAGAAAATGTGATATCGAAACACTAAAATGTGCCTACTTTGCATTAGTACACTCAATAATTATATACTGCATTCCTTTTTGCGGTTTCTCCCATAAGAATGTATTTATTATGCAGAAGCGAGTAATTTAGACAATGAAACAAGTACCCTGTCTTCCACCACTAAACATCTCTTTAAGGAGCTCAGTATTTTGCCAGTGCCTTGTATCCGTATTCATGAAACAGTGTGTTTTATTCATGAAAATTTCAATATATTTACAAAAAAAGAGAGATGTTCACTATCATAATACTCGTCTTTCCAATGACATATTTATAGCTGATCAACGGCTATACAGGGTGATTCAAAAATGCATGTAAATATTTTAAGGGTGTATTTGTGAGGTAAATATAAGACAAAAATGTTCTATACAATTTTTGCTATACTTGGCTTATTACAGAGTTATGAACAAAACATGATAATACATTCAATACAACGTAAAGTATTTACTTCCCAGAGTTCACAGTTTAATTACAGTGCATTTGGACTAAAAACGCAAACTGGTCCGAAGCAGCCGCCATACAGTAGATTGTGGAAGTCGTACAGCTGCACTAATTTGTCTCGTACTGATGGCTGGATCTTGGTCTACCAGGTCCAAAACATGTTCCTCGACGTTCACTGCATGATCAAGTGGTCGACCTGAATGTGGCCCAGGACGAATGCCATACTCCCGCATACGTCTGTCCACAGATACAAACGTCTGATGACTTGGTAACCGTCGTCTTGGAAACAGCTCACTGTATCTTCGTCTTGCTGCAAGTGCGTTTCCATCTGCTGCACCATAAACAAGGTGCTTATCAGCATACTCACTGTTTGAGTACATCATGTGCACGAAACCTGTAGCCTTCCGACGATGAATGAAAGACAGGAAGTACGTTTCCGTTACCAACAACATCAGCGCCATCTTCTGTACAGTAGTTGTAAACAGCAATTGCAAACACAAACAAACACTATTCATGCAGTTTCGAATCAACTGTTGGGAGATACGTATGTGCATTACGTACCAGAATATGGCATCCTGCTGCTTGCACTGACGTCGTTTTGATACGGACATGACTTTCGTATTTTAATGATAACTCTGGAATTAAACGTTTATGGAAAAAACATTTATAGAACGTTTTTGTCTTATATTTACCTCACAAATACACCCTTAAAATATTTACATGCATTTCTGAATCACCCTGTATAAAGGTCACAGTAGTGTAAGGCACAGGGGAGTACTTCTGTACAAGAAGCTACCTGAAAATGTCAGGTCTTGCCAGAAAGAATTCAGATCCAAAATGAAGTCAATCCTACAGAAGCACTGCTTCTATTCAGTGGAAAAATTTATGAACAGTAATCTAAAACAATTTTTGTAATGTATTTTTCTGCATGTGTTAAAATATTACTTTCAACTGACTTATTTGACTATTCACAGATATGACTGTTCATTGTTATGGCTCATCTGCACTTATGATAATACAATGTAAAAAGTGTTACTCTGTAATCATTATCTGATGACTGTAGTATGTAACATACCAAAAAAAGATATGATCCATTATGTACAGCATATAATTTGTATAAATGTATATCTTACGAATGTCTATACTTATGCATGTAACTGAATACCTACAAAATAAGCATAGTTATGCATCAAAGCATGTTAAGTGTAACATATCCTACATCTATGCGTAATAACACAACAAGATTTCTGGATGATGAATAAATAAATGAAATGAAATGCAGCAGACTATCACTAGAGGCCGCGAGCAAACTGAAGTGTTACAATGTATTCCCATATATGCGGTAAACAAATTACTGCTAAGCATATTTCCAATGGCCCACAAAACAGTTAAATCATTTATCAATTTGCCTTTTCATCAGATGCACTGACTGGCCTGACTAGTTGAATTTATGAAATTATCAGCTTTAGCAGACTGTACTTTTTCACTGTTCTAAATTCTCTAATACTGATGAGAAATCTTTTATGAAGGATTTTTAGTTTAACGCGTAGTGACTGACAGTAGCTGCCCACTAAAGAAGTATCTGCAAAACTGCTATTAAAGGGCTTCATGGAGTGGACATGGCAAGACAAAAGAAAGGAGTAGCTGTTGCTTGGCAAAAAGGATGACAAATATGACCCACAACATGAAGCAATGTCTCTTTAATTAAAAATAAGATATATTAAACATAAATAAATGTTAATGGAACTTTAAAAAGTGTGTCTCGATTTGTACATTTCTCACTACAAAGGCAGAGTTTACTACTAACCTATTCAATCTTACAAGGCTCTCCCCTGTTTCATTGTCTTGGGTGCAGCTATAGATCTAGAATGGTAAATATGTGTTCAACTGAACTTATTTTATACTTATTTGTAACTATACATCTGTAATGAACATACAGTGAATGGGCAAAAAATACATACATCCTTTCGCATTAATGCAAGCCCCCTCTACTTCATATCAGTGTAATAATAAAACTGTGGTTTTTACATGGTGAAAATTGCACAATGTTTCTTTTATAGTCTGACATAATTTAAAATTACTAAAACAGGACCTCAATTATTACGAGGGCTATCCACAAAGTACATTATGTTTTCGTTTGTGTCCGTTAGGGGCAAGGCTAGTTCGGCCATCTTGGTGTCATGGCATTCCGCCGCTCAGTTGGCATCCTGCCGTGCTAGTGAGAGGTTCATTCTGTACTCTGTTGACTTACTGTGACAGTTTGAAATGTGAGCGTTACTTGAAAATGCCGCGAAGTGTGAAGTGCGTGCTGTTTCTGACTGCAAAAAACTGTACACCGATAGAAATCTATCGGCAGCTTTGTTAAGTGTATAGGGACAACAATCACTGAAGGTGGAGTGCGTCAATGGGTCATAAAATTTAAAAATGGCCGAACTAACGTTCACGACAAAGAGCGAAGTGGAAGACCCAGCATAGTCACTGCTGAACTTGTCAAAAAAGTCAATGCCACAGTCCGTGAAAACCGTAATTTCACAATAACGGAACTCTCTACGAGTTTTCCACAAATTTCACAAAGTTTGTTGCATGAAATCATTACCGATAAGCTTGGTTACCGCAAGTTTTGTGCAAGATGGATACCAAAAATCTTGACAGAGATTCACAAAAATCAGCGAATGGATGCAGTGTTAACATTTTTGGACGCTTACGAGAAAGATGGCGACTCATTACTCGATCGTATCATTACTGGTGACGAAACATGGGTTAAGCATGTGAACTGCGAGACAAAATTGCAGTCAATGCAGTGGGGGCGCCCAAATTCCCCCCCAAAACCCCAAGAAATGCATGCAGACAATGTCGGCAAGGAAGGTGATGGCGACTGTCTTTTGGGACAGTAATGGTGCGATTTTTGTGGATTTCCTGGAAAGAGACACTACAATAAACTCTCAAAGGTATTGCCAAACTCTGCACAACCTCAGAAGAGCAATACAGAACAAGTGCAGATCTTGCTGATTCACGACAACGCCCAAGCCCACACGGCAAATGCCACTCGTGAAGTTCTCGAATCTTTTAAGTCGGAGTTGTTTCCTCATCCGCCGTACAGTCCCGACCTAGCACCGAGCGACTTCCACTTATTCCCAGCAATGAAGTGGTTGGCTATGCAGCGATTTGATGACGATGCACAGCTCCAAGAAGAGGTAACCACCTGGTTGAAGGCGCAGGTGGCCAAATTTTATGACGAAGGAATTTCCAAGCTCATCCATCGCTATGATAAGTGCCTTAATTTAAATGGCAACTATGTAGAAAAGTAGTATTTAAGTGTGGCTTTCATCTGTATATAATAAATTTTTCCAATACTTTATTTATTTTTAATCCCAAAACGTAATGTGCTTTGTGGATAGCCCTCGTACCTAAAAAAGAAAACAAAGTTGTGACAGTAGCAGCGAAAGTTATTATAACAGTAACAGAATAAGCTGATTTTGGACATAGTCAATTTTTTCAGTAACTATGAAAATGTGTGCTGAATTTGTTCCACAGCAACTCAGCTGGTGAGTTGTCTTTGCACTCAACTGACAAATTAAGGAGAATAATGGCTATCACAACTATGGGCTTCTGTATATGATGCAAACCATTTGTGAAAAAATGTAATAATGTGTGTTAGCTCACAACACACCATGATTAGTGCACGCCAAATGAATAAAGAGTTCTCTCTGTAAGCATCTCGGTTCATTATTTAGTAGGACAATTAGAGAATTGTCCCTTTAAGTCATTCACGAAGTCTGGAGAGGAGGAGGATTAGTTTTTAATGTCCTATCAATGACAAGGCTATTACAGATAGATAATGTTCAAAATTAAGCACAAAGATTGTTGCAATCATCACCATATTTTATAATAAAGCCAAAACAGTTGCTGCAACAGTTTTTCCTGAAAATGTGCAAAAGTGCAGTTTCCACCAAAATGCATGTAGTCACATACTGTTTTCTTTATAATATTCTGCAGTAGGTACGAAATATAACTTACATGGGAAAAGTGTAGAGAGGATATTTCTTTGGCTTGAAATTATGAATGGACTGGTGAGACAAATCTGAAGAATCACCTGGATAATTGAAGACAGGAAATGTAAAAT
This sequence comes from Schistocerca gregaria, assembly GCF_023897955.1. Taxonomy (NCBI): domain Eukaryota; kingdom Metazoa; phylum Arthropoda; class Insecta; order Orthoptera; family Acrididae; genus Schistocerca; species Schistocerca gregaria. Next base: position 386,407,043 of record NC_064924.1, read on the forward strand.
GTTTTAAGTGCCATTTTCTCATGAAACGCTTCTTCAGTGATATTATGTTCTCAATACTCTGTTGCATGTCATTAGACTTGTTCCAAGTGGAAAATCGTGGAGAAATTATTTTAAACATTCATTACTAGATGGTGCATGATTTCAGTGCCAAACAGTGCTTCCCTCTGGAGTGACATGCATCAGTATCTTTGTTCTACAAGACTTAAATCAGCTAAAGCTATGAACCCATTCCATGTAATTCCAATGCATACAAACATGACTTCTTTGATTTTAAAGATGACCCTGAAACATTTTTGTCAATGCACATGTTTAAGATCTCCAAACGCAGTATGATCGAAGTGTCTCATACTCATCCACCACATATGTCATGCTGTGTTTCATCTGAAAGACCAGCCATATTTATCAGTTGGAAATTAGAATAATTTGTTGATGATGTTGCCAGTAAACTTAGCAACATCTGATCCCAAGAATGAAGGTGTGTATGAGACAGAAGTCAATACTAAGATTTTTTACTTGAATGAATTTGTTATTTTCTTGTAAAAAATTTATGAGATATGATTAAAGGTTTTTGTTGACTATAGTTTACCAGTTAAAATATCACTCTGTATTTCTGTACTTATATTACCACACACAACACATGGTGCCCAGTATTAATGAACATGAAACAAAAATTTTCTTTTTGCCCTTATAACCAGTCAGTTACCTTTTATGGCACTTTGAATGTTCTTAATTGCTTTGTTTCTAATTTGCCTCATTATTTTTGAGGCGATGAGATGATCAGTGTAATTCTAAATTTTTTTGATACAAATAAATTATGTACAAAAGAGAGATATAGTTTTTTGATTCTTCTGACAAATGTGAGATTTGGTACTTACAGCATTTGACATTTCAACTCAACTGTTACTGAAGTGCTGTTTGCATTTCATAAAAAAGACAGAACAAAGTAATAGTTGCTTGTTACCAGGGTACTGGGGATGCTGTAGCAAGACATTATGCTACATAAGTCATAGCTTATGTACCTAAAATAGCTGACAGGTTAATTTTCTATAGCTGTAGATACTGCAATAATGCACAGCACAATTGGTAGTTAAGTTGCAGAGGAACAGACATCTCCAAAAACAGCAGTCACAGATGCTGGACAGACAAATACAGGTACAAGGAAAGTAACTGTGAAGAAACCTTGTGTAACAGGAGAAATACTTCAATTGGTTGATAAAAGAAAGATTTTGGCCTTAATGCCATTATGAACTGGTAAGGCAAAAAATTTTGCTTCAACAAATGTCAAGCTTCAAAATCTTCTAACTTGAACACATGTCTCCATCAGAAGTGACCCTTCGCTTGACATGATTTGCAGAAGACTTTTTTACTGTACCACTTGGTAATGGTCTTGAGGCCAAAATTCCAACTGTGAAATAAATAATCTATACAGTCAATGGTGAATATTAAGTATTCTTAAAAAATCTACAAGATTATGTTTGCGAACCCAAACCATGAGAAGTTGAACAGCAGTGTACGTTGCTTAGCAATGAAATAAATAGGAAGTGCAGGGAAGCCAAGCTGAAATGGCTGCAGAAAGAATGTGAATAAATCGAAAACAGAAATGTTTATTGGATGGACTGATTAAGCGTAGAGAAAATACAAAACAATCTGCAGTGAAATTAAAAGCAAATTCATCAACATTAAGAGTGCATGAGGAATTCCACTGTTAATTGCAGAGGAGAGAGCAGACAGGTGGAAAGAATACATTGGAGGCTTCTATGAGGGGGAAGTACTGTCTGATTATGTGATAGGACAAGAAATGAGAATTGGTGTGGAAGACATTGGAGATCTAATATCATAATCACAGTTTACAGGGCATTGGAAGACTTTCGATCAAATAATGCAGTTAACATTTCTTTGGAATTTCCTAAATAATTAGGGAATGTGACATCCACACGACTAAACAAGTTGCTTTGCAGAATCTGTGAGGCTGGAAACATACCGTCAGACCTTTGGAAAAATACCATCCATGAATCTGAAGATAGTAACGGTCGGTAAGCATTAAAACTATCACATAATCAGTGTAACAACTCAAGCAACCAAGATGCTGAACAGAGAAATATAGAAGAACAGAAAAGAACACTAAGGATCAAAATAATAAGGTAAGTTCTGGAAGAATGTAAATAATCGAGGAGTAAAGCAGATCACTCACCGAATAGCAGAAGCATTGAGTTGTTGACAGTGGCGAGCTGCAGAACACACACAATGCATCTATGTTGTGCCAGCTGTACAAACAATGCCACAACTGCAGTTCACCAGGTGGACTGGGGTGGGGGGTTGCATCAGGTGGGATGGGTAGAGGGAGAATGAGGCAATAAACAGGAGTTGGGGACAGGTAGCTACTGACTCAGAAGCAGGGTCATGGGTTAGGCACGATGCATATGGGTGCCAGAAATGGTGAGGTGTGGGTGCCGGCTAAGACAATGTGGAGTCATGGGTTGGGAGGGAATTATAGGACAAAGGAAGAGGAATCTGTTGGCAAAGGATGTGGGGACAGCAAGTTAGTGGAGACTGAAATACTGGCAGAATTATGGGAGTAAAGGATGTGTTTCAACAACAACATGGTTCAGAGAAGCTGGTGCTGAGATTGGGGGTGAGAATATGGCTTGAGAAATCTGTTTGCTGACTACATCTGTAGTGGTCTCTGTGAGACCTTCAGCACACTGGGCAAGCAAGTTATTGTCACATCATATATGTCATCCACAGGTATGTTAGTTGTAAGGATTTGGTTTGGAAGGGATGACAGCTGTTAAAATGCAGGCATTGTTGGTGGTTAGAGGATTTAATGTGAGTGTGGTGTAGATAGTCATTAGAAAGATGAAGGGCAACATCCAAGAAGGTGGCATGTTGGGTTGAGGAGGACCAGGTGAAGTGATGGGAGAAGTGGTGTTGAGGTAGTGGAGGGTTGAGGATGAGGTGTCCTGAGCTTTGATCCAGATCATGAAGGTATCATCAATGAGTGATCTGGGGTTTTTTGAGGCTAGGAAAATTTGCTCTAGTTGGTACATAAAAAGGCTACTATTGCAGGGTGCCATGCGGGCGCAAGACCACCAATCTGCCATTCACCGGAATGAATGGCCGCCACCCGACTGACCAAGAACAAAGTTAACTTGCTGCTGAACACAACACAGTCAAGTTTAATGGCTGCTTTGCAACCCATACCATCTCAATGCTTCCCCCCAGAACCATCTTGACTGAACTAAGTACATGGGAGTTATCATTGCAACACATGCTTCACTCCCATGATCCTCTCGGCCTCCATCTGAATTCACCAAGTGCCTCCACATCCTCTACCCAACAGATTCCTCTTTCTCTGTACTGCCATCTCCTCCTCATCCATGCCTTTACATCATCTTATTTGTGCGACACACCTCAATGGATCTAGTAACCACATGCCTAGCCTGTGCACCTGCCATCCGTCCCTCTCGCATTCCTAACCTGCAAAAATGCTGCCTCCCTCCCAACCATTAGCTACTCATCCTCAACTCCTCCTCCCACCCCTTTCTCCCTGTTAGATGAAAGTCAATGTGGCATTCACAAAGGTAAAGGCACTACGAGGCAGTTCTGACACTGTGCTTGATAATAAATGCAAGACTTAAGATAAATAATAACACAAAAACAGAATTTGTCAACCTGGAAAAATGGTGAAAGACGGTCAAAAATTCTCAGTAAAATAGATGTAAGCTATAGAGAAAGGCGCGCAACAATCAATAAGTCCATGAACCACGAGCGCAATAAACAATAAGTCCATGAACCACGAGGGGAGAGATAAAAATGACAGACCACGAATGAAGTGCACCAGTTAAATAGGCACAGTGTAATCTTTTGCCCCTACTGTTCAATCTACACACTGAAGAAGCAATGATGGAAGTAAATAAAAGGGTCAGTGGAAGTGCAGGGTCTGCTGAATGTAATGAACAGCTTAATGAGCATGCACTATAAATTGAGAGTATGCCGAAGAAAGACCAAAGTAATGAGGGGTAGCAAAAATGAGATCAGTGATAAACTTGACATACAAATTGAGGAAAAAAGAGAAATGAAGTGAAGAAATTCTACCACCTTGGAAGCAAAAGTAACAAATGCTGTACAAAGAAAGGACAGAAAGAATAGGCTAATCCAGGCAAACTAGGCATTTCTGGCTGTAAGAAGTCTAACAGTATCAAACATCAGTCTCAATCTGAGGAAGAAATTTCTGAAAATGTATGAAGCACAGAATTTTACGAAGTGTATCTTCGACTAAGGGGAAAATGGAACAGAAGAGATTGAAACATGTGATACATGTTGCTACACAAGGATGTTGAAAATTAGATGGAGTGATAAAATAAGAAATAAGGAGTTCTCCAGAGAACTGGCAAGGTAGGGAACATGGTAAAACATTGACAAGAGGAGACAGGATGATAGGACAAGTATTAAGACATCAAGGAATAACTTCCATGGTTTTTAAGGGGAGATTTAGAGGGTAACAACTGTGGGGAAACTTAGATATTGGAATTTACCCATTATATGCTTGAGGGCATAGGGTGCAGTGCTACTCTGAAATGAAGAGGTTGGTGCAGGAGATTAATTCACAGTGGGCTGCAACAAATCAGTCAGAAGACTGTTGGGAGAAATAACTGAAATTCTAAGAATTCACATACATGTCTTAGACTGATCCTTGCTTTCCAATGATTTGACAAATGGCACCTACATTGCTCAGATCCTGGGAACACATTAGGTAGTAGTGACTGTATACTAATCATTCTCAGCTCCAACAATACCTCTGTAAATTTCAGCCTATTTCTTTATTTAATATATTTACAAAATTAGGTTTGGTTTTGCAGATAGAGATCCAAAAAAAGCATTATTGGCCTTGCTGCACATGGTCTCATGGTAAAGTGTTGTCATACTCTCACTGGCAGAAACAGGACAGACCTAATAAGTGTCAATGTTGCAAACAAATTACAAAAGGTGGATCTTTTACAAGCAATGTTACAAATACATCGTTTACTATTACTTTTAATCGAGTCTGCTAACAACACATTAAATATGCTCCCTTATTCCTGTTTAAAAAGTGCATAACACAACCAGTTTCAGTCAAACCAATAGCAGAAAAATAAGTTCACATGTGGCTGACTCTATATTAAAATAAAATGCTACTTTCACTAACGTCTGTTATACCACGTGTCATGACAGTGACTGCTGTACTGACACAAAACCCATTACACAATTTTTTTCACTCTTCCCCCATATTTTTACTATCTGAAGTTTTGTACATCAGAAATATTTTTATTCTCTCCAAACAAGAAAGGCAATTTATCTTTTCTATTAACACTCTTCTGAACTTCATGATGCAAATTATTTCCAGTATCTCATCTGCTAACTTTCTGCACTTTTTCCTTTTATTTTTATGTTCAAGACCCCCGGGAAAGTATTATCTTAAAAATATCTTTAACCAATTTAAACATTTGCTATTGTGTCATCACCAACAGTGTTAATCAACATTACACTTTTGTTCCTCTTTATAACTGGTACCTACTTGTTTCATGGAAAATTGAGTCAAGTCAATACTCCACAATCATTTGTCTCTGTACCTCTGTCAACTATGAGAATAATTTGCTTTGTAATGTTGCATAAAGCAACATTAATATATTGCAGTATGAATGTAGATCAACGAAAATAATTTTTGAAAATGTAATGCAACTGGATAGAGAAAAGATTTACTCACCAAGCAACAACAAGAGAACACACACATTATAAAGGTTATGGAAATTTGCAAGCTTTAGGAGACAGTGGCTCCTTCTGGCAGAAGGCTTAAATTGGCAGGAAGAGGGGTGAAGAAAAAGGATTGGCAAGGTTTAGGAAATTGAGAGTGTTTGGACAAGTTGCACAAAATCCTGAATTAGGGGAGACTTACTGGACAGGAAGAGAAAGGGGACTGATTGTTGGGGACTGCATTGGACTTGACTTGAAAACCTGAGAGCTTACTAGTGGAAGATAAGGCAATTAGCAAGACAGACATTATGCAAACACTATAAACACTATTTAGCCTTTTACACTGGTAGGACTACAACCAAGTCATCAGTCATGATTAATGGACATACTCACACACTAGCAACACTGGATCCTGTTTCAGAGCATGTTCTATAACATCACAGTCTTGATTTCAGTGCCTGTTTCACCATACGTGCCATCTGGATTCTTTTCCCACATATTTGCTTCTCAGAACTCCACAGGTGGGAACTGACATTACAACATGTCCTTGGTTCTCACCATAATTTCTTCGTCTCAACATTGCTCTATGTAACCATTCCTTTCTTCACTCCCTTTTAGTTGTCTATACTTTTCATTTTCTGATTTGTTTATTTTACCCACACATACCAGCGTCACATACAATGCACTTAGCTTTGTACTCTTATTAACTCTATCTTCCACCACTAAGGTCTCAGGTTTTCAAATATCATCTGGTGCACTCCCAACAATTAGTCTTTCCTTCCCATCCCACCTGGTAAATCTTCCTTGACTGGTTCTGGGCAACTTTTTCAACCTCTCCCCTGTTCCTAAACCTCACCAGCCTTTTTCTTCATCCCTCTTCCTTCCACTTCATTCCTTCTGCCAAAAGAAGGAGCCACTATAAAAGCTTGCAAATTTCAATGTGTATTCTCCTGCTGCCACTTCATGACTAGGTTTTTTTATCCATCCATGTTTGCAGTATGGATGTAGATTTTTAGGTTAACAGTGCAATTACCTTAATAGTGAACTGGAAAAAAATTGATCAGTGAAGAGTGTACAGTGTTGGACACATTTTATGAGAGGTTATTAACAATACCAGAAGACATAAAACATGGTTTACTTCACAAGTCCAGATTATAACTTCTTTTAAAGACTTAAAGACTAACGTTCCATTACATGTAGTCCAGATGTGTGAAGCACGTAAATGTGCATACAGAAATGAGATAAATTATATATTGAAATGTAGCTTACAATAATTACTTGATATGGTTTTGAAAACAAATTGAAATTTATAATGTATAAGTGTGTCTGGCCTTAATCACAACTGAAACACCTCCCAACTGCAGAAAACAAAGAATACAACCATATCAGTTACTCCCAATGAATGGAAGACACTCTGTTATTAGCACCAGACTTTAAATTATAATGCTATACGTAGTTAACAGCACACAGTATAGATGACATTGGATGTAGCCAAATGCCAAAAATGGTTATTTATATCTTACGCTGTGATGCATGCAACACATTATAATAGAATTAAAATAGAAATATTTTCAAATACAAAACACTAATGCAATAATCAAAGTCACTGTTCATCTATTACGCCCAGTAACCATATACAAAGTGAGATTTAGGAGAAAGAGAAGGGTGAATTGGGGAAAGGAATGAGCTGGTATTTAAGGAATTACACATCCAAATATATTATGTCTACTAAAATGTTTTGTTGGTAGAGGATGAAACAGACATGTATGCACAAAATATCAAAAGTCGGGGTGGATATAAAAATGCTTTCTTCATGTGACAAAGTATTAATATCTGTTTTCCTGCTCTACATACAACTCTATCCTGTTCAATGATCACCACTTACCAAAAAAGGTACCTTTTTCAGTACTGCCCCATTCCAGAATGTAGCACAATTGGAGGAACCAATTACAATTTACTTTTCACTAATTGCTCCCCCCCCCCCCCCCCCCTCCCCCAAGGAACTCCAGCTTAAAATCTACAAACACAAAGTTATAACAATGTTACAACTACATTATCAGAGTTCATTTCACTTTGGGCTGGGTGTTACAACACACTGCTGGCCTTAAGTAGTTCTAAGGTGATATGTAATACATTTAAAGATACAGAAATGCAGAAAGAAACAACTAAAATTTTCAAGTGACAAAAAGACATGTAGCACAATTCTAAAATTTGTATTTGGCAACTATAAGGTACACCAGCAACCAACTGGCTTTGTACACTGCCCTGTCTTGCTCCATTATGAATAAATACAGTACGAGAGCTAAAGTTTTAATTACAAATCAGCAGCAATACAGGATTTGATCAACTGACACTGAATGAATAAAACTGTATATCTCATATTAACACACACACAATTCAAGTTTCAAAAATACAAGGAACTTGACATATATAATTCAAACATTCTTAAAATGTTTTACATTTAATATTATTTACTTCATTGTAATATACACTATATCTCTGTTTCTGGTGGATTGTCTTGTAACCACTGAGATGATTTATTGGTGGTTCCCTCATTTGTATGTATTATCTCTTCTGTGCTTGATACTGAGTGAGATCTTGGTGAATGCACAAGCACTGCCGTTCCAGGCCTGCTGCAATTGCTATTCCACAATTTACTGGTTTCCTGATGAGATGATCTGCCTGTATACAATACAGGTTCATATGCTGTAGCATTATCTAATAAGATATTACTTGAACCTAGCTGCATACGCATTGAACACAAACGAGGTCCTGGAAGCACAGAATTATCTAAATGTCTGTCTTTAGGCTTAGAAGAATTTAGAAAAGTGAGCTTACTTATGCTGGTTTCTGTAGGCTTCACCATTCCAGGGAATGGCACTTGGCTAAGACACTTTTCAGAGGTGGAATATGGTATTAATTTCTCACATTCATTTAAATCTCTTGTTCCCTCTGAACAACTGCTCATATGCTCATCATTACTTATGTAACTTTTACCATCCCAATTATTCACTTTTATTCCAGAATTCTCAGAGGTGTTTCTTACCTGACAAACTTGCACTCTATTTACAAGATCTCCATTACTTTTAGTCCTAACTGTAGCAGATGTATCACTCTTGCCATCACTAACTACTTCAAGATCTATAGTACAATTCTGAACACCTTTAATATTATTTACACTGTGTTTTACATAATTATGGTAACAATTCTGTTTCAAATTTTCACTAGCATCTATATTCGAAAAATCTACTGATTTTAGTTCAGGAGAACTGTTGTTCATTCTGTTGTTGACAGAAGATGTCTGTTTATTACCAAAACCATTTCTCAACATTTCATCCAATTCACTATATGATTTACGACTTTCTTCTTTTTTCTCACTTGTGAAACCATTCACTGCAGGAACTGAACTGCCAACAGTAATGACAGCTTTTGGGATTTGAGGGTAAAAGCTTTCAGTTGATTTACTTTTCTTGTAATTTCCACTAAGTGGAACACAAGTAACATCACTACTAACAGTCTTGCGTGTTGATGTACTCAGTCTGGAACTATCAATTTTGACACCCAACCTAGTAGGATTACTTCCTGAGCTATTATTAGAAGCACAGCTACTGTCAATTTCATTCTGCCTCACTTGGCTACTGCGACTAACAGTTTCACCAGTTCTTGTAGCAATTACATCAACATACCTTACAAGGCCCTGGCTAGCCCTGTTGGTGGCATCAATGACAGTTTTTCCCAAGTCCGCACACTGACCACACCACAAGCATGGAAAATCAACCTGAATAGTAGCATCACTGCCTTTCATATAATTTTCCACAATCCGTCCACTTTGTGAAGGGCACTGACAACTTTCACAATGTCTTATCTGTTGACGCTCCCGCTGCCGTTCTTCCAGAACCTTTGCCATTATTGCTGCAGAAACGCTGTCCACTGGTGGCTGTGCTGTTTCTGTCCCTTCATCGGTGCTGTCATCACTCTCTGTTGGCAGAGATAGTAGTCATTACACACACACAAATCTAAAATAATGAACTAATAATAAAATATCCATTTACAGCCTGAAATAAACAAGTAGGTTAACTTTCACACAAGTACTGCTAACAAACACAAATTACATCATCAAAGGCAAGCCATACATGAAAGCATATCATTTATTAGTTGAATGACCAACATCAAACTGAAAAACAGATGGTGACAAATGAACTGTCCACCTTGAGGATATCCAGGAGGAGGTGGAGGAGGAAGGGGGGCGAGAGAGGAGGAGGAGGAGGAGGAGGAGGAGGAGGAGGAGGAGGAGGAGGTGGAGGAAGAAGGGGGGCGAGAGAGGAGGAGGAGAAGGTGGCGGAGGAAGGGGGGCGAGAGAGGAGGAGGAGAAGGTGGAGGAGGAAGGGGGGGCGAGAGAGGAGGAGGAGAAGGTGGAGGAGGAAGGGGGGCGAGAGAGGAGGAGGAAGGGGGGCGAGAGAGGAGGAGGAAGGGGGGCGAGAGAGGAGGAGGAAGGGGGGCGATGGAGGAGGAGGAGGAGGAGGAGGAGGAGGAGGAGGAGGAGGAGGAGGATTAAGAGAGAGCAATAATTTCCCTTCCAAGACATGACAACCTCTAATCCAATGTATGTTTTCACCCTGCCAGGCTCAACCTATTTTAACCTCCTAAACCATTCGTTTCTTCTGTTCTATGATTTAAAACTTGTCCAGCCTCATTATTAATTTATTGTTTTATTTAGTTTAAAACTTTATGATAGACTATTGTGTTTTTTGGATCTACATACTTTGGAGTGGAAGCTCTACCGTTATAGTTCACAGGAGGCGTTTTGTCCATGTCATGATGAAGCAGTCACATCTGAGGCAGCTAGGTTGTTTACCCAAGAGAGAAAGAGGGGGCACCAAGAGAGAGGGGGAGAGTAGGACAAACAGGAGGCGGAGAGAGGGGACGGGCGGAGAGAGGGGACGAGAATTTCTGAGGGAACTGAAATGAAATAGGAGCTTATAATGTATTGGATACTTTAAGCCAAAATTTCTTTACACTGTTGAAACTTCTGGTGTATTTTATGTCTGTCTTTTCTATGGTCAAAGAAATCCCTACACTTGGCTGAAAATGACTTACAAGTTCATGGTGCCCACCATCAATAATGCTGGAATTCGATATGGTGTTGGCCCACCTTTAATGTTGATGACAGCTTCCACTCTTTCAGACATACATTCAATCAGGTCTGGAAAGTTTCTTGGCAAATGGCAGCCTATTCTTCATGGAGTGCTGCACTGAGGAGAGGTACTGACGTTGGCCAGTGAGGCCTAGCATGAAGTTGGCATTCCAGATCATCATAAAGGTGTGATATAGGATACAGGCCAGGACTCTGTTCAGGCCAGTCCATTACAGAGATGTTTTTGTCATGCAAACACTCTGTCACAGGCCATGCATTAAGAACAGGTGCTGAATCGTATTGGAAGATGCAATCGCCATCCTCGAATTGCTCTTCAACAGTGGGAAGCAAGGTGCTTACATCATCCATGTAGGCCTGTGCTGTTATAGTGCCACACTAAACAACAAGGGGTGCAAGCCCCCCTGCATGAAAAACACGACCACACTATAACACCAGCACCTCTGAATTTTACTGGTCGCACTATACTTGCGGGCAGGCTACGTTCACTGGGCATTCCCCATACGCACATCCTGCCATCGGATCACCACATTGTGTACCATGATTCGTCACTCCACACAATATTTTTCCACTATTCAGTCATGCAATGTTTACGCTCCTTAAACCAAGCGAGTCGTCACTTGACATTTAGCGTCATGATGTGTGGCTTACGAGCATCTGCTCGACCATGAAATCCAAGTTTTCTCACCTCCTGCCTAACTATCATAGTACTTGCAGTGGATCCGGATGCAGTTTGGAATTCCTGTGTGATGGTCTGGTTAAATGTCTGCCTATTACACATTACGCCCCTCTTGAACTGTCGGGCAGTCTCTGTCAGTCAACGGGTGACGTCGGTCTGTACGCTTTTGTGCTGTATGTGTCCCTTCATGTTTCTTCACTATCACATTGGAAACTGTGGATCTAGGGATGTTTAGAAGTGTGGAACTCTCACGCACAGACGTATGACCCAAGTGACAGCCAATCACATGACCCATTCAAAGTCTGTGAGTTCCACGGAGCACTACATTGTGCTTTCTCACGATATCTAACGACTACTGAGGTCACTGATATGGAGTACCTGGCAGCACGCTGCATGTAATATGAAAAATGTATGTTTCTGGGGGTGTCTGGATACTTTTGATCACATAGTGTATATGATCATTTTTCCTTCTGGTATTGTAATTGTGTTCCTCACTGTTCCTTTTGTAGTGCAATGGATTATTTACAACAAACTTCTTGAGGGAATAAGTATACTGTGAAACAAGTGTCCACAAGATGATCGTGAGTTACCACCACATAATATTCTTACAGCAACTTTTTGAGCAATGAGGACTTACTTTCTTAAAGATGAGTTACCTCGCATCATTATTGCATATGATATTATCGAATGAAAATATGATAAATATGTCAACTTACTGATCTGCCTCTCCCCAAGATTTGCAGAGATTTCAAGTGCAAATGTGCTTGAACTAAGTTGTTCTAGGAGTTCCAAAATGTGCTTTTTCCAGTGTTTAAATTTCCACCCTACTTATTATTTCATCACAATGCATTACACTTATATGTAACAGTTGTACACCTAGATGTGCAGAACTGAATTTGTTGCGTCTTCTTCAAATTGAGGGTGAGACCATTTGCAGAAATCCAGTCAATGGTACTTTTAAGAACTTTGTTTACCAGTTCTTTTTCTGTATGCATGCTTGTACTGATAATACTAACTGTCATCTGCAAAAATAACTAATCCTGCATGTTGTATAAAGACAAAAGATCATTTATATACCGGGTGATCAAAAAGTCAGTATAAATTTGAAAACTAAATAAATCATGGAATAATGTAGATAGAGAGGTACAAATTGACACACAAGCTTGGAACGACATGGGGTTTTATTAGAACCAAAAAAATACAAAAGTTCAAAAAATGTCCGACAGATGGCACTTCATCTGATCAGAACAGCAATAATTAGCATAACGAAGTAAGACAAAGAAAAGATGATGTTCTTTACAGTAAATGCCCAATATGTCCACCAATATGTAGTCGACAATAGCTGTAGTCGAGGAATTATGTTGTCAACAGCACTGTAAAGCATGTCCGGAGTTATGGTGAGGCATTGGCGTCGGATGTTGTCTTTCAGTATCCCTAGAGATGTTGGTCGATCACGATACACTTGCGACTTCAGGTAACCCCAAAGCCAATAATCACACGGACTGAGGTCTGGGGACCTGGGAGGCTTAGCATGACAAAAGTGGTGGCTGAGCACACAATCATCACCAAACAACGCCATCTGCCGGAAATTTTGTGAACTTTGTGTTCTAATAAAGCCCAATGTAATTCCAAGTATGTGTGTCAATTTTTATCTCTCCATCTACATTATTCCATGGTTTATTAAGTTTTCAAATTTATACTGATTTTTTGATCACCTGGTATATGAGGAACAACAGTGGATTTAAGGTTGAGCCTTGAGGAATCCCATTGTGTAATTTCTCCCTAGTCACAAACAACAATCTCCCTGGACTACATTGACTGAATTACTAAGTACAACTTTCAACATTCTTTTGGTTGATATGGCATTATCCATTATTGGCTATACCATCAGTCCCATAAAACTTCAATTTATCCAGGACAATACTGTGATTTACACAGTCGAATGCCTTAGATAGAATGCAGACAATACCAAACAGCACATTTTATTACAGTAGTTGCATAACTTGATGAGTAGCCTTTTCATTTGAGCAACTCTTCTAAAATCCAAATTATTGTACCTCAGGTGAGGTACTATTCCAGAATACATTACATTCTCATGATGAAAAAGGCTCAAATAAATTTTGGAAACCAGGATGATGGGGTTTCATTCTGAAACACATACCGCAAATAAAAACCTAAAAGACAAAAGGCAGCTTGTGGATTTTTATTCATATATACCATACACAGTGTCTTGAAAGGAGGATATAAGATGAACATCAACCAAAGCAAAATGAGGATAATGGAATGTAGTCGAATTAAGTCGGGTGATTGTGAGGGAATTAGATTAGGAAATGCGACACTTAAAAGTAGTAAAGAAGTTTTGCTATTTAAGGAGCAAAATAACTGATGATGGTCGAAGTAGAGAGGATATAAAATGTAGACTGGCAATGACAAGGAAAGTGTTTCTGAAGAAGAGGAATTTGTTAACATCGAGTATATATTTAATTGTCAGGAAGTCATTTCTGAAAGTATTTGTATGGAGTGTAGCCTAGTATGGAAGTGAAACATGGATGATAAATAGTTTGGACAAGAAGAGAATAGAAGCTTTCGAAATGTGGTGCTACAGAAGAATGCTGAAGATTAGATGGGTAGATCACATAACTAATGAGGAGGTATTGAATAGAGTTGGGGAGAAGAGGAGTTTGTGGCACAACTTGACTAGAAGAATGGACTGGTTGGTAGGACATGTTCTGAGGCATCAAGGGATTACCAATTTAGTAGTGGAGGGCAGCATGGAGGGTAAAAAATCGCAGAGGGAGACCAAGAGATGAAAACACTAAGTAGATTCAAAAGGATGTAGGTTGCAGTAGATACTGGGAGATGAAGAAGCTTGCACAGGATAGAGTAGCATGGAGAGCTGCATCAAACCAGTCTCAGGACTGAAAACCACCACCACCACCACCAACAACAACAACAACAACCGTCCACTGTGTCTGTTATGTCACTGGAAACCATTATGGGTTTGTTACAAAGTAATTACTTATGTATTTCTTTCCAGCAGCAGTTTTCTTTTGTCTAGATCAGTACTTATTCCTTATTTTATCCCTCTACTGTATCATCTTTGAACTGTAGCTGGCAAATTGCTTACTGATTTCTGTCTTGATATCCCAACACATGTGAAACATTTTCTTTTCTCATTGTTAAGCTTCATCCTTATATCTGATGCACATCTCCTTATTAGGAATTTGATATGCCACCCCATTTTATATCTCCTCCAATTTTCCCCTATTTTCTTTCTCAAAGAATCCACCTGTTGTTTAGAAGTTATGTTTTTTTCTCAAGTACCAGGCATTGCATCTCCTGAATGTCAGTAATGTCCAGTGTAACTGTCTTTTTGAAACACATATTACAGTTACTACAAAGCTGACAAACTTTTTCATGCTAAAGGAAAAGTGAATTTTTAATGTGACAACAGTTTTCCTTCTCATTTCACCTCTGTCACCTTTCAACATGTTTCTTTTTTTTTTTTACTGGCTCCCAAATACAAAATACTGTTTACAAATATTTTATATTGAGTTACTGCTCATAAACCAGTCAAATTTTGTTTCTGTATTAAGTGCAATGCAATAGGAGGGATTTGCGACAATGAGATTTTCTGCCTTCTCTTTCTTGGAACAAATAAAATGAGCTCTGCTTCAGCTTCTATGACTGTCACAAAAATGGTAATTTCAATATAATAAAACAGCTACTGCTCCCTTTAACATAATAATGAAAAATATTAACACAATGTTTGTATGTCAAGCTTTTAAGTATTGAAGTTCAGCACTCATTGTTGATTAAAGTAGAATAAAAATACGGTTTAAAATATGGAAGACTATGAAAACCACAAATTAGTACACTAGGTGATCACTTCCTTTACTTGCCCCTCTGCCCCTAACTCTCCCTCCCCCCCCCCCCCCCAATCCCCTCCCACTGCCACTGCCATCTACATGATTATGCGCCTAATGTAGGTATGTTCTGATATCCACTACTCACTCTTTTTTTCTTGTTCTGGAAAATGAAACTGTGGTTTTCAATAACTGAAAGTAATAGTTTATACTGGTTAGATATCACATTTTCAATCCTGATCTGCCTAAATAAGTTTAGCTGTTCCAGAAAATAAATATAAATTCTCTGTGCCCAATTTGGCTAGTAATTCTGAGTGCTGAAACTTCTCACACGAAAATGTGTGATCTTACTGAGAATATAGCTCTACACCTTTTGACTGTGGTGCTAGAAAAGATTACCAGTTCATCAAGAAGTTCTTATCTGTGCCACAAAAAATAATTAATGAAATAAATACTGATATATGTGAGCTTCATGCTGGCACTCCTCTCAGAATTCCTCAGTTCTTATACCGCAGTTGCCAAAACTCCAAAGCTACACATCTTTTCGCACAATATATCTCTTCTTTTTGTGTCCTTTCAACAGCAGAATCATTACCAGGATATCAATCACATTTAAATTACTATTACCTCAAGATATTAAAACTCTACCAGGATTCAAGTTATAGTTATGCCAATAAACTATTAGTGAGGCTTAATACTGTCTGGGAGGAGACAGCAGTTTGATGTGGTTTACTAAATAAAAATTTCTGAAAGAAAAAATGTTTAATGCCTAGACTGAAAATATTTCTATTACAATTTTTGAATTACATATTGTCATTGTCTTGTTACTGACAAAAGCATGTCACTGCATGATTACTGCTAATGACACTTTCCAATGGATATTTACCACTTTTTTTGCATTTTGGACGATTTGAAGATGGCTGCAAAAAGCAACCAAAACTAGATGCCAACTTTAATTGAAATAGCATAATCTGCAATTCAGGCATTACAAGTTTTTCACTCCAAAAACTTTTTATTTAATAAACTAATGAACAAATGTTACAACTGCATGTTTATAAAAACACAAGGACACTCTAAAATCAATGTGACTGCTATCTTATTCTCTGTCAGTAATGTTTTATCACCATAATAGCATTTAATTTGCAAGAAGACTCACCACTAACATTCTTGTTGACAGAATAAACCATAGAAGTTGGTGGGGAAGAGGGTATAGGCACTTTGATGGTCTTCATTTCCATTTTAATAGGAGCTGAATTACTGTCAGGGGCTCTTCTTCTTCCACACATGTATATATATGAAAGGACTTTCTGCTGCAAATCTGCTGGAAGCTGCAGAAAGAACATTAAATTTCAGTGTCTGGTCTTTTTGGATATGTCTAATGTCACATTATTTAGTCCAGTTCTGGTCTAACAGTAATTAAATGCTTTTATTCCAACTTAATACAAACAAAACTGTAAATTCAGATTTTTTACTTGACATTTACACAAGCATCACACATCATAAATTAAATAGTTAAAGTGCAGTGTTGCACAGGCATAAAATTTGCAGAGAACAGAAAACACAAATAAAACAACACATTCACTGTTATAAAACAGTAAATTACTGATGTTATAAAATACCTCTGAGACAGCCATTGTTACAGTCGCTACCCATTACATACATGGTTAAGTCTCCCTTCCTCCTCCTCCCTCTTTCTCCTACAAGGTAGGTCTCTGTCAGCTGGGTTCTGAATGACATAGCCCACTGTCCAACCTCCCCAATGTAACTCCTTTCTCCTCCCTGAAGAAGGAACTTTTAGTTTTGGAAGCTGTGAGTGCTGTTACGTATGTTGTTGTGTTTCTATTGGCTGTACTGGGAAGTGTGCCTTTTGCAGACAGGTAAAGGCTAGACCATCTGTTCCTCACGAAAATATCTATTTATCATTTCCTATCAATAGCTGGTAAGTCAAGTAAAAATTTAATCAACTAGCAGAACATTTACAAGGTGGTGGACCAGGTCAGATATGCATCAGCATCTTAATCCATCAGCTTGTACATGTTCTTATAGTTGGTCAACTACAAGGGAAAAAAGATATTAAATTAGTTATGTGACTGGTGATCACTTGGGAATGATGAAATATCAGAGAGGATTATAAAGATCAGTGCATCATACTTCAATGTTGTACTAGGTCTCCTGTGTAGTGTATTGTATTGTATGCATAGTAAGATTCCAGACAGACTGTAATACTCATTGCTCTCTCTTTCTATATTCTTTCTATTTGTGAGGGCTGCAGATGATGGGTACTTGCTTCCATTGGACTTGCCATTTCATTATTTTGTATAAGGGTCACTACTACTATCTTCACATCACTGCTTAAAGGAAGGTGATGAACGCCATTTGTTGGCAAAATCATAGATTTTGTCCTGTGTATCTGAAATATTTGTGTTTCTTAGTTGGAGTTAGCATTTGCCTAGATAGATAAGGCAATGATCTAAAACTACACACACAGACTGGCCGGCTTGTGTACCAGATCAACCATCATTTGTTAACCAAAATCACTTTTCACTCTGCAGTGGAGTATGCACTGAAATAAACTTCATGACAGATTAAAACTGAGAGCCAGATGAACTCGAACCCAGTTTCAGCAATATATTTGGTGAAAACTTAAATCATATGAGCATAAACAATCTTGGAATAAAGGTAACAACCCACAGAATAGTAGACGCACTGAGTCATCGACAGGCACCTAAATGAGTCAGGGGACTTTGCTATCTTTAAAATGAATCCTTTTTTTCATCACTACACTGAAATTCACATCCAAATGCTTGTCAGGAGGTTCACGAAACTTCTTTCAGACTATTTCTTGACTGTTCCACTCTCTAATAGTGCGTGGGAAAAATGAACACTTAAATCTTTCCATGCAAGCTGTCATTTCTCCTATTTTATTATGATAGTCATTTCTCCCTATGTAGAAGGGAGTCAAAAAATATTATCGTACCCAGAGGAGAAAGATAGCAATTGAAATTCTGTAAAAGATCTTACCACAATGAAAAACACCTTTCTTTTCATGATCGCCACCCAAACTGCTTGTCATACCAGTGTCATTCTCTCCCCTATTTCTTGATAACAGAAAACAAGCTGTCCTCCTTAGAACTTTTTGAACGTCCTCTGTCAATCTATTTGGTAAGTATTTCATACTGTGCAGCAATACTTTAGTGAAAGAAGGACAAGCATAGTCCTCTGTAATAAATTTGTAGCGTCCTCCAAGTGTTCTACCAAAGAAATACAGTATTTAGCTTGCCTTCCAAACGAAATTTTCCATGTGACTGCTTCAATCAAGTAATTTTTAATAGTAATCCCTAGGTGGTTAGTTGAATCAACAACCTTTAAATTTGTATTATTTATCACGTAACCCAAATTTAATGGCTTATTTTTAGTACTCATGTGGAGGAAATCACACTTTTTATTGTTCAGTGCTAATTGCCACTTTCCATACCATACGGATGTCCTGTCAATCATTTTGCAATTCAGACTGATCTTCTGATGACTTTATTGAACATAATCTGCAAAAAATCTAAGAGGGTTGATCACATTACCACTGAGATTGTTTATATAGATTAGAAACAGCAGAGAGCCTGTAACCTTTCCTTGGGAACACCACTCACCACTTCTGTTTCACTCAATGACTTATCTTCGATTATTACAAACTGTGTCCTTTTTGACACATAATTATGAATATAGCGACGTAACTGATATAATACTCCTGACGCATGTAATCTGATTAGAAGCCACTTGCTAGATATCAAAGACTTTCCGGAAATTTAGAAATATGGAGTCACCTTAAGATTGAATGATAATTAATTGAAACCCTCATCTGCCAACAGGTGGTGTTGGTATACCTCGATGGGGACAGCTGAAAATGTGTGCCCCGACTGGGATTCGAACCTGGGATCACCTGCTTACATGGCAGACACACTATCTGAGCCTCTGAGCCACTGAGGACACAGACGATTAGCGCGACTGCAGGGACTTATCCATTGCACACTTCCTGTGAGACCCACATTCCCAACTGTCCACAAACTACATATGTAATATACCTAATAGTTTTTTGCCCATCCACTCATTACTCGTGCACACTAAGGTGATGATTCCTGTAAGAGTTCGGGCAACCTGTGCGCATTTGCACAGACGAAGATCAATGGCCGAGTAGCTTTTAACTAAATACGAAGATAGTAACTGCTCTCCAAAGAACAGATACCACTGATGACTGTGCAGCTTTTCTAGAATAAATGATAATTAACTGAAACCTTCAGCTGGATGGGCAAATATCTATTAGGTACATTACATATGTAGATTGTGGACAGTTGACGATGTGGGTCTGACGGGAAGTGTACAAGAGGTAAGTCCCTGCAGTCGTGGTATTTATCTGTGTCCTTGGTGGCTCAGATGCATACAGCATCTGCCATGTAAGCAGGAGGTCCTAGGTTCGAGTCCCAATCGGGGCACACATTTTCAGCTGTTCCCATCGAGGTATATCAACAATACCTCTCGGGAGCTGAGGATTTCAATTAATTATCATTTATTCTAGAGAAGCTGCACAGTCATCAATGGTATCTGTTTTTTTGAGAGCAATTACTATCTTCATATACAGTTAAAGGCTACCCGGCCATTTACTTTCATATGTGCAAATGCGCACAGGTTGTCCAAACTCTTACAGGAATGGTCATCTTAGTGTGTATGAGTAATGAGTGGATGGGAAAATATCTATTAGGTACATTACATATGTAGATTGTGGACAGTTTGGAATGTGGGTCTCACGGGAAGCGTGCAAGGGATAAGTCCCTGCAGTCGCACTATTCATCTGTGTCCTCGGTGGCTCAGATGGATAGAGCTTCTGCCATGTAAGCAGGAGATCCTAGGTTCGAGTCCCGGTTGGGGCACACATTTTCAGCTGTTCCCATCGAGTTATATCAACACCACCTGTCGGTAGCTGAGAATTTCAATTAATTATCATTTATTCTAGAGAAGCTGCATGGTCATCAATGGTATCTGTTCTTTCAAGAGCAGTTACTATCTTCATATTAACTTAAGATTGCATGTTGATGGCACTCATTACTTTGTGTGACTATAGGGCCAATGGTGTATGTGCAAGAACTTTGTTTCCTAAATCCATGCTTACTACATGTCAATGTTCGATCTGAGTATATGATCCAAAATCTTCCTGCAAACTGATGTCAGTGATATTCGTACACAATTCAACAGATTGATTTTATTTCTTTTCTCATTTATTGACATGACTTTTACAACTTTGGTATGGATCTTTCACTGAGCAAGTGGATGTGTACGATTTTTAAATATGGAGCAATTACATCAGCATATTCTGAAAGAATATCTAATTTGTATACCGTATGGATTGGAAGACTTGCCTTTAGTAATCAATTTAAGCTTCTTTACTACAAGGGCAGTATCTGCTTATAAGTTACTCATGTTGGCAGCTGTTCTTGATTTGAATACTATAATGTTTATTGCATCTTCTTTGCTGAATTTTCGGAAGCTATGTTCAATACATCAACTTTAGCTGGGGGAACAGTGAGGAGGAATGTCTGAGTTCCTCTATGGCCATAGTTTCTTAGCAATTTAGGGAATGGAAAGCAGCTAGCTGTGTGGAATGTACGTAGAATATGCTGTCCTGTTTGCCCAGGATAGACTTTTATACTCACTTCCACCACACAGGTGATCATCACCAAGTCTTGAAACACACAGGTGCAATGCAGAGCCCATTTAGGCAAAGGTGGCTGAACATGTTTTCTCTACTGAAGTCCTCATATAATGCATCTTTACAGGACATACACCGTAAAAACTGAATAAACAAGGAGATTCTGCAACTATGTACTGATTTTTGTTACAATGGTGTTAGGATAAGAGCAGAAAGTGTCTGTTTCTTCAAATTGGTACCCTGCCTACACGACAGAGAAAAAGCATATTCTCAGGCATGTGAGATTGGTCTTAGTAAGGGAAAGAAATTAACACATATCTACAAACTCTGCTAACTATCACCTCCATATTGCCTCTAGCTTGTGAGTCTGCATATGGAAACAGATAACTGCGAACACTTTCAGACTAGTGAGGGCTGCAGCCAGAAAAACACAATGAAACAATGCTAGTTCCAATGGGCACTTGAAATGTGCTTGCCAAGATGTTGATACAAATGAGAGAACACTGTCAGCTTTAAGGAGAAGGAACTGGATGAAACGACAATGTCTGTATTCAACAAATGCCTTAACTTTGCACCATTTACTAAAACATCGGCTAAACGTATCAGTTGGGTTGTGAACTCCATCTATAAATTCCACTTGTCTCCTACCTAAGTAGTAAGAAAGGAAACCAGCAGATTTCTCAGCACAGGCAAAATAATAAAGGCTAACATCTCTGTGGTAGACAAAGACAATGGTCCACTATTAGTACAGGTACATGACCACAAATGAAAAAATGAAATACTACTGAGAGATCCCTCTTACAAGAAAGGACCGAATGAATCTACACCAGCTGTTGGTTGGTTGGTTTAAAGGCGGGAGAAGGGGCCAAACTATGAGGTCAATGGTCCCTTGTTCCTAATAAAACAATGCGAGAATAAAACGAATGAAACGTATAACACAAAACGGAAAGAAAGGACAAGTCACAAAAATGAAGGGAAGGCAACAAATACTAAAAGGATCAAAAGAGGACAAGAAAACAACAGGGAGACACTAGAAACAGAAGGGAGTAAAACATGAAAACAGATTACAGTGGCTGGCCAACGACGAGAATAAAAAGGGAAAGCCAGCCACCCTGCAACACATTAAAATCTCCACCCTAAAAGCACTAGGGTGGTCACGGAGGGACAAAGGACATGCATAAAATCTACATTGAAGTATAAAACCCACTCTCATGTATAAAATGTAAAACTAAAGCTGCTGTGGAGGCACTGTCACCCAGCACCGAAGGCAAGGTGGTGGGAAAGTTAAAAGTCTGCCACAGAGCGGGTAGAAGTGGGCAGTCCAGCAAGAGGTGAACGACTGTCATTTGGGAGCCACAGCGACACCGAGGTGGGTCCTTGTGGCTGAGTAGGTAACCATGCGTTAGCCATGTATGACCAATGCGGAGGAGATGGACTGCCACGGGTGGTAAAAGGAGACAGTAATTCAAGTGCTCAGGGGAATTGATGTTGATCAGGCAATGGAGGGCATTTAGGTGCTGCCAGCACTTCTGCTTAAGCTGACGAAGATGAGGGAGCCAAGTCAATTGAGCATAAAAAACCAGTGCTAGGAATTGATATGTCTCCAATACAGTGAGTGGATCATCATTGCGATGAAGTGTGGGTTCCGGATGAACGGTACGACGACGACAGAAGTGCGTAACACATGACATTGTGGCTGAAAACTGGAAGCTGTGGGCGAGAGTTTGTGGATGGCTCCCTGGAGGTGCCGCTCAGCAACAACAGTATTGGAGCAGCAGCACAAAGTGCAGAAGGCATCTGCATACAGAGAAGGTAAGACGAGGGCCCGACAGCTGCTGCTAAGACTGTTAATGGCCACTAAAAATAGAGATACACTCAATACAGAGCCCTACAGGACGCCATGCTCCTGGATATGGATGGACCTATGGGAGTCACCAACTTGGACACGGAAACTATGGAGTGACAGCAAGTTTTGGATAAAAATCGGGACTGGTCCCTGGAGACCCCACTCATACAATTCGCCAAGTCGCGAAATTCGCCAAGTCGCGACATTCGCCAAGTCGCGACATTCGCCAAGTCGCGACATTCGCCAAGTCGCGACATTCGCCAAGTCGCGACATTCGCCAAGTCGCGACATTCGCCAAGTCGCGACATTCGCCAAGTCGCGACATTCGCCAAGTCGCGACATTCGCCAAGTCGCGACATTCGCCAAGTCGCGACATTCGCCAAGTCGCGACATTCGCCAAGTCGCGACATTCGCCAAGTCGCGACATTCGCCAAGTCGCGACATTCGCCAAGTCGCGACATTCGCCAAGTCGCGACATTCGCCAAGTCGCGACATTCGCCAAGTCGCGACATTCGCCAAGTCGCGACATATGCTTTACGTAAATAAAAAAAGACAGTAATCAGGTGTTGCCATCTGGAAAAGGCTGTTCGGATAGCAGACTCGATGGACACAAGATTATCAGTGGTAGAGCGACCCTGGTGTAAGCTGCCCTGACATGGAGCCAGAAAGCCACAGGACTCCAGTACCCAACCCAACTGCTGACGTACCATACATTCCAGCAGATTACAAAGAATGTTGGTGAGGCTGATAGCTATCCACATCAAGCAGGTTTTTACTGGGTTTGAGCACCGGAAAGATGGTGCTCTCCCACCATTGTGATGAAAAGACGCCAGAACCGGTTGAAGATGATGAGAAGATGTCGCTTGTAGTCAGATGAGAGATGTTTAATCATGTGGCTGTGGATGCGATCAGGTCCAGGAGCTGTATCAGGGCAATGTGCAAGGGCACTGAAGAGCTCCCACTCTGTAAGTGGGGCATTATAGGATTCACTGTAGTAGTGAATGAGAGGACATTCCCTTCCAGCCGCTGTTTGAGTATGCAAAAGGCTGGGGGTAAGTCTCTGACGCAGAGGCTCGAGCAAAGTGCTCAGCAAAGGGCTCGGCAATTGTGTTTGTGTAGGTAGACAACACGCCATTTATGGTGACACCGGGGACAGCTGTTGGGGCCTGGCACCCGAAAAGATGTTTGATCTTTGTCCAGACTTGGGAAGATGATGGGTGGCACCCAAAGGTGGAGACTTATCTCTCCCAACACTCCTTCTTCCGTTGTTTAATACGGTGGCGAACGTGGGCATGGAGCCATTTAAAGGTTATGAGGTTCTCCGGGGAAGGGTGCCGCTTATGCCGCTGTAGAGCTCGCTGACGCTCCTTAATAGCTTCAGCAACTTCCAGCGACCACCAAGGGACTGTTTTACACCTTGGGCACTCTAAAGAGTGAGGGACCGCATTTTCTGCCGAAGAAACAATTGTCCTAGTCACTTGCTCAACGATCACATATATGTTACCATGTGGGGGAGATTCAGTGGTGACAGCAGAGGTGAAAGTTCCCCAGTCCGCCTTGTTCAAAGCCCATCTGGGCAGGCGTCCGTGTGCCTGGCGCTGGGGCAGTGAGAGGAATATGGAGAAGTGGTTACTACCACACAGGGGTTGATTATAGTCACTACGGTTCCTGTAAAATCTCTTATAGCCGTGAAGGGCAGAGGTCTGCATTGCTGGGAACCAGGTTTCCTGGAGGGCAATGCAGATAGCAGGTGCAAAGGTTAACAGTTGCTGTAGCTCAGCCAGGCAGTGGAAAAAGTGCTGCAATTCCACTGGAGGATCACATTGTGAGACTGAGAAGGCAGTGAACATTCAGTGTGGCAGTTTACGCCACAGAGTCACCTGCTGCCACCAATTTATCGCCTGAGCAGTCTCTATCCACTGTGTTTGAGGGTCTGGTGAGATCTAGGTTGTCAGCAGATGCCAAATTCTCCATGACCATTCTCAGCCGCAGAGGTCGTAGGTAGCGGTAATGTGAGTGCCACTGCAATTTCCTTGGTCTTAGGGGTTTTCTTTTTGGATTTCTCTCACTGTTCCTTATGTTTCCCTGGCTAGGACTTCACTGGCTCAGTCTCCGGGACAGAGGATGAGCGTGAAGCCATACGACCAACTGCTTTTGGTCTCTTCAGCCACTGGCGGGTGTCGTCTTTCCCACTAGAAGAAACCTGGGAAGGGAGTGACCCAAGGGATCCCCTCCTAACGAGAGTAGCTGAAGAAGACTTATGCTTCTCTGGCTTAGAAGTGGGGACGGATGTCCCCGATGGTTGGGGAAAGGGGGGGGGGGGGGGTGTTGCTCCCGAAGTAGGTGGTGCAGGAGAAACAGGGAGGGAAAAGCCCCCCCCCCCCCCACAATCAAGGGGGCAGCTGTAGTCTTCCGGTTTCGAGAGGTGACCTACACCAGCTGTTATGCTGAAGACTGTAACACTTGTTAAGATCTCAAGTTTAGACAAGAAGGTTGTCACAATGTTGTAGAGTTTACATGGTTTTGTGGACTTCCAAAATTACAGAATGAAGGGGCTCCATGATATCCAATACTGAACACAATTATGTGATGGGAAAAAATAAAAGATAGTGGCACCAGAAGTGATGAATGCAATTTTGTCAACTCTGAAACATGGGAAATATTTCAGGATGCATGAGACTCTTATGAATAAGTGACGAGAACATTAGAACGGTGACAATGTCAGGGGGAAAGATGATGGTAACAGAAACTGAACCTGAGCTATCAAACTGGTATTCAGCACACCTGTCCACTGTGCTATACCACTTATTCGACCATTGTTGCTCAAAAATCCTTCACACTGTATTTGAAAATATTTGGAGAGCATTTTCTCCTTTCATATAGAACACTCAGGTGAAATATTTTGGGAACTTGAAAGGGGCTTCTATCTGCTTCTACTCACACAGTAGACAAATTGGTGAGCCCCATTCTAAAAACCCCCCTCGCAAGTACTTGTGGCACTACTGAAGAGCCACTTCACAAGAACACAGTCAAACTGTGTTGTCACTGCCCACCACAAGTTATTTAAAGTGTGGTGACTATCAACAAATAGATGCTTTCAGTATGTGAATGACTCTAGAGTCTGTAATCGCCAACTTATATAGTATTTGGGAAAAAGAAAGATGTCCTACATACCTACAGCAAATAGTACACAACAAACCAGAAAACTTTTGCTGGCAAACACTTGTTGGGATAACGGCCACTCTATACTATGATAGCCATTTGTTTGTTTGGCACTGCAGGAGGTGTTCAATATGGTTACCACTCCTCCTTACATATCTTTCAGACCACCACCTCAAAGAATTACATCTCATGTGAACACACCTGGCTGCCCTCATGTTTCGTCACATATGCGAGATACATGCTCCTGTAACATGTGCACCTTATTGATGGTTGTGGAATACACCAATGTCTTTAAATGCCCCCATAGCTATAAATCTCAGAGACTGAGTTCACATGAACAAACAGGTCATGCTAATGGACCAGCTAATTAAATGTTTGTGTTAAGTACTGTTGTACAAGACTTCGGAAATGTGGTTGTTCCCATCGTGCATGAACCACAACCATTCCATTTCTGCAGGGGTAATGTTCTTCAATAGTGCAGGTAACGTGTTGTAACAAAAGAGATAAACAACACTTTTTAATTTGCTAGTAAAGTGTACAGCTCAGAGAATCACTCACTCACAATTCCCACCCACATACTGATACTAAGATGCCTTGCTTCCATGATTGCTCTAAGATTCGCATCTGCTCATATGTAGTTAGATGGAAATTTATTATCTCGCTGTGTTAATCTTGCCTCACCTTTAAATAAAATGAAAGTTGTGAAACGCTGATTTTAGAATCCATTGGCAGAACATTAACCTGGCATGATGGTCTTGTAACCCAAGAGTTTGCACAAACTATAACTGATATCAATAAAGTGACCAATTGTGCAGAAATAACCATACAAGAGCACGGTTTATGGTGTCAGCAGGTCCAATTATTCACACTCTTGTTTCAGGGTTATTCGCCTTCCATTGCAGCACTCGCTGCTCCATGTCTTGCATGCAGTCTGTGTCCAGTCCATTGTGATTGCCGGTTCTTGTGGTGGATAACACTGTTTCTTCAAGTTTCAGTTACAACCCGCCGAACATTCTTTTTAGATGGGAAGTGGCCCTGAGGATGTCATCTGGCACACATGACACATGCCTATCAATTAGTGGTGCTAATTAAACCAAAAAAGAATACCGTGAGAGGGATAACAAGAGTTCATTTCACTGTTTATGCTATTCACACTCCACAACAGTATCAGTCCTGTTCCAATGTCAGCGCAACATTAACTTGATATGTATGAAATGGCTGATGAAGAAAACAGAGGACTAAGGGGGGGGGGGGGGGGGCAGGAGGGAGGAAAGAGGAAGAGGAAGGGGGAGTCAATAAGAAATGAGCAATGAATGTCGACAGGAAGACAGCCTACAGCACTGACTAAAACAATTCTTGACCAAAGTAAAATTACCCATATCCCAACACGTATTTGTTTCTGGGTGTATGTTTACAGAACTACTTTTTATAGTTTTGAACAATACTATCTCCTATAAGAATATGGGTGGGGGCCTTTTTTTAAACATCATTCGATGGGGCACTTACAGGAAACAATACTCAAACCTATGTGCCTGAAACCAAAAGATATGGGGTCAACACAACTGTAGTTTGATCATAGAGTGAAATAAAGTACAATTAATTCCCAGGTCACCTTAACAGCATACACAGAAACAAAGTTCACTTTGGAAGTGTGTGGCAAATGGAGGTGTGCCATTCTCGGGCTTTCTGATTCCTGGGGCTGTCTGTCTACAGAAGAGTTAACACACATGAACTTGAAACTGAAAACTAGCAGATACCACTATTAAGCACAGCCTAATACTGAATTCACCACCCTGGTGCACACTTCATATCCCAACTGTTACAAGAAATGTCTGCATGCTGAGTTACAGCATCTGCACGAATTCTTCCACGAAGTGTTACTTGATGTACACTAAACATGCTCTTCAGGCAGGAGGACAATTCATCATTAAGACTGCCACCACAGTAAAACAAATGTAACAATGACTGTACTTGCATCAACATTCTTATTTAAGTACATGGGAGGTTCAATCCAAGTTACACTAAGAGTAGGAATCCCTGGCATTTACAGCTTTGGGTGGAAGTGTGGCCACCAATACAGCACTAAAATACAATTCTTTATTTGACAGCAGATAAGAAGTGTTTGCTTCAGCTATGCACACAACTCTATGAAGTGATATACCACATTCAGTTTCAAACAGATGAAGCAGTTGTGTTTTGGCGATGGGTTGTGGAGCATTGTGATCAAAAAGTTGGTGGAAATAAGGACAAGTTAATAAGGAAATCAGTTTTCACCTGAATTCCACAAGGATGGCTGCATTACCGCAGATTTGGCAAGAACAGTGGACAGTATGGACTGTCAATGTCAGGATTCAATGCCTGTTCCTGCATCTACCACATCCCCCACCACAAACTGAAACACACACTTCCGAGGATACATGGTTTAGCCACCTCGTGATCCCTCTAGAGAAGAGAGATGTAGTGCAGGTTCTATGAAACATGACTTCTCACAAGATCCCTGGCATTTCTCCTGAAGATAATCAAGATAATCAGTAGAAAACTTATCAAATGTTGCTTTAAGGTAACACTTGGATGAGAAGTCAAGAAAATTCTTTTAGTCAGAAGGGTAGAAGATACTATTATCATGTGGTTTCCTATCAATGAAGATGCAGTGACAAAATGATATTAGCACAAACCAAGATGCTGCACCTATGGCAAGGTAAGCTACGATTCTCCACCTAATCTGTTACCTTAGCGAAAATCTTTGGTAGTAGTCCGAGTTGGGCCTGGTGGCATGCTAAGATCGCAGACTGGTTAAAGCGACTGTTCACGGTAAGCAGGAAATCCAAAATCGAACCCTTCTGTTGCTACACATTCATTACGCTATACATTCGCCACATTTAAACAGTTTGCACTGATATCAGTTTATGCAACAACTCCATTCCCTCAGAGATGCTTTTCCCACATATCCCATGGTTAGAACCTCTGGCAGTATTATTTGTAAATTTTAGGTAGTAAGATCAGTGACAATGAAAGTCTGAGTCAGGCTTGAAAACATACTCAGACAGCCTAATGGTTAAGGCAACTGCTCACAGTAAACAGACCTCGTTTCAAATATCGGACTAGCATGTATTTTTCAAATGCCACAACATATTCACATATTCCCTGTCTTGTTTGAAACTAAGTGCTGCTGTCTTCACTTAAATAAATGCTAATGTCTATGACAAAATCACAACTTTTCTCATGTTCATTACTGTGGCCTATCATGCTATATTCTGCGGTACAGATGTGTATTCTCAGAAGACAATACTAATGCAGAAAAGGAGACATCAGAATGATTTTCCGTGTCCGTCTGTGAACTTTATATACACGGTTGTAAAATCATCTATGAGATTAACACTGCCATCAATACATACATTTTCCTGTTGGATTTATGACTAATGAATGGGCACATACAAAGTGAATGGTTGGATATAGACACTGAGCAGTGGCAAAAAAATTTATATGTTCAAATACCACTTTCTCATTCACTGTATGGAAGGATGAGCACCATCCTGCAGGCTCTATTTTTAGTAAGATTCTACCAAAATAGAAAATGAGAATATTAAATTTCATATTTTTACAACAAAGGCTGTAAACAACAACAACAGCAAAGCCAAAACAACAACACACACAAATTGAGTTTAATTTACAAAATTATTGTGGCTGACCACTGAAAGTCAAAATGGCAATAATATGAAATATAAATTTCTGTATTAAGACAGAAGAGGCACCAAGCAGCAATTACGGAAAAATTGGTAATTGTCCTTTGCTATGCACTTGTTTGCTGCACAATGCCTTCTTCACTCATTAAGTAGGGGTTTGTCCTAATACACTTAGATTTAGAGGTTAGAAATTATTAAGACTTGTACTCACAGAATCATATCTTTGTGGCACAAAATTGTTTGGTTTACACTGTAGCAACTGAATAGCAAGGTTCACATCATTCCTGTAACGTTCCTGAAATGGGAAAAATTAAAACTTTTTAACACTGTAAAACAAAAGTAACAATAAATATGGTGGTGGTGGTGAAGCCGTTACAATGAATGACATGTACAGTGTCCAATGGAATTAAGGAATCAGTCAAAATATTCTGATACATCCTGGGGAGATCTAGGATAGATCTAGTCAGTATTATTACAGAAAACAAGGCTGTTCCACTCCCCAGACACATCAATTGAACAGATGGTTAATATATGAGGTTTTGCTCATATGTTGCGTACTGGAAAACCAGTAGCCATTAAGGCACAGACACTCTGTTCACACTTGTATTTGTAAAAGTTGCGCAATGGCTCAGAATTGTGATTTAGTGGAATCTGTAACAGGATGAGCTACTGGCAGGACACAAGATGGTAAGTCCTTTAGTGACACTAGAGTATCATAAAGTATAATTTCCCAATGGCTGATTTATTTTCAACCAGATATATCACTACATCTTGCTTGCAGCTCATTACAAAAGCCTGCAGAATGTAACCAGATTCGGCAATACATACACACAAACAAGCTATATTTAATATCACTCAAAAATATCACTTTTGTGAGGTGGTATTTATGTACACAGGCCCACAAAGTGCATTTCTTAAACACAACAATATCATAATGCGCGATGATGATGTTTGTAGAAGAGAGAACAGTTTTGTCTTTGACACGCTGCGATTTAGTGTTCAACCTGACGATCACATCTGGTGACAGTAATGAATATGCAATAAGCACTATATTTGTGGATGAAACATCTCTTTACTGTGTTTGCAGGTTTGAGAAATAACAATGGTGGATGTATGGTTCTCCACATGACCTTTTGCTCTAAAAAGAGCACTTTAATGTCAATTGGGCTAAAGGCATCATTATTACAAAATAAAAATCACACAAAGTATATAGACAAATGCTGTCAACAACCCTGTTGATTCTAACAATATGGCTTTTTTGTTTGGGTTTGAAGAAACTACAGTAACTGGCATTTTCAGAGACTCTAAAATAGTCCAGTAAATCCTTTATTCTTGAGCAGCTGTAGTTGCACTTTTGACCAGACACTAGCTTCTTTATTCATTGGCACCAGTATCACACAGCAATCATTTTGTTTTCCAGTATTCTGCATATAAGTATTTATGGAGTGCTGCGTGACACTTGACACTGCGAAGTGTGCAACTTTTCATTACAAATGTCATATCCAACACTTTCAGGTTTGGGACTTATTTACACAGCTCTTTAAAAAAAGAGTTTGTTGTTAATAAAAGTCAACAACGAGTAATTTGGAATTTTTTGTGATAGTGATAAAAAATTAGTAAGGAGTTGCAAAAGGGGATTGAGACAACTCCAGTGACAGCCAAGACTCAATGGTCAGCTCGATAGACACATGCAACTGCATTTTCTAGCCAACATGCATACGAGCAGCATATTATTGTAACCTTTTAAGAGGGGTTGGCTTTACTTAACATAGAAAATTATGTGAGTGCCCATTACAATAAGTCATTTTCTATAACAACACCCACCCCTATATGCACATTTCACTTGCCAATTCTTGGAAGAAATGTGATGAACAGCACTTATCCACCCACTTTAAGAAACCATTTCATTACAACATGAAACAAACCGTAAATTTCTGTTGTCACGGCTCATCGCCTGAAACACATGATAAGCACTATTTGTTTCAGATGACTATTTCTACACCTCGCAAAAGTAAATTGAAAATATCTGTCAAAACACCAGAGAAAATGTCTATGACTTGTCCTGAGAACATGGAGAGACAATCGTCTGCAGACTTGCCCGCGCCCGTGGCCCCACCCCTGCACTCACTTGAATCACATAACAACATTTACAAGTCTTGTAATGCAGATTGTTCCTTTAACTTAAATATAAGAGCCTAGAGGGATATTCAAATGACACAAAGCTTCTCCATACTTTCGTTTTCTTAAATAACTTCTCCATTCATCTTTTCTTGGGTTGAATCCAAGTCCCAGTACACTTCATCTGGCCTTACACATTCTCACATTACCCACTAATCATGTCAGTTTTACTACATGACATCCAAGTTCAAGAATGATAAACGTAATGAAATGACAGTTCACAACATACTTACATTTTCATTTTGCAGGTAATTCACTTTGACTCTTGAGTCCGTAAGTTGTTGATTTAATGAAGCAACTTCACGAACTAAAGCGTTTTTCTCTGTCTCACATTTATCAACAATTCTTAATAATTTATCTTCCAAATTTTGGTTTACTTTTTGGACTCGCTTATACGACTCGTACAGCCTGGAAGAAAAAAAAAAATGACAGGGTAATGTACCAAGATGACAGTTTAGAAATTTCAACATCTGAATTGCAATTCACTTAAAATAACTAAGCATAATGTACTTTGTGCACTCCAGAGGCCAATGTATACTGCAATGAGCATACAAAAACACAAAATTTTTATAATATTTATCATAACATCCTAAGTAGCAAATAATCAACTTGATAACTAGTTTTGATCACATGTAATGGTCATCTTCATGAATTGTGAAAAGTCAAACTTCTTAAAAAAACATAGTGAAAGCTGTAAAATAAAGGCAACAGCACAATAGTACACCTGTGACAAAATTCCTTGGCATCTAGTAAAATGCTAGAAGCTACAGAATGTTGTCATAGGTGTACTATTGTGTTGTTGCCCTTACTTTACAGCTTTCACTATGTTCTTTTTAACACTCAAGCAGGCGTGCCAATTTTTCGTAACACGAGCGGACACGACTTTACATGTCTAAAGAATAGCTGTCTTCATGTTATCAAGGCAAACATGTATGAGCGAAATTACAGTTTAATTTTTGTTTAATCAAACAATGATAAAATAAACTTGTATTATATGAGCTAAATCACTGCTTAATTAAACAATAACAAAATAAACTTTCATTATATCACCCAGCTGCTGTGTTCAAGTGTTACCTCACAGCAATGTCCTCCTTGGAGCATTGAACAACATTGTTGCACACTTGTTCAATTACTCATGATGTCATAGACAACTGCCTCATTGTCGGATTGCACTGCAGGCCCAGAATCTGGGTCATTTTCTTGCATGGACTGTAAATTTTTTGTCACCCATTTCAATGTTTATTTTCATATTACTGCTGGTCACATGAATGACAATGAAATAAGTACAGGCATGCAATTGTACAACAACAATGGAATGGTACAAGACAATGTTATTTGTGGCTGGTGCACTTTACACACAGGCATTCCCACTCAAGTGTCAAAGAAGTTTGATTAAAGTGACCAGATGTCCCAATTTGGCCAGGACATTTCCCCTGTCCCAACCGGGTTCAGCCAGGACACCTAGATATTCTGGTTTTTACAAATCAAATCCAAGTCTCAATCATGGAGTGTTTCAACATGTAACTTCTCACATTTTTAGCATTGTAAAAGTGTTTTCCACTTTATTTCCATATCATATCCCAAACCTAAAGTACCACATTTTAGAATGCGTTTACACAACCTGTCTGCTGACATGTTCATGTTCAAGACCTTCAATAATACTTCCACTGAAGTTGGTGTTACTGAGCTAGATTGCCCTAGTGGTAGCCCTTTCGTGATTGTTGGTGTGAGAATTGCAGTGCATACAGATTGCAGTCAGTTTCGCAATGCCCAAATGTCACTGCATTTTCAGTTCCGAACTTCAAGAGAGGTAAGTAACAAATTCATAATTTGGTTTCATAAACACTATGGTAACTTTGCTTTTAATTAACCCTCAATTACCATGGATCATCTCTCAGAGTGCAACTAGTTTTTTCAATCGTGATATATGACACACCCACGCAAACTGAAGTGGGCCTTCTTTTCGGATGTGATGCACAGATGCCAGAGCTGTAGACTATTACTACACTTTTTTCCTTACTAACTGTCGACTTCCAAACGAAAGGTCTAATTTTAATGCAGGTTTTTTATTTGGCAGCAGGTTTAATCAGGAAAGTTCTTAGCTAAGTTCCATGGAAGTTTGTACAGCAGTTCAAATTTCACTAGATACATTTTAAGTAAAGAGCTACATCAAGTTATGTAGTGCCAGATTGTAGAGCTTAACATATTGCCTGCCAACTATGAGTTATCTCGTAGGAACAAACTGACCACTGGTGCCAACTGCGAGTTAACTTGTAGGAAATCAGTTTCTGCATAAAGCTAGACACGAAAACATACGTAGCAAATAGGTGTGATTTACAGATTGTGGGTGGCAGTAACAGGTATAGTAAGTCATCTGGACGTGGTGAAACAGAATTTTTATTTTCCTACTTGGAATACAGTAAGAGAAAAGTCCATACAAAATTTTACACAAATATTACAGTTGCAGGTGAAAAATGTTTACTGTGTGTCACAAATGACAATGGGAAAAAAGGCTTTTTTTAACTATTAATATGTCTTAAAGCGGAGCTTCCCAATTTTTTTGTCCTGACCCAGTTTTTTTTTTTTTGGCCATCCCGAACCACTGAAAATTCTTTTTACTATGCACTAGAACATTTGAAAGAACTACCACACCCACCGCTAGTTCTTTTCCTGCCGTTCCGCACCGATGCCAACACTTGCGAGAATGTAGTCTTTGGTACAGAGGAGATACATGTTCTGAAGCCATCTTTACGTTTTTACATAATCAAGCATCAACTTTTCATGCAGAAGTATTGAAGATAGAAGGCCAGCATGTTACATATGCAGAGGTTGGAGGAGCACTTCGTGAATTGGAGGTGAATATGACAGAAGAACGAAAAACCAGATTCATGTCACATGTTGTAAGAAGTGCTTTAAGCAAACTTGAATCTGAGGGGGGACATAAACTTTATTAAGTTCACTGAAACCATCGCTAATTTTATGATAGCATAGAACAAGACATTGAGCAGTGGACAGATCATTTTAATGCCTTTTCGAACTTCATATGGGTTCTTTTAAACAATGTACCTACATGGGCTGAGGTATAAAAATGCCACAAATCACTCAAACTTATTGCCAAACTGTAACATCAATGGGTAGGAATTATTTCAAGAGTGTGTTAATATTCAGCATTTTGTCAGCCCTCAGAAAATAAACAAATGGAATGTAGAGAAAACTGACACTTATATGCATTGGGTACATACGTTTCAGCTCTTCACATCGAAACAAATCCCTTACGAGAATATTTCAAGGATTGTGGAATTTGTGTCTTCCAGGTACAAATGCAGCAGTCTAGCGTGTCTTTTCTTTGATGAATACGATATGGACATCTGACAAAACTCTAATGAAAATAGAGACATATCAATTCTGACTGTTAAAATTAACCTGAAACAGAGTTGTTCAGAATTCTACGATTTCCTAAACTTAAAAGAAAGTAAACGTTTGTTAAATAAAATTCATTCATCACAGAAATATGGGGGCCATCAGCAACTGAATTTTTAAAGTTGTATATGTTCATATAATCAAATACTTTATTAACTTTTAATATTTTGGTGCATCGTTATTATACAGTAACTGTGAATGTGTCTTATGTTTTATATTACATTTTTTTATATTGTCATTGGATACCTGTTACTTATTTCAGTACAAACTTTAATAATGTATAACAATTATAGAATGCTGTTGTATTCTGAGTAGCGAGTAGTTACTTTATCGGCGGTGGTGGTGGTGGTGGTGGTGGTGGTGGTGGTGGTGGTGGTGGTGGTGGGGGTGGGGGTGGCCTCCCTTTCCCTCCTTTATGGGCACCCATGTTAGTCCCAGCTTAGGCTTCCAAAAATATGGTCACCTTAGATTAATCAGTTCTAAAGATAATCATTACATGTAATTAAAACTAGGAATGAAGTGTGACTTACTGGATCTGAAATTGTTGTAATAAATATTTCAAAAAATTTAAACACTTGCAGAATTTCTTATAACAGTATCAGAAAATCATTGTTGATGGGTTATTTAATAGAAATAGCTACAATCTGTTTCAAATTCGTTCAAGATAGTAAGCAAAGACATGATTAACAAATGAAATTTTCTAAAGTCAGCTGTTTAAAAAAAAGTAAAAAAAGAAGATAATTTGTATGGAAATGACCCAAGACAAGACATTGTATGATGTAGTAATAAACAAAATTAGTTGTAGCAACAGATGAAACCAAACAAAAGAAAAAAAAGATAATGAAATGTGCTACTATAGGAAGGAAGAAAAGAACATTTGGGTTTAATGTCCTGTTAACATCAATGACATTAGAGATGGAGCACCAACTCAGATTAGGAAAGGATGGAGAAGGAAATTGGCCATGCCCTTTCAAAGGAACCATCCCAGCATTTGCTTTAATCAATGTAGGAAAATCACAGAAAAGCTACATCAAGATGGCCGGTCATGGGTTTGTCCTCCCAAATGTGAGTCCAGTGTGCTAACCACTCAGTGCGTGCTTCTAAATGAAGTTTCATTGGCAGCTCATGTAATATTATTGCCTAGTACCAAATTCTGTCCTACACTATAACCCCCCCCCCCCCCCCCAAACCCCACATGCACACAATTGGTGAACTATTCCTTTCTACATTTATTACTAACCCCCCCCCCCCCCCTCCCCCAATGAAACATGGACCCTCCTGTGGTGGTGGTGGTGGTGGTGGTGGTGGTGGTGGTGGTGGTGGTGTGGCCTGCGTGTGTGTGAATGATATAGTAGACCGTCATACCATATGTGCTACCAAATTGGATGGGATTCTGTGAAGAAGCCAGACCTTTGTTTCCTGAAGACAGGCAGCAGCCTTTACAGTAATCACAAGTGGAACAATCTAGGCGATTGACTGATCTTGCCCATGCAACACTGGACACTTGGTCTTGCTACATTTAGGTACTGCAAATAGCTGAAAGCAAGGGGAAATCACTGCCATTATATTAGCCAAGAACATGCAGCTATGCTGTAAGGTTTAATGATAATGCCGCCATCTTGGCTGAAATAGTCTACCCCCCCCCTCCCCCTTCTCCCTGAATTGGGATCTCCAATTGGTAATTTCCCAAGAGGATGTCATCATTAGAAAAACCTAATTGACATTCTATGAATCAGAATGTGGAATGTGAAATGATTCCTTAACCGGGTAGAAAGGTAATGGAACTTGAAAAGAGAAATGGATATGTTGAGGTTATAAGAATATAATTTTTGGTCAAGTGAATACAGGATTATCAATACTAAATCAAATATGGGTAATATAAAAGTAGGACTAATAGTGAATAAGAAAACTGGAATACAGGTGAACTACTACAAGATAGTGATCACATTATCACATCCAATAGAAACACAGAGCCAAGACCCAACGTAGTAGCACAAGTTTATATACCTTCAAGACCCATAGATGAAGAAGAATTAACTGATGTATTCTCACATAAAAGCAGATGAAAATTTCATAGTGATGGGCGACAAATCCAATTGCCTTCAATTCTTAGACAACTGGTCTTTTCTTTTAGTCAAGTTGTGCCATAACTGTTTGTTTCCCTGATTTAATTCAGTAGCATGTAATTTGTTGTATGATCTGCTCATCTACATTTCTGCGTCGTTATATAACATCTTGTGTCAAAAGCTACTATTTTGTTCTTTTATGAACTGCCTATCACCCGTGTTTCACACCCACACAAGCCTACACTTGAGATGAATACTGTCAGGAGACAGTTCTGTCATACCTCTCTTCCTAGGATCTCAGTAATTATGAGGGAATGTCGTCTAATCCACTTACACTCATCTGTTTCCCCTAAGTCATACCCACAACAGCCAAGCTGCACTGCGCAAAACCTAGGAAGGAAGTTTGGTGCACCACAGCACCACGGTGTGGACATCAAACCTGCCACCCATGCAACAATGAACAAGTCACACATTGCACTGGTACAGCAAAGGAACTGTTCATTTGCAAGTGCCCCATTTGGATGTCCTTTTTTGTTTTCCACATTTATTGACACACACATGGGCATAATGGAACACTGCTGCACACCTACATACATACTACTCCATTCTGTGCAGTTCTGACCTGGTCTGTGCCATGTGTTTATTTGTGGCATGGTGGTGTACTGTGTGTGTGTGGATGCAGCTTTGTACAGATCCTCGATATATTTCTCACACCTTTCAGCTTTCCCTACTGTGTTTAGTACCAGTTTGAAATCTAAGCTCTTGATATTTCCTGTTTCTCTTTTCTCCAAAGTCTCTTTAATATCACAAGGAATAATGCTTGCTCAGATAATACCACAGTTACCTATCTGTTCCCGATTATGTGTCGCTCTGGCTCGGTCTGGTTAAATGGAAAACGAAGAAACGAGAAAGCACATGTTTCCAATATGTATGGTAATTGAGTATACGTCATAATGTCCTCTTCCACCTATCTCTATCCATCACCTCCTCACACTTTCTCTCCATCTTCTCCTGCCTCCTCTCTCTGTCAGTCTCCTCCCTTCTGCTCTCCCCCCAACCCTTTACCTTGTCCATCACCCCCTCTTTCTCTGTCCACCTTCTTCTCCCCCTGTTCTCTCTCCAACTCCTCCAGTCCCTCCTCTGTAACTATCACCTCCCCCCTATCTCCCCATCTTCCCTTGCCTCCCCTCCCTGTCTATCTCCACCTTTCCATTTTCTATTTCCTCCCATTCCTCTCTTCATCTATCCTTCTCCTCAAGCCTGGTTTATTGTTACTGCAAATTCAGAATAAGTGGTAGTATTTTTAACCATAAATACAACTTTCCTGTTTGCTAACAACATTTCACTATTATATATAACCCAAGTCTACTCAAAAGTTTATTTCAGTATTGCATAAAAATCTGAAGTAAATTGGTGAAGAGCTAATCACAATTTTTGGTAATAATGTTTCCCCTTTATATATTGCATATTTATTTATGTATCATATAAATTAAAAAAAAAAAAAACATTGAAGCAATCGGTGAAGAACTTTTGGAGATTTACAATTTTGTTTGTTTGGTTTGTTTGTTTTATTTTAGGGTGCAAAAACAACTAGGGTCATATGTGCCTACGTCAGAACTGAAGAAAATGGCTGATAACTCAGAAGGCAAACACAAACCAGAACATAAATGGTTAACAAAAGGCCCTTCCACAAGGAAATGGTGAGCCATCAAAGGGTGAGCACAGTGAGTACAAAGTGGTGGGGGAGCACCACGTAACAAATGGCAATGGCTAAAAAGATAGTGCCTGATATGCAACCTAGCTAAAATGATATCTTCAAGGCAAGAGGAGGTTGCCCAAGCCACTGGTAGATGCTTAATAACCCGAACCTCATTCCCATGAAGGGAGGACCAGTGATGATGCCAAAGTGACGCCATCAGCTGACAGGTGGCAACACAGAGGCCACGGAGGGAATGTAAGAACTAATGGGCTGAGGCACGAGGCCTGCAGCCTTGGCAGTAGTGTTAGCGGCCTTGTTTCCTGTCAGACTGACGTAAGCAGAAACCTACATAAACATCACAGTGACTCCATTAACAATGAGAAAGTGATGGCTTTCCTGGACTCCTGGCACTAAGGGAGGATGGTACAATCCACAGAGGTTTCGGTGGGCATAGAGAGAGTCTGAGCAGATGACGCAATTGAAAACCCTGTGTCGCCAGATGTACTGTGTGGCCTGATACAGGGCGAAGAGATCTGCTGTAAATACTGATAGGTGTTCCAGATGTCAGTGCTGAAAAACGTCGGTGTCAATGCGAGATCCATCAGTGTAAACAAAGGTATTATTGCAAAGTTCCATGCGAAGGTCGTGAAACTGAAGGTGATGGAGCAAGGCTAGAGTAGTGTCCTTAGGAAGTGAATGAACATGGGCCGCCACACGAAGCCAAGGTGGTGAAGGGTTTACACCCATCAGGAAAGTGGCAGGTATCGTGAAGTTAAGCTGCTGGAGCAATAACCATAAGAGAACTCCAGGAGGTAACAGACAAGAGGGAAGCGCCCCATAGTGGTGATCACAGGAACCATTGAAGGAGGCATACGATGGGTGCCCATGCATGGCAGAGAAAGGGCATTCATATCTGTTAAGGAGGAAGTCACAGCAGTAGGGCAGCAGTAATTCAGGTGCTTCTGCATACAGACTCTCAACTGGGCTAGGTGTAAAAGGTGCCAGTGGCCAAATGGATGCCACAATGGTGGGTAGTATTGAGACATTGTTAAGAGGGATGAACATGCAGATGCATAAACAAAACACCAACAGACTAGTTTCGAACGGAGCGGGGACCGCTACAAACAGATGAGGGTGGTTCGATCTGCTCCCCAGAAAGTACCACTGAGGACACACAGAACATTGAGGAACTCCATACAGCGCACTGCCAGGTAAAAGACATGGGACGACTAAGGAAGTTTCCTATTGAGCAAGAGCCCCAGGAATTTTGTAATTTCAACAAACAGAAGAGCAACAGGCTGAAGATGTAAAGACAGCAGCAGAAACCAACTACGACGCCAGAAATTCATACAAACAGTTTTGTCAGTGGAAAAACAAAAGTCACTGTCAATGCTCCATGAGTAAAGACAATCGAGATCTCATTGAAGATGCCATTCAATGAGACAAGTCTGTGGAGAACTGCAATAGATGGCGAAATAGTCGACTAAAAGGGAGCCGGAGATGCCCAGCAGGAGACAGGCCATTATAGGGTTAATGGCGATAGCAGAGTAAGACAATGCTCAGGACAAAACTCTGAGTTACATTGCTTTCCTGGATAAAGGTGTCCGACAAGGCAGAACCCACACATACCTTGAAAACTTGACCTTTTAAAAATTCCTAAAGGAAACAGGGCATGCAGATGGTCAACTGCAGAATGGCACACTTGAAATCTACACTGTAGCTGTAGCTAAAAGGTAGGTGCTTACCAGGCTTAGGTGTGGGTATGCTGGTGGCTTCATGCCAACATCTGGAAATTGTGCCCTCTGCCCGCGTGTGGTTGTACGTATGAAGCAGAAAGTGCCTGCCTGCAAGAGTATGGTGGTGCAACATCTAAAAGTGAAAACTGTCTGGCCCTAGGGCGGAGGATTGGGATGTAGAGACAGCATGATCTAAACCCCTCATGGTAAAGGTGACACTATAACACTCACAATTCTGAGAAGAGAAGGGTATCACCCATGCTGCCTCCACTCATTTCCGATGAAGGAAGGCAGGGTGATACTGGGAGGCACTCCAAATCTCTGCAAAATGGTGGCCCAAGGTGCTGGAGATAGCAATAGGGTCCACTATGCATCATCTACTACTCTCAGGCCAGAAAATTGGGGTATGGATCTTAGTCCCAGAAGGCACTTGGTGGTTGGCCCAAACAACAGAAGAGGGTATGGAACTGTTAAGAGAACTAGTAAATGAAATCCAGCTAGCTTTTTTTTGTTATTCTGAAGAACACGGTGACATTGTGCATGCAACTCTTTATAATAAATGCAGTTTGCCATCATAGGATGACTGTTAAAAATGCAGAGAGCACATCTCTGTGTGCAAATTGCGTCACAGCATGCCTCAGTCCACCAAGGACTGGGACATGGCATGGCAAAGAGGGAGTGTGAGGAATGGAACGATCTGCGGTGGTAAGGATAATATTTGTGAGATATTCTACACGGTCATCACAACTGGGGAAATGTTCGTTGAAGGTCTGCATGGAGGAGTAAAGGCTCCAGTCGGCCTTAGTAAGCAGCCTTTTGTGTGGCACGTAGGTGGGGTAGGAATCAGCAAATGGATAGCACACGGGAAATGTGTGTGTCAGAGATTGGACCACTTGAGATGATCGGCAAGCTGGGCAGTGCAGGAGGAGAGGTCCAAATGTGAAAAGGTGTGCATAGAGTCTAAAAAGAGGGTGGGTGCTGCCGTGCTAAGGCACAGGAAGTCAAGTTGATTGAGAAGGTCAGCCAAGACGGCACCTCTCTTACAGGTTCTGGTGCGCGTTAAAGTCACTGAGCAGCTGATAGGGGAGAGGTAGCTGCCCAACAAGCTGGAGGAAGTCTGCCCTCATTACATCAAATGACGGAGGGATGCAAAGGGTACAAATGGAAATGGTAAAGTGAGGAAGGAAAAAGCAAAATACAACAGCTTGAAGGCAGAGAGATGGGTTGACTATGAATGTCATCCCCACATGGGCAGCACAACTCCATTATATGATGGAATGCCGTCCCAAAGGGTGAATGTCAAAATGGACCAGGAAGAAATGCAAGGGCTCAAAGTGGTCATGAGGACGCAATTGTGATTCCTGGAGGCAGAGAACAAGGGGACACTGTGATGCTAAGAGCAGCCATAAATCATCTTTGTTTGATTGAAGGCCACGGCATTCCATTAGAGGAGATTAATAATGAAGAAAAGCGAGGAGGGAAATAAATGAAGGGGTGTGACATCGGCAGCAGCCGAGTGCCAGCCTTCGAAGACTCACTGCTAGAGGAGGCACAGGCTGGAGGATCTTGCTCCACGAGATCGACAGAGGTGTCAGCATCCCCCCCCCCCCCCCCCCCGCCCTCACACCCCCCCTCCCCACCTGTTAACCTGTGGACTCCAGAGCAGAAAAATAGTTGGTGGTGCGCACTGGCGACACTAAGGTCGGCTGGGGGAGTGTATCAGTGGTGACACCGTCGAACTGGATCTCCAAGTCGGTGAAGGAGAAGACCATTTGTTCTTGTTTGACTTCTTGGAGGCTTTCTGATTGACAGAGGAAGACTCATGTTTGTTGGGTGGAGGGACATAGGAAGTCTTCATGGGAGTGTTCCTTCAGTACTTTCCGGCCTGCCAGTTGTGCAACATGTGCCTTTGCCCTTAAGGCGAAAGTTTAGTGGCTTGTTGCATAGCTGTTGATACAGCCACCCTACCACAGATTACATATTAGGCTGGCTGTTGACAAGACATTCAAGTGTGGTTGAAACAATGACACTGCTAGCAGAGCATTGGGTTTGGAATGTACAGTCAGACTGTGATAACTACATAGACTGCTTTGATCTTTGATGGAAGCACCACTCTATCAGAAGTGAGAAAAAGAGTGCATGTGGGCCCTTATGGATTCACTTACCTTTTTCATCACCCAATGGATGGCGATGACACCATGATCAGAGAGGTACATTTGGATTTCTGCTTGGTCCAGACCTTCAAGCAGCCTAGTGTAAATAATATCACAGGAAGAATTCAGAGTTTTATGGGCCTTTACACGAACAGGATAGAGGTGAAGAAGCTAAGTGGCAAGCAGTTGTTGTGCTTGAGAATCAGAAGTAGTAACCAAAAGCAAAGTACCATTGCTTAAATGAGAGCAGGATTTCACAGGGCTACTAAATGCATCAACACCTTCCTGAGTAAGAAACGGACTTACCATCTTCAGTATTTGAAACCACAAGGAACTGTGGTGCAGCTAGGAGTGTCTTTGAATCGAGAGCTTCATCCCCTTTACTTTGGTAGACGTGGACTGCAAAGATGATGATTGGCTCATTGCCAGAAAATCCCTCATGATTGCCGGCATCTCCGATGGTGCACTCCAGCCAACTAGTGGCCCCCCCTCAGAAGTGGGTTATCCACTTGAGCGATTGTTCAGACCTCAGGTCACACCTCCCAAACACCTGACAGAGGGACTAATTGGCAATTTGAGAAGGTAGCAGCTCAGGCTATCGCCCCTCTGTGCGCCTGGCCTGTACCAGGGGTACGTGTGAACTCTAGCTGTTGACCTAGGGCTGGGAATTACATGTTATCGAGTCACCTGTTACTCATCAGACATGTGGGCCGACATTTGGGACTGCACAGGGATCAAGAAGAAAAAGAGGAGCCTCAGATGCCAAAGTGGAGGAAGGATAGGAAAAGGTGAATGAAGAAAGGAAAAAAGGAATGAAAAACAGAGATGAGACTGTTTTTGTGTCAACTACTAAAAATGTAGAACACATTCCCAAAAACACCTCAGACATGTTACCCAAGGGAGGAGAAATGGAACAGCAATAGGATAGACCAGCAGCACAGAAGGGAAAAGATGCTGCAAATGCTGCCAAGCACGAACCCGTCAAAAGTGCAGTGAGACCCATGGAGGATTTACAATTTTGAACATACACACATTTACGTTTTTATTTACATAGATTTTT
Organism: Schistocerca gregaria; assembly: GCF_023897955.1. NCBI lineage: Eukaryota > Metazoa > Arthropoda > Insecta > Orthoptera > Acrididae > Schistocerca > Schistocerca gregaria. The sequence continues at coordinate 386,451,168 of NC_064924.1, forward strand.
TAACAGGTACGTGTGATCGATGGGTGCAGCACACAACTTCCACAGTCATACGTTAGTGAGAGATCTTCTGGTTCTACATAGAATCACTAAGCAGACTAAAAGCTTCTATCCAGTTACTTATTGAGTCGTCTGACATGGCAACAGAAGACAGGAAAGAAAAGCTGAAGATTTGTATTCTGCAATGAAGGAATTGTTCATGAAGGAGGATCATACAGATATGCTAACATTTGACTATTGCAAATAGCTCTTTATGGAGAACACAGGAATAGGTGTCTATGGCGCAGAGAAGCAACTGAAAGAGTTGAAAACAAATAAGTCCCCTGGTAAAGATGGAATCCAATTTAGTTTTACAGAGAATACTTTACACCACTGACTGCCTTAATTTGCATTTATTGCTCAGTTTGTTGCAGATTTGTTGAACATATTCTGAGTTGGAGTATAATAATTTTCCTTGAGAAGGAAAAGCTTCCATTCACTAAGCAGCAGTGATTTAAAAACCATCATTCAAGCAAAATGCAGCGTGACCTTTTTGCCACACAATATCCTGTGAACCATGGATGAAGGGTAACAAGCAGAGTCCATATTCCTAGATTTCCAAATAGTAACTGACACAGTGCCTCACCACAGACTTAACGAAGGTCTGAGCATGTGGATTAGGTTCTCAGATATGTGAGTGGCTTGAAGACATCTTGAGTAATAGAACTCAGTATACTGTTCTTGCCAGCAAGGGTTAATCAGAGACAATGGTATCATCAGAAGTGACCCAGGAAAACACGATAGGACCACTGCTATTCTTTACACACATAAATGCTCTGACCGACAGAATGAGCAGCAATCTGTGGCTGTTTGCTGATAACGCTGGGCGTATGTGAGGGTGGTGTTACTGAGCAGCTACGAGAGGATGCAAAAGAACTTGGATAAAATTTCTAGTTGAAGTGATGAATGGGCAGCTTGCTCTAAATGTAGAAAAATGTAAGTTAATGCAGATGACCAGGAAAAACAAAACAATCCTGTAATGCTTGAATACACCATTAGTAGTGTGCTTCTTAACTCTGTCACATCGATTAAATATCTAGGCATAATGTCATAACGCATTTCCGCCTCTTCTTCTTTGTTATGGTTTTAGGGTGCAAAACTGCTACGGTCATTAGTGCCTGGTCTGTGTCTTAGGAAAATGTAAAAAAACCAAACAGCAAACCAGCAGCAATGGGAGCAAAACTAAAAAAAGTGGGGAAACTAAAAGCAGAAGGAAAGCTTAAAAAACCACTATAGAAGTGGGGGGGGGGGGGGTTGTTTGTCCCCAAAAAGAGCTTCAAATGACTGACGTCATCTCACTGACACTAATAAACTCGAGAATGTGATCGACTGAGCATGTGTAATCTGCTAAATTGGAAGATATATCAGGAGAAAGCTGTAGACAGGTGCGTAATGGAGTAAAATAGGGGCATTCAAGTAAAAGGTGTCTCACCGTCCACAGTTGAGAGCAGTGGGACAAAGCGGGGGAGGATTGCCACTTAAAAGATGTCAATGGCTAAAAAGACAGTGCCCTATCCGGAGTCTAGTTAAAATTACCTCCTCCTGATGACGAGTTTGGGAGGAAGAGGTCCAGGCACAGGGAAGAGCTTTCACGTCCCGCAATATATTATTGGGAAGTGTCAACCAACCTGTGTGCCATAAAAGAGCAACATGACGACATAAAACACTGCGTAAATCGGTGAAGGGAACCATACGAACAGCAGGCTGAAGAAGAGAGACTGCAGCCTTGGTCGCTATATCGGCCACCTCATTTCCACAGATACCAACATGTCCTGCGATCCAGAGGAACGCCAAAGAGACGCCCCCCATGTGGAGCAAGTGGCGGCAGCCCTGAATCCGGTGGACCAGAGGGTGGACAGGGTAGAGAGCTTGGAGACTGAGGAGAGAGCTGAGCAAATATGAGCATATAATATACTGTATCCGCTGATGGCAATGGATGTATTGGACAGCCTAGAGAACGGCGTAAAGCTCCGCAATAAAAAACTGAATGCTCGTCGGGAAGCCGAAATTGATTAGGGGTGTCGCCAACGATACAGGCACTCCCAACACCAAATGATGTTTTTGAGCCATCAGTGTAAATAAATGTGGCATCCTTCATTTGTGCGCATAGAGCAGCAAATGCCCGACAATAAAAAAGAGAAGGGGTACCATCCTTGGGAAACTAACAAAGGTCACAGAGCACGCAGGTCCGGGGCCAGAGCCGGAGCCAGAGCCCAGGTGGTGCTGTACTCCAAGTTGTCAAGAAAGTTTTAGGAAAGTGGAAGGAAAGAGAATGTAGCAATTGACAGAAGCAGACGCCCGGTGGTAGTAGAGAGGGAGGGCAGCCTGCATACCCTAAATCCAAGGAGGCATCAAAAAAATGTCATGGGCCAGATTAGCAGGCATGGAAGACAGAAGTCTAGCATAACGACTCAGAAGGACAGCTCTCCGATTGGACAGCGGAGGTTCAGTAGTCTCAGCACTAGGGCTTTCCACAGGGCTGGTGTAAAAAGCTCCAGATGCCTAAACGTAATCCACGGTGGACTCTTCGAGACGCTGAAGAATAGACAGCCAAGCAGAGGAGTGAACTATGCTTTGATAGACTAATTTCAAGTGCACTAAGGTGCTATAGAGGCGGAGAAGGACCACTCTGTCCACTCCCCCGGAGGTACCATTCAGGACACGAAGGGGGTTGAGGGATTGCAGACAGCGAGCCGAAAGATAGGAAACGTGGGAGGACCAGCACATTTTTCTGTCAACCATAAGACCCAAGAATTTAGCGATGTCTGCGAACGGAAGGTTGACAGGGCCTAGATGTCGGGAAGGCGGAAGAAACTCCGTATGATGTTGGAAGGAACTGTTTAAGGGAACTGGGTGATAATGGGCAGTATCATGGAGAAGAATCATGAGTCCGTGTGCTGGAGTGCCATCAACAGAGGGGAGATCAAATTGGACTGACTGAAAATAAGAGAAAACAAAGCGATCGTGGGGATGCAGCTTTGTTTCCTGAAGACAGAAGATGGCCGGCGAGTAGGATTTAAGAGGATCGACAATTCATCCTGATTGGCTTGAATGCCGTGGATATTCCAATGGATATTGGACATAAGGTGGACAGAAAAGGGAAGAATGTGACCAAGGTTGCCCTCAACTCAACGACTGCTCAGAGCCAGCGGCCAACAGCGTGGAACGCCATTCTGCTGAAGGCAGAAGATCCTGATCCATAGATTGTTTGGGAGCAGCTCCTGCCACCAGCAATCAGCCGGTTGATCGGCCACCAGCAGTGCGCCTTGGCGACACAGAAGACGGCCGAGGGCGGTTACTGCCAGGTGGTGCTGTAGATGAGACACACTGTGGTGGAGAAGGAGAGGAACTGGGTTTCTTATTAGCCTTCTCAGAAACAGGACATTGAGATGAGGGAGGAATCAATGGTTATGAAGTCGGAGTATGTAAAAAATCTTCATGACTAGGATCTTTTTTGGAAGTCCGGGTATCTGATTTTGGGGCTCACGATTTAGCAGAACCCGATGAAGGGTGAGTCATAGAGTGAGCAGGTGATAGTGGGGAGGTTGAACGGGCGATCTTTGCGCTGGCCAATCTGACGACCGTGGCACTAAATGTGAGATCACAAGTCTGCGTGGCTGCCTCCTTTGTAGGCCGAGGAGTGGCAATGACAGTGCTGTATTTACCTGCGTGAGGCACAGTGAGCTTTCGACTTGTGAATAACTTTCGACCAGCAAAGGTCCACACCTTTTCCTTGACTCTGATTTTCTCAATGAGCCATTTGTCTTTGAAAATGGGGCAATCTCTACAGGAAGCAGTGTGGTCACCCATACAGTTGATGTAACGAGGGGATGGAGGTGGACAAGCACCCTCATGGGCATCCTTGCCACACGTAACACATTTGGCCGGGTTGGAACCGCTGACACCAATAGCAACGCGTAGGGTTTGGGACGTATGAGTGAACGGAAATTATCTCATAGCCCACTTTTATGCTCGATGGAAGTTGAACTCTGTCAAATGTCAAGAAGACAGTACAGGCTGGAACCAAGTCCTTGTCAACCTTTTCATGACTCGATGAACAGCTGTTACATCCTGGTCAGACAGGTAGTTTTGAGAATGAGATTTTCACTCTGCAGCGGAGTGTGCGCTGATATGAAACTTCCTGGCAGATTAAAACTGTGTGCCCGACCGAGACTCGAACTCGGGACCTTTGCCTTCCGCTGCAGAGTGAAAATCTCATTCTGGAAACATCCCCCAGGCTGTGGCTAAGCCAGCCATGTCTCCACAGTATCCTTTCTTTCAGGAGTGCTAGTTCTGCATGTTTCGCAGAAGAGCTTCTGTAAAGTTTGGAAGGTAGGAGACGGATACTGGCAGAAGTAAAGCTGTGAGTACCGATCGTTAGTCGTGCTTTGGTAGCTCAGTTGGTAGAGCACTTGCCCGCGAAAGGCAAAGGTCCCGAGTTCGAGTCTCGGTCGGGCACACAGTTTTAATCTGCCAGGAAGTTTCAGGTAGTTTTGAATTTCCTCGTCTGATAGTCCGTCGAGGGAGCACGTATAAAGCACCCCACGTGATGAATTTAAAGTGCGGTGCACTTCCACCCAGTCAGGGAAGGTGTGTAACAGTGAAGTACACAGCAATTTTTGTGCCTGGAGGGCACTGACTGTTTCTAACAACAAGGTGCCATTACGTAATCAGGAACAAGACTTTACAGGACCTGCAACTGTGTTAACACCTTTCTGAATAATGAAAGGGTTGACTGTGGAGAAGTCTTGACCTTCGTCCAACCAAGAAACAACAAGAAACTGTGGCACTGATGGAAGTACTGTTCGTGGCTGAGACTCTTTTAACTTTCGCTTGTGAGCCGACATAGTAGATGATGAGGAAACGGTTAGGTTAGGTTAGTGTTGTTTAACATCCCGTCGACAACGAGGTCATTAGAGACTGAGCACAAGCTCGGGTTAGGGAAGGCTGGGGAAGGAAATCGGCCGTGCCCTTTCAAAGGAGCCATCCTGGCATTTGCCTGAAACGATTTAGGGAAATCACGGAAAACCTAAATCAGGATGGCTGGAGACTGGATTGAACCGTCGTCCTCCTGAATGCGAGTCCAGTGTGCTAACCACTGCGCCACCTCGCTCGGTGATGAGGAAACCATTGTGGAAGTATCCCCCATGATTACCATCGTCTCCAATGGCACGCTCCTTCCTTGTGGGGGCTCTCTCTGAGGGCACTCCTGCCTTAGGTGATTGTTCACACCTCAGGTCACACCTCGGGAGAAACGGACAGAGGGACCAATTGGCACTTTCAGAAGGTACCAGCTTGGGTAATCACTCCTACCTGGGCCTGGCCGTTACCAGGGGTACGCATGTGTCCTTGTGTCCTACCTGTCTACCCAGGGCGGGGAATTACACGTTACCCTGTCACCGGCTATGCGTGGGAATGCATGGGTCAGCCTTCAGACATGCACAGGGAGGAAAAAAGAGAAAGGGAGGAATAAAGAAAAGGAAAGGAAAGAAGAGAGGTCTCAAATGCCGCAGCGGAGAAGAGGGTAAAAAGAAGAGGTAAGGAAAAGAGAAGGACAAAAGAAGGACAGGGACTTGCCAGCAGAGAAAGCGAAGGAGAGAGACTGTTTTACAGTTTCAAGCATCCGTCTCCGGATGTAGGCACTAAACATGCTCCCAGAGGCGGAGAAAGGGAAGGGAAGGGAAGGGAAGGGAAGGGAAGGGAAGGGAAGGGAAGGGAAGGGAAGGGAAGGGAAGGGAAGGGAAGGGAAGGGAAGGGAAGGGAAGGGAAGAGGCGGAGGTGAGGAGGGGGGGGGGGAGGGGGGGGGGAAGATAGGGGATGGGGAAGAATGTGGAAAAGGAAAGTATGCAGCCCAGAAAGGAAAGAGGGCCACACCAACTCGGGTTCCCGTGCTCGCTATGCAAGTATCCACAAAAGAGTTGTGGACCCCCTGGGGGGTGTAACACAATATGAAATAGAAAGAGCACATAGGGACAGTAGCAGGGAAGCCAAATGGTTGACTTCAGTTTAATGGGAGAATTTTAAGAAAGTATAGTTTGTCTGTAAAGGAAACTGGGTATAGAACACTCGTGTGACTCATTCTTGAGTAGTGCTCAAGTGTTTGGATCCCACTAACTTGGATCAAAGGAGAAACTAAAGTAATTCAGAAGCTTGTTGCTAGATTTGTTACCTGCAGGTTCAATCAACATGAGAGTATTATGGAGCTGCTTCGTGAACTCAAATGAGAATTTCTGGAAGGAAGATGACATTCTTTTTGTGAAACACTACGGAGATAATTTAGAGAACCGGCATTCACTGTAGGCTGTAGAATGATTCTTCTTCCACCAATGTACATTTTGCATATGGACAATGAAGGTAAGACAAATTAGGGCTCATACAGAGATGTGTAGACAGTCATTTTGCCCATGCTTTCATTGTTAGGGGAAGGTGAAAGGAAATAACTAGTAGCAGTACAAGGTAACCTGAACTGTGCACCATTAACTGGCTTGCAGAGTACGTATGTAAATGTAAATATAGATGTCAGACTTGCTGGTGGAGCTCTATCAGATCATGAATTGCTAATTTTAACATCCTGCAGTGAACAGTTTTATAAGTCAGACATCAGTCAACACCAAATTTAGTGTTACATGAATAAGAGGGTAGATATATGAAGATATCAATTAATTTATTGGCAGCTGATTTTAGCTGGAGCTTTGCAAACAACACACAAAATGGGAACTGCATTGTTGAAATTGTTTTTGACACTTTCTTGTAAAAACTCAGAGTTATGGAACTTCTGTCCACTATTAGTCATAAGTACCCCTAATCATTAGAGGACTGTATACAACAGGCAAAACCATGTGAGTAGTGCTCACTGCCCATCAGTCGCTTTGCACACATTGTGCAAGTAAGCACCCAGCAATTTCCTCGCTTGGTATCGAGTGGGGCACACTCACAGAGTCAAGTACAACAAGCATGTGGCCCTGCCATGTGACTGTGGGAACACAGTCTTTATAGAGCTTCATCATAACATAGTGGCATTAATGGGCCCTGCAAGCACTGAAATGCATTTAGAATTAGAATTTATTAGAAGCTGTCGATTTTCCATGTTTTCTATGAACAAAGTGAATGCTGTATACCCGAGGTTCATCAAGTATTACCACAGTGACTGAGAACAATTATGTATAACAACATGTAAAGTGATAATTGAGTACTGAATGTTATTGAAGGTCACTGATTTAGCTGTGGAACTGTGAATTTGCATGGATGAAAGACGATGAAATAATGCTCACATTCAGTCTGCAGCTACACGGTGGCACAGTTAAAAATAGCCCACACCTGCATTGAATACGAAAGCAATAGTTCGACTGCTGAAATAGAGAGAATAGCTACAACAATGGACAGTTTTATGCAATAATCGATTGTTAGCCTTCTTCTGTCAGTATTTTAGTATATTTCATCGGAAAAGTTACGCATCTCTCTTTGCAGTCTGCGAACTGACTTTCTTGATGGAAGAAAGAATTGAAATTGTGGGAAAATACGTGAAAAATGTTCGAGTAAGGAACCTCATGAAATTTTTGGAGTCAAGCATCAAGATAGAGGACTACCAACAAAGAGAGCAATTCGAAGTCTGTATAAAAATTGGCATTTCTACGGATCTGTGCAAAATGTAAAACGACAAAGAAGTCCTTCAGTTCGCACACCAGAAGTTACAGCAGACATCTGCCGAAGAATTATTCAGACCCCAAGGAACTCCAATATAAATTAGGCCAACAGACGCATGTAAGTAGGAGGAGTTGCTAGTGGAAATTGAAAGTCTTAATTTGAAGCCATATCATGTGATAGTTGTGCAGCAATTACGGGAGGAGGACCATCAGAAGTGCATAGATTACTGCACGAGACTTTTAAATAACTTCAATGATGGTTTGTTAGACCCTTTCATCATGAGTGATGAAGCATGGTCTCATGTTTCCAATTATGTGATTTCACAGAACATGAGGTACTGGGCAACAGAGAACCCTGACACTGTGTGTCAGCAACCACTCCATCATGTAAAAATTGGTGTTTGGTGCAGTGCAACAGGAACACGCACAATGAACTGATCATCTTTGATCTTAGTACCCTCTACAAAGTTGTATATATGGAAATTTTTGATGCCTTTTGTGCTCAACTCACTGAATATGAAAGATAATGCTGTTTCTTCCAGCGAGATGGGGCAACATGTCACATACTTAAGGTATCCCTGGAACAAGTCCATGATTTCTTCTCAGAGGATGGAACTGTCAGCAAAAGTTTGTTGGCCACCATGTTCACTGGATCTAACAACAGGCAATTTCTTTTTCCTCTGGCGACACTTGAGATACACACACTATGAAACAAATTCACACACAATACAGGAACTGGAAGACAGCATCAGCCATGGAGTTGCTGCCATTGATAACCAAACTTTACGTTTGGTGTATATGAATATGCTTAGACGTGGACAGCTGTGTATTGGTATTGGAGGGGGTCACTTCCAACACCATCTATAAATGAATTTTTCACTGTAACTGTAAATCCATCACAGCTCTTTGTTTCTGTAATTTCACTGCATTTAAAACTTACATTCATCCTCACCATCGTGCACAATTACACTGACACTGACATGCTTTATAGAGAGAATCAATGAAAAATTATTTGTAATTAACAAAAGAAATTTCAATCCAGCTATATTGTAGGCTCTCTTGAATAAACTGAGCAAATGAAATACTAGGACTTATTACAGTTGGTAATACTAGCTACAATGACAGCAAAGAAGAAGGAAGCACAAAGTACAGTGACAAGCAGAGATGGGCATAATTTAAATAAATTTCTACCTACATAATTATTCAAATTAGCAGATCATTCAAACAAATTTGCAAAGATATTATGTGTAACTTAAATAACGAACAACACAGAATGCCAACCACTACATTTTCTCTGTTTACTACTTCTACAGAATTATATGGCACTTGTTCCCTTGGCTCTGTGCAGTTTCTATTTGATAAATAACTTAATGGTTTGTATAAAAGTGTGCATCAGTAGCTCAATGGGTTAAGTTCCAGACTATAAAACTAAAGGTCAGGGGTTCAAGCCCCATTGGTACTATGATTTTTCTGTTTCTTATCACTTCTTTCACCTTTAACGATTACAAACAACAATGCCAAGTTAAGTTGCACTGTGTTTCAGAGTGCATACTGAAACTTAGGTCCCCCAACACTGCAGTAATCAAACCTACCTTTTCACTGAGCACAGCTTTACTTTCTTTACAGCATAACAACTGCAACATAAAAAATACTTCTAGGAGGATGGCCTCAGCAGTTACACCACTGATGCAGCCCCATTCAACTGTCTCTGCACTTGCCCCTCCCCCTGCTAACACCACAAATAATCTACGCAAGTAGTCAAAGATGAGAATGCCATGGACAAAAACTCTTAACCTGCAACATCTTCCTTAGAGTGCTAACACTATCGGATGTGGGTGTCTCCTTGTTGTAAGTGCTATGGAATGAGTGAACCAGGCAAGAACTCAGTGGTTGCGAGCAACTAACATCAACAAACTTTTAATATCAAGTCTCCTACAATGTTTATGGAATGCAGTTGAATGTCAAAATCTATTGGGAAAATATTTTACAGCTGACTATGAGTAAGCTTTCCATTATACGATGGAACAGTTTTTCAATGTGACAAGCGCCTTAGCGGTTAAACAGGGTTTTGAGATTGAAAAATTCCAGAAGAGACACTGGGTTTTGGCACATAAAAAAAGTTCATAATATTGCTACACAATGATACCTTCTTTATCAAGAAAGTATCAAAAGATGATGAGAAGAAAAGCTCCAACACAGCTGGGAATCAAACACAGGACCTCGCAATCTAGAGGCAGTGATGTTAATTATTAGACCACAAAGCGCCAAGTCCTGGCAAACCCCAGATGCAGTTTAGAGAGTCTTTCATCGTAGTGATAACTTAATTTCAACTTTTAATGGTTGAGATTTTTGTCTTAAGTAAGTAATGTTTAAATTGTTCATAAAAGTAATCCTATTGCTCTAAATTTTGTATCAGGAAGGAGGAATTGTTTTAATAAGTGATAGTGCATTCAAAATGTCAATAACACAAAAATTCATGCAACTGTGGATTTAAAATTAGTTTTTAACCTTCAGTACTGGTGGACAAGAATGCATTTTAATTTGGAAAAATGACAAATTGTTCCACGCCCATGAACCATGGACATTAGCATTGGTAGAGTGGCTTGTGTGCTCTGCAATACAGGTAGCTGAGCTGTACTATTGGTGCAACAACAAAGAAGATATATCTGTTGAGTGATCAAACATGGTTCCTGAAGAGGGGAACCAGCCTTTTCAGTGGTCTGGATGACTGACTAATCTGACCTTGTAACATCAAACAAAGCGGCCTTGATGAGCTGGAACTACAAACAGTTGAAAGCGAGGAGAAACTACAGCCATAATTTTTCCTGAGGGCATGCAGCTCTACTGCATGGGTAACTGATGATGGCATTTCTGGAAGTAAAATAGTTCCTCGTTCAGATCCCTGGGCATGGTCTATGTCATCATGAGGAGAAACAAAACTGGCATTCTATGGATCCGAGCAGAGAAAGTTGGATCCCTTAGTTGAGTGGGTAAGTTAGAAAAATTTAAAATGGAAATGGATAGTTTGACGTTATATATAGTGGGCATTGGTGAAGTTTGGTGGGAGGAGGAACATGACTTCCATTCATGTGAATGCGGCATTATAAATACGTAATCAGATAGGGGTAATAGATGACTAGGTTTCATAATGAATAAGAAAGTAAGAGTGCAGGTAAGTTACCTTGAACAGCATAGCTAATGCATTATCGTGGCCAAGATGGACATGAAGCCCACAACCACTACAGTAGTAAAAGTTTATATGCCAACTAGCTCTGCAGATGAAGAGATTGAAGAAATGTATGATGAGATAAAAGAAATTATTCAGATAGTTAAGACAGATGAAAATTTAATTGTGATGAGGGACTGGAATTTGACAGCAGGAAGAGAAGGAAAAATAGCAGTTGAATATGGACTGGGGAAAAGAAAGAAAGAGGAAGCTGCCTGGTAGAATTTTGCACACAGCATAATTTAATCATCACTACCACTTGGTTCAAGAATCATAAAAGAAGGCTGTCTATGTGAAAGAACTTGGAGACACTGAAAGGTTTTAGATTGATAATATAATGGTAAGACAGAGAGCTCGGAACCAGATTTTAAATTTTAAGACATTTCCAGTGGCATATGTGTACTCTGAAGACAATTTACTGGTTATGAGATGTAGATTAAATCTGAAGAAATTGCAAACAGGTAGGAAATTGAGGAGATGGAACTTGAGTAAGTTGAAAGAACAAGAGGGTGCGGAGAGATTCAGAGAAAGTATTGGGCAATAATTGACTACAACAGGAAAAGGAAAACAGTCGAAGCCAAATGGGTATATTTGAGAGGTGAAATAGTGAAGGCAACAGAGGATCAAACAGGTGAAAAGACAAGGCCTAGTATAAATCCTTGCATAACATAGGGGATATTGAATTTAACATTTAAAAAGTGATACTGACAGAAAGTACAAAAGGCTCACAGGAATGGCTAGAAGACAAATGTAAGAATTTAACAGCATTTATCAACAGGAGAAAGAAAGTGCCAACAGGAAAATTAAAGAGGCCTTTGGAGAAACGAGAAGCAACTGTATAGATATCAACAGCTCTGATGGAAAAACTGTTCTGAGCAAAGAAGGGAAAACTGGAATGTGGAAGCAGTATGAAGAGGATCTATACCAGGCGGGGTGAACTTGAAAGGAACATTATAGAAATGAAAGAGGATGTAAATAAATATGATATGGGAGATACAATACTGCGAGAAGAATTTGACAGAGCACTGAAAGACCTAAGTCGAAACAATGTGAGTCTGCAAGAGCTACTGGTAGCCTTGGGAAAACCAGCCATGACAAAACTCTACCATCTAGTAAGTAAGACGTAAAAGACAGGTGAAATATCCTCAGACTACAAAACTACAATTCCAAAGAAAGCAGGTGCTGAGAGGTGAGAATATTACTGAACTATAAGTTTAATAAGCTGTGGTTCCAAAATACTAATATGAATACTTTACAGAAGAATGGAAATACTGACAAAAGTCAACCTTGGAGAATATCAGTTTGGATTACAGAGAAACGAGGATCATATGAGACAATAATGATCCTACGACTTATTTTAGAAGATAGGTCAAGGAAATGTAAACCTACATTTACAGCATTTGTAAACTTATAGGTGGTTTTGACAATGTCAACTGGAATATTTTCTTTGAAATTCTGAAGGTAGCATGGGTAAAATACAAGGAGTGAAAGGCTACTTACAACTTGTATAGAAACAAGACAGTAGTTATAAGAGTCAAGGGGCATGAAAAGGAAGCAGAGGTTAAAAGGGAGTAAGACAGGGTTGTAGCCTATCTCTAATCTTATTCGATCTGTACACTGAGCAAACAGTAAAGGAAACCAAAGAAAAATTCAGAAAAGGAATTAAAGTACAGGGAGAAAAAATTAAAACTTTGGGGTTTGCTGGTGACATTGTAATTCTCTCAGAGACAGCAAAAGACTTAAAGGAGCAGATGAATGGAAAGGACACAGTCTTGAAAGGAGGGTATAAGATGAGCATCAACAAAAGGAAAATAAGGATAATTGAATGTAGTCTAATCAAACCTGGTGATACTGAGGGAATTAAATTAGGAAATGAGACTCTGAAATTAGTATATGAGTTTTGCTATTTGAGCAGCAAAATAACTGATGATAACCAAAGTAGATAGGATATAAAATGTAGACTGGCAATGACAAAGAAAGTGTTTCTGCCAAGAGAAATTTGTAACCCTGAATATTGTTTCTAAGAAAATCTTTTCTTAAAATATTTGTATGGAGTGTAGCGATGTACAGTAGTGAAATATGGACGGTCAACAGTTTAGGTATAGGCAAGAAGAGAATAAAAGATTTTGAAATTTGGTGTTACAGTAGAATGCTTAGGATTAAGTGGGCACATTATGTAACAACTAATGAGAAGGTACTGAACACACCTTAAGGGAATCAACACTGAAGCTACAGTTATTTTGTAAGATACACATGTGAGAGCACAAAAGCTTCTGCTTAACTTGTAAGCAAAGGGGTAATAGGAAATGACACTGATAAACATTTCACCACTATTAACTCAAAAAATATGTAAAGCAATCACAAACCAAAAGGTTAGTTTGAACACTACATCCAGAGATGTACTGCCAAGATGGGCAGATAAGCAAATAAGAAAAATTAGAATTTAGCAGTCTGCTGATAAAGAGACCATTACCTACAGCGGCATAAGGAAAACGGCTTCAGCACATAGTATACAACTGTCTGTACCTACTACACATGTTGTATACACACATTCAGGAACAGGAAGTGGTTCACATTGGGGAAACAAATATTTACGATTACTGTATATGGAGAAAAAGCCACATGAATCACAGAAAAACCACTACAAATGCCTCAGCACCTTAACCTTTAAATCTCAATACATATTTCTCTCCTTTTTAATTTACATAAGATAGTCCACAATGGAAAACCAATGTGAGTGTCCACTTTCCCCCTCTCCGGATGACAGCATGTATAGACACAAGTATAGTGGGGGGGGGGGGGGGGGGAGTGAAAATTATGTGGGTAAAAGCAGTGTGTGCACTAATTGCAGGGGTCAAATCAGAAAGTTAAATGATCATAAGAGTAGTCTTCAACTAACAATTAATATACTAATGAGTGATACGAAAAAACTTACATCTGAAAAGTGTGAGCCATCATGAAAGTCGTGTATACTTTCACTTGATAGCCAAGCTGTTCCTAATATGAATACAAAAAACTAACATCTAAGAAGTGTTGTGAACAATTATCACTATGAAAATTGTGTACATTTATAGATGATAGTCAAACTCTTCCAAATTAGTGGAACGCAATTACTACTGAAATGGCCATTAGTAATAAATATGAAAGCATGAAGTGTAATGGCAATGATGTTCGTTAACAATGCAGTGGTGGAGCAAACGAGACACAGTAACAGCAGAACAAAAATTACAACATTCTTTTCTTAACAGACAACTATGGCAGAAACCTGGTGAGTATTTTAGAAGACAATAACAAAGACTTACAAGCAAAAGGAGTAGTAAAACCAGGTGCAAGTATGACAAATTTTACCAATGTTAACCTGTGTGAAAAAATAAAACATGAAAATGAGCATGTCGTGTGCACAGCTGGTGCCAATGACATCGCAAGAAATTAGGCACAAAATTGCTTAGCAAGCTTGGAAAAGTTCTTAGAAGCTAACAAAACTCAAAACACAATGGTTACAATGCTACATCACAAGCATGACTTAATATATAATTTGCATGTTGACATGGAGATACGAAAAACAAATATCAAAATCAAACAGATGGGTGCTTTGTTTGGAGAACATAGAACAAAGCATATAGGTAAAACGGACAAATGTCTACATACCAAACGCAGGATGCCAGAAACTTTCACATGAGAAAATAAACAAAATTATTGCAGAGAGGGAGGACTCACACAAAATCATGAATCATAAAGGTGATAGGGATGCTTTTTTAGAGTAAAACATAGCAATTTAATCAGTATATACTGGAATGTTCAGAATACAATGAATAAACAGAGCACTAGGACATGTACCTAAATGAATCAAAACCACTTTTCTTAATAATGAGTGAATTAGGTTGCAAGGAAGAAGGAGCATATGGATACAGGCTAAGAAATTACAAACTCGTAAATTTGTACTGATGAAGGACACAAAGGTGGAGAGGTAGGCATTTACAACAGAAATAATATAGAATGTGAAAAAGTCAAATGTACTGATGATCTGAGTAAAGAAATGGTACTTGATGTTGCAGCAATAAATTTTAAATGAGGGAACAGCAGCCTGGTGATAGCAACTCTGTCTAGGTCACCTGGAAGCAGTATTGAAGAATTTTTCAATTGTTTGGAGGACCTGCTGCAGAAGACATCAGCGTATAAAAAAATATGCTGTTTATTGGACACATCAACATAGACCCTTTAAATAATAGCAATAATTATTGGCATTATATTGACTTACTTTAGTGTTATAATAACTATTATCACATAAACTCAGAACCTACAAGAATTACTGTTGAAACACAGAAATGCACTGACTACATTCTCACAAACATAGGAAATGACATATCTGATCTTACTGTGGCAATTGGTATTGGGAATGTAGATGTAACTAGAAGTGATCTGTTTATGTAGAAAAGAAAATTTAATCGTAATGAACTTAAGAGGGCTTGGGCAATGAAACGTGGGAACCAGTTTACAATGCACAAATGTCAATGATACTCTGAAAAATTTCTATAAACTATTCAATAAAACTTTAAATGAAAAATGCCCTTTAGTAAAACAAGTAACCAAAGCAATTAATCACAAATCTGAGAATTTCCCACCAGAAATTATTGAACTGTGAAAGAACATGAAAGACTATTACATACTCTTGGCACCAATGTGACACTTGACTGGGGATCCAATTTAAATGTTACAGAAACTAGCAAATATTTTTCATTCAAGGTATTACTGAGAGGGACCTCCTAGCAATCATTTCAAAATTTCAAGCTAAAATGTCTTGTGGCAGGGATGGCATTTCACCAAGCTGCTAAAGGAATGCACAGAAAATTAGTGAAGCCTCTGACATATCTAAATAATATCACCCTCTGCCATGGAGAATTCTCCGATCTTTCAAAAATTACTGAAATCTCACTCATATATAAGAAGGGAATAAAAACTGCCATAAAGACTATAGGCTAATATCATTAACTTCAGAGCTTGGGAAATTATTAAGAGAAAGTAATATTAAATCAATTTCATGCATCTTCCATCAAACTTAATCTATTTAACAATCTACAACATGGTTTTAGAAAAGGAAGATCTAATGTAACAGCAATAGCAATTTTTATACATGAAATATTAAACAAAAGATAATCCAGAATGGAATGTAACAATATTAAGAAAAGGAAAGTTGCCACTCACACCATATAGCGCAGATGGTGAGTTGCAGATACACATCAGCAAAAAGACGTCACTGTGTGTCAGTTGCATTTGCGTCTCTGCTATATGGTGACTGGCAACTTCCCTTTTCTTAACAGTGGAATATTAAACAAGCTAGCTGAAGGAGACAAAGTAACAAGCACCTTCCTGAATACGAGTAAAGCTTTGATACTGTTAATCATACAATTCTACTGCACAAATTGGAAGCATATGGCATGAGAGGGGTAGCCTTATAACTACTGACCTCCTACATGAAAGAGAGAAAACAGCTTGTCAAGCAATTTATAAAAGTAATGAACAATTGGTAACAACCGAATCACTCCACAAGGTACTTCAATGAGGTGTGCCCCAAGGAAGTGTATTGGAGCCTTTTCTGTTTCTTGTGTATGTTAATAATTTAACTGAACCCCAAAACTGCAAATTACTATGAACAGTGGTGACATCAATTGTAATTTTCTGTCACGTTACCTTACCGCAAATAAACTACTTGTAATTAAAGAGAAAAGAAAGACAGTGACAATGCAATTTATGCTCAGCTGTAGTCAGAACATAAATAGAACTCTATTTACACATCACTATTGTCAGGGTTTAAAACCGACTAGAATGAGCTGCCTTTTTTTACACCCAAAGGATGGCATCTGATTGGCTGGAATACGTCATGAAAGTGTGTACGGAGGTGGCTCCCTCCATGTCCATAAATTTTGTTTGCACTATCTAGTGTTGCTTGCAGCACCATCCATCACATCAGGCAGTGAACTGTGAGAAGTATTCCTCTGTGGTTTTTTCTTGTCAAGTGCGTGCTTACCTGCATTGCTAAGCACATAGCCAGTGTCTCTACTGAATCTTTTTTAGCAAAGTTTAATTTCAATTGTTTCTCTGTTCAAAGAGTCCCAACAGTTTGATGTGTGACAAATCTTCTCATCTGTTCAAACAAAATCTTATACTTTAACAGGTTGTGCTCTGCCACCACTAATTTATCCAAATATCTGTATTAAAGCGATACTGACGCTTGATGGAATGATCAGCAAGTGTCTGTTGAGACACGGCAAGTGAAATAAAAACATTTTATGCAAAGACTCCATCATCATAAACTTCATAGCCACAGGAAGTATATGGCTATGGGGACCAGGCTGACAGTCTTCTACAAATCTTTTCATGGATCATGTGGAATAGGCTATTTATTCATTGAACCTGATCAGATTAGGGCAATCAGGCCCTCTGTTACATCGGACCAGTGTTCCACACATGCAGCATTTTACACATCATAGTTACACCACGACAGTAGTTTGAATAAGAAAAATAGGTTAATCTAGTGACAATATGAATAAAGAGTAATGACTAAGACCTAATAAAGTAACTACTGGCAGTATTTTTACAACAGCTGTTATACATAAAAATTATGATAAAAGCAATAACAACAACAGTAAAAGAAAAATGAAATAGTAATGGTAAACATGAGAAAAATTGGCATTCGTTATGAAGATTTGTGTAGATGTACATTTATATATTGGTGTATAAAGTAGATGTTTACTGGTATAGCAAATTTTGGCGAAGGGAGATTTAAGGAGGCCGCATCAGTTAAGAAAAAACTGGGATCCGAGCAAGATGTAGTAGGAAAGAAGGAAGTAATGGGATGAAGTGCATTCATGTACAGAGGAGGGCATTACAGTTACTTTGATAGGTATGTCATCAACTGTTTTTTGAAGCCAGACATTCTTTTAAGTTCTCTAACATAATGAGGGGGGTTATTCCAGAGTCAGGTTCCTGCTACTGTAAAGTATTTCGAAAAGGTGGCTGAGCGATGTAGTGGAACAGAGAAGATTTTATTGTGATGGGAATGTGTGTTTCTGTCATGTTGTTCAGACATGTCAGACACAAGCGTTAAGGACGAGAAGAGATATGAGGGACAGTGCACATTTATAAGGCAGTAGATCAGACAGAGTGTATAGAAATCTCTGCGTTTGTCTGCATGCAGCCAGGACAGTTGTGCATCTGCTGGTGAAATGCAATCAAAAAAACCTCTTTCATTTTAATGAATTGAATGAAATTACAAGAGGAATCTCAATCCTTAAACCTATGTGATGAAACACTTTGCTTCAGAATTACACTAGTGAACACAACATTAAGAATATGGCTATTATGCATGTGCAAGCTGATATTAGACATTATACTTTAATTATATTCAATTTAAAACCAAAAATGTGATGGAAAACCAACTGAGTTAAAGAGTAACTTCTACTAGTAGGTATCTCAGATCGTTGGACATGGTATGTAGCGTAACCTCTTGAACAATTTGCTGTTCAAGCCATCGATGAGTCCAGAACCTCCTTTTGGATTTTCTCCACTGTTATTTGACTATTGCTAACAGAGTTAATGCAACTATTTAAAGCATGCCCATTTTCATAAGGAAACTGTGTGATCAGTTTTGTGGATGCAGCTGACATCTGCCAGTGAAATGTGCTGCAGTTACAAATTACAATGAAGAGCACATTTTGTGAGATGTAGCAAGTCATTTCAGAGTGTCTAGCAACCAAGGCAGACACCACATTTGGCATGCTCTGTGATGAGAAACACGTCCCATGTGACGACGGCTTTATCATCTATGGTAAATGGATCTGCTCCAACATTAAGTCCCTCAAAACTTACACCAATGACCTCTCCAAAATTAATCATTCAATGTTGCCTTCTGTCACCCTCTGAACCATTCTTGCCAAACGATATAACATTAATCCTACCCTAAAGTTTCTAAGCCTGCAGTCATTTGTGCTGTACACTCTATCCCCCTGCACCCATGAAGAGAGATAGATAGATAGATAGATAGATAGATAGATAGAGAGAGAGAGAGAGAGAGAACACTGAAATGATGATGGTTTTGGACTTCTGTCTATGTACAACTGTGAGGAAAAATTAGCTTCCAGTTCTGAATTACCTTGAATATTTATCTTGCCACATTAGAAGTTCCTCGGTAAGAGCGGCATACTCTCCATTTGGAAACTTTTCTGCCTCAGCTAAAAAGTTTGTTTCCATGGTAACTATATGATGCTCTCGTTCTAGAAGGCGTTGCTTTAAATTTTCAATTTCAACATGAAGATGTAGATTAGACTGATCAGCACAGCTTTTACAGCTCCATCCACATTCCTGAAAAAAATAAATATGACATAATTATATTAAGTGCAGAGACTTAGTAGAGCAATACAGATAACTGGGAGATTCCAGAATGAGATTTTCACTCTGCAGCCGAGTGTGTGCTGATAAGAAACTTCCTGCCAGATTAAAACTGTGTCCCGACCAAGACTCGAACTCGGGACCTTTGCCTTTCGTTGGCAAGTGCTCTACCAACTGAGCACAACTCACGATCCATCCTCACAGCTTTAATCCCACCAGTACCTCATCTCCCACCAGTACCTCCTCTCCCACCTTCCAAACTTCACAGAAGCTCTTCTGCGGAACTTATACAACTAGCACTCCTGGAAGAAAGGATATTGTGCAGACATGGCTTAGCCACAGCTTCCAGAATGAGATTTTTACTCTGTAGCAGATTGTGCACTGATATGAAACATCCTGGCAGATTAAAACTGTGTGCTGGGCCGAGATTGAACTCTTTCTGGAAACATCCCCCAGAGTGTGGCTAAGCCATGTCTCTACAATATCCTTTCCTCCAGGAGTGCTAGTACTGCAGAAGAGCTTCTATGAAGTTTGGAAGGTAGGAGACGAGGTACTGGTGGAATTAAAGCTGTGAGGACAGGTCATGAGTCATGCTTGGGTACCTCAATTGGTAGAGCACTTGTCCGTGAAAGGCAAGAGGTTGAGTCTCGGTCCAGCACACAGTTTTAATCTGCCAGGAAGTTTCAACTGAGAGATGCCTGTTGCTACAAGATCTAATAAGATTTAGAAATGATGTACATATCTGCATATCAAAATCGCTGAAGAAACTTTTTTACTGTTGGCAGATTAGAAGCTGGTGGAGAACAATGAACTTACACTGGCTATATTTTACACTGTGATTACACTGTGCAATGAAATCCAACAATTTTAATTATTGTGAAAAATACATGCAAAATACAAAATTTCACAGCCCATAAATTATCAGTTAGAACAGAGTCAACTATTATTTGTTTAATCCACAGACTGATGGATACAATGCAGAAAATAGTTTTGCCTCATACAAATCAGCATAATTATAAATTTGGGACATATTTCCCAAACTGATCCTTACCTGAGCTATCTCTTACAAGGTTTTCCACAAAAGTTACTCAGAAAGGACATTAAACAACAATGTAAAAAAACATGGATCACTAGAGGGATTAATGTCTCTTGTGAATGAAAAAGAGAAATATATTTGGTGGTAAGACAAAGTAGAGAACCTGCAGTACTTGCATACACCAAAAGCTACTCAATATTACTAAGAAAAGTTATTAAAAACTCAAGGAACATGCACATTATATCAGAAACCAGTAATTCTGACAACAGACTTAAAGCTATATGGGATGTAGTGAAATGAGAGAGGGGGCAATCACCCACAGAACAAGATAACATCACTGTTGAACTGAATAAAATGGCAACAAATGATGAGTCACAGGTAGCAAACATATTTAATATGCATTTCTTAAATATAGTCAAAAGTAGAGGGACATGCAGTTAACAGAAAAATCACAGCATTATGTTGATAAAACAACTCTCATAGAATTCCATCAAATGAATTTATCACCCACTTCTCCTTATGAAATTACGAAAATTATACATTCTCTCAAAAATAAAAGCTCATCTGAATCTGATGGTGTTTCCAATAGAGTACTAAAGATTTGTTCTCATTTCATAAGCCCTGTGTTATCTAAAATACATAAAAGCATCACTAACATCAGACATTTTTCTAGAGAGACTGAAAGGTGATAAAGAGATATGTCAATAACTAGCCACCTGTTTAACTGCTGATGTCATTTTCCAAAATTGTTAAGAAGGCAATGTATTCTAAAATAGTACCTCACCTGAGCAACAATAATATCCTCAGCAAATCACAGTATGGATTTCAGAAGCATTGTTTTGCTGAGAATGCCATTTACACATTCACTCACGAAATTTTACAAGTATTAAATAATAAAATAGTGCCGACTGGTATTTTCTGCAACCTATTTAAGGCATTTGACTCTGCAAATCACAGTATTCTCCAAAATAAACTGAAGTTTTATAGGAGTGATGGTGTAGCAAACCAATAGACAATGTCATATCTAACCGAAAAAATGTAGAAAGTTGTACTTAGTAATTCAACCAATTTATTCAAGGACATTATTCCAACTAGGGAGAGATCACGTATGGGGTTCCCCAAGGTTCAAATCTCAGATCCAATATTGTTCCTCACATATGTTATTATTTTTCTTATAATATATGACAAGCAGAATTAATATCTTTGCAGATGAAACTAGTATTGTAATCAATATGAGAACACATACAAAAACAAAACGAATAGTCAACAATGTTCTTAAAAGTATCATTGACTGGTTTTCTGTGAATGGTCTCGCCCTCAATTTGAAAAATACACAACAAATTCAGTTCTGCACATCTAGGGGTGAATTGTAACACATTGTGACAAAATAATAAATAAAGTGGAAACTTGAAGAAGCACATTTTGGAACTGTTAAAACAACTTAGTTCAGCCACATTTGTGCTTAGATTCACTGCAAATCTTGGGGAGAGAATCAGTTAAGATAACATATTTCCATTCAATAATGTCATATGAAATAATGTCTGGGCAACTCTGTCTTTAAAAACAAAAGTCTTCATTGCAGAAAAATGTGTTGTTGGAGTAATATGTGTTGCAAACCCATGATCATCCTGTAAACACGTGTTTAAGGAACTGGACATTTTGACTACGGCTTCACAGTATATTCCCTCACGAAGTTTGTTGTAATTAATACTCTGCAATTCAAACGGAACAGTGGGGGTACATAATTACAATACCAGAAGGAAAAATGACATTCATTACTCCACATAAAGACAACCTTATGCCCAAAAGGGGCGCACAATGCTGCAACAAAAATTTGATAACTTAAACCATGAAATGTGTGACAGACAGCAAAGTAAACTTTGGAAACAAATTAAAAAAGTTTCTCCTTGACAACTCCTATTCTGTAGAAGAATTTCTATAACTGTAATGTGTAAAAAACAGTGGGTAGGAATTACTATGTCCGTAGATAAAAAATATATATATCTATAAATATTCTGCATGTAGCCATATTTGAAAATTAAGTTGTGATGTGTATGTAAAATAACTTGTTCTAGATCATGATTTATCGTGCAAATTATCCATGGAACATGAAACTAGCTAACATAATACAACAATTCCAAGATAAATGCTTTACATAGTTAGGTGAGTGCAAAAATAATAAGTAATTAAAGAAGCAAATGACAACAACACATTAATAAAATAGTAAACAGCATGACATACATGTATGATCATAACATAAGATCTGTAGTTTATTAATAGTTCATTCTCATAATACATGTAGGTCATTTGTCACACACTCCAGGAATTCTTTTTGAGAGTGAAATCATTTACTTTTTATCCATTTCACAATACTACCTTTAAATTTATTTGGACACTGTGCTGGCATTCTCGTGTATACATCGGCTAAGTACTGAAGTGCAACTGATAGCTTTCTTTTGCTATTTAAACACTAATTAGAGCCCACAGAATTATCCAATAACCACATATTAGTATTCCACAACTCATATGGGAGTAGACACTACACTTCAGCACTTCCCTGTGTGGATTCCCCAGCTGAGCTTTTGGTCTATGCAAAATCCTAATATTTTGCTTTTTATTATGACGAAGCATTCAGACTGTACGCAATGTCTTCAGTTTTACCATCATTTTTCTGCAGTACATTTGCCTCAAATCAATCAGTACATCTCTCCACTGTTACCACAATGCTGTGTTGCACATTTTCAAAGTTAGTTTCACAAGTGATGAGTGTTGTGTTATCTGCTTATCAGACTGCATCATATGTCACAACTTTGGATAAAACATTCGTCTAAATAAGGGGAAGGAAATGTCCAAAAACAAATCTCTGAGGTGCACCTATTACAAATGGAAGACATTTTGACTTCTTCTGATTATTTATTTCACTAATTCTTTTTTATTGTAAAGCAGACTGCATTAGGACAGAACATTGTCTTTCCCTCTCTAGAGGAGGTTTTTTTTGTAATGATATCATGGGAGATCATTCCATATTCTTTCCTTAGGTGCACAGATATCTCTATCTTCAAACCAACTACATATCTTTGCTACCATGCTCTCAACTGCTCTGGTGGAGAAAGGCTGGAACTGCTTTGTTGGAGAAAGGCTGGATCTGCATTCATATTGTGAGAAGAAGCTACGTTTATTTGATTCAGAACATTGCCTCATCTGTATGGGCTTTAAGCAGCTATACAATGGTGACACATTACCAAAGAAATGAAGAAGATGGCTTCTATTGATGATAGAGGACTTACGATCCTGAATTGCAAAGCATGCGGAATCAAGGCTGGTTTAAGGCTCTAGCAGCACAAGTTGCCACTTGGGGCACCAAGCTGAGAGGGGGTGCCAGAGGTGCAACAACTGAAGACTTGAAATGAAAGAGGCTCTAAAAGCAAAGGTTTTTAGAGAACAAATACATGTAATGGTTTTTAGAGAACAAATACATGTAATAAGACTAACTTGTGGGGTAAATTCAAGAACATATGTAGAAACCTGTCCAATGAACTGGGTATTCCAACCACTGCTTCTCAGTATATTCATTCCTTAATTAATATATCTAAAAACAAAGATGATGTGACTTACCAAACGAAAGTGCTGGCATGTTGACACACACACACACACACACACACACACACACACACACACACACACACAAAATTCAAGCTTTTGGAACCAACAATTGCTTCATCAGGAAAGAGGAAAGTAGAGGGAAAGACGAAAGGATGTGGGCTTTAAGGGGGAGGGTAAGGAGTCTTTCCACTCCCGGGATTGGAATGACTCCTTACCCTCCCCCTTAAAGCCCACATCCTTTCATCTTTCCCTCTCCTTCCCTCTTTCCTAATGAAGCAACAGTTGGTTGCAAAAGCTTGAATTTTGTGTGTATGTTTGTTTGTGTGTCTATCAACATGCCAGTGCTTTCGTTTGGTAAGTCACATCATCTTTGTTCTAGATATATTTTTCCCATGTGGAATGTTTCCCTCTATTATATTCATTCCTTAATTAAAATTGTTGAAAATAATCTCTCTCTTTCCAACCAATGGGTCACTACTAAGTATCAATATTAGAAATAAGAACACTCTACATAAAGACCTAAAATCACTTACCTTAGTCAAAAAGAGCTGCAATATTCAGGAACACACATTTTCAATAAACTGCCATGCAACCATTAAAAGCTTGGTTTCAGATAAAGCACAGTTTAAACAGAGTTTGAAAAATTTTTTGGTAGGTGACTACTCCTACTCTATAGTTGAATATCTTAACAGGAAATGCTAGACCAACTTAAGTAAAAATGTCTGTTAGATTTCAGTGTTGACAGTATTTTGTCACAACAGTCAAGATTACACATTTTGTGTATATGATAAATTTATTCAGACAGTGTATTAATTCTGTAAATATAAACAGTTACAGTTTACTGTAATGTATTCACATATCTTGATACATCCTGACAAGTAATCAGGGAAGTGAGTATTATATTCAAATGTTCTATGTTTTTTATGTCATATATTCTGACTGGGTCCACACCAACAAGAAACATCTCATTTTCAGTCTAAGAAACAAAAACTGAATATAATATAATCAGCCATAATAAGGAATTTTGAAGTTTTGTGTGAAATGGGATCTACATGCCAAGCCCAATACCATATAAAAGGCTCAAACTGCCAAGAATGAAAATGTAGTAACACATGCAATCAACAAATGGCATATGGATTAACAGCCACTACTGTTAACATATGAAAGCCTTATGATCCGCATGCTTACTCCTCAGTCTTAGATAAAATGGTGGAGGCAGCAGATGTTTGTAACAGTTTGAGTGCAAAGGAATGACTATTTACAAGAGAAGGTACTGTGGAAGCAATGAGGAAAAAGCTGCAAAGTGGAAGGAATGAATACATAAGTTCAAGCAATAAATGTATTCCTGTGAAAGCTCTTCCAGCACAAGGCGTAAGTATCATTACTGATCACAAACCTACACCATAATTGGACAGAATGTTTATTCTTAAGATACCAAATGTATAGCTACAGAAGACGTAAAGGACAACATACAGAAAATAAAGCCATTTATCGTCAGTAATATGAATACATCTATCTTCTTAGATTTCAAGAAAGCAACAGAATGTGATGTAAACACAGTGAATCTAAACGCATCCAAAGAGAAGTGGCTACAGCTAGACAAGCATAAGCCTCATGGAGTTACGACAAGGAGAATTTTAATTTTGCAGGCTTTATACATCTTTATGTTTGCATTTTCAGCTGTTCTGAATATTTAGTTTACTGTTGAGAGTCAACAAGGTTATGAGTGTGTTTGAGTGCTCAGTGAATTCTATCAAAAAAGATGGATCAAAGAATTTGCATTCAATTTTGCTTCAAAAATGGGAAACAGTGCAGCACTGCATTTGAAATGTTGACTGTGGTTTTTGCAAATCTGCTGTGAGTAATACAAGAGTTTACGAAAGGCATAAACATTGAAAGAGGATTGAGAAGACTTTGAAGACGACAACCACCCTTGACACCCTAACACATCAATTGCTGATGACTATGTGGAAGAAGTGGTTCTGGAAAATCACCGCATCACCATCAGAGAATTTGCTTATGATGTTGACATAGTCTCTGGCTCATGCCAAGCAAGTTTTTTGGATGTTTTGGGCGTGAAACTCATAGCAGCAAAGTTTATTCCAAGACTGTTGAATTTTGATCAAAAATTGACTTCACATAGACATTGCTCAAGAATTGCTGAATAAAGTCAACGATGATCCAGAACATTAAATGAAGGTTATAACAGGTAACAAAACATAGGTGTATGAGTATGATGTAGAAACAAAGGCACAACTGTCCCAATGTAAACTGACTGATGGGTCACAACACAAAGAAAGAAAATTCGATAAGTTCAACCACATGTGAAGGTTCTTCTCACTGTTTCCTTTGATTACAATGGGTTAGTGTATCATGAACTCCTCCCTCATGGTCGTACAGTCAATAAGGAATACTACTAAGAAGTTACGTGCTGTTTATGTGAATCAACCTGGAAAAAAAAAGGACCAGAATTGTGCCAAAACTACTCGTGGAAACTGCATCACGACAATGTTCCCACTCACGCCTCTACCTCTACCTCTATCTCCATACCCTGCAAACCAACACAAAGTATGTGGCACAGGGTATGACCCACTGTACCTGTTATAAGGATTCCCTCCCGTTCCATTCATGTATGAAGTGTGGGAAGAATGCTTGCTGAAATGCCTCTGTTCTTGCAGTAATTATTCTAATCTTGTTCACGAGATCCCTATGTGAGTGATACATAAGAGGTTGTGGAGTATTCCTAGACTCATCGTTTTAATGGCAATTCTTGAAACTTTGTTAGTAGATATTCTCAGAATAGGTACGTCTATCTTCAAGAGTATGCCAGATCATTTTCTTCATCATCACTATGACTCTCTCCTATAGGTCAATCAAACATGTGGCCATTCATGCTGCCCTTCTCTGTATACATTCAATATCATCTGTTAGTTCTATCTGGTACGAGTGCAATATTCTAGTGGTTCAAAAAGAGGTCCAATGTTCAGGAATATACATTTTCAATAAATTGCCAGCAACCATTAAAACCTTAGTTTAAGATAAATCACAGTTTAAACATAGTCTAAAAGATTTTTTGGTAGGCCAAATCATCCTACTCCATAGATGAATATCTTAATGGGATGTTAGACCAGCTTAAGTAAAATTGTCTGATAGATTTCAGTTTTAGCAGACTTGGTCACAACACGCAAAATTAGGTATTTTGTGTATCATAAATTTATTAAAGCGTACATTTGATTCTGATGCTGTAATAATTCTGTAAATATTGACAGTTCCAGTTTACTGTATGCATTCAGCTATTTTGACAATCTCCCTACAAATGATAAGGGTAGTGAGTATTATATTCAAATGCTTTAGGTTTCTTATGTTATACTTTTGACTTGTTCCACACCCACAAGAATCTTCTCAGTTTTGAGTATGGAACGAAAACTGAATCTAATCTAACAGGTCGCATGAGTGATTTTCAAGCAATCTCCTGTGCAGACTAATTGCACTTCCCCAGTGTTCTACCAATATACCTGCTTTACCCACAACTGATTTCATCTGATCATTCCATTTCATATGCCTACAAAGTGTTAATCTAAGTATTTATATGACTTGGTGGATTCCAACTGTGGCTCACTGATATTATCGTCACAGGCTACTATGTTTTTTTCTTTTATTTTCTGAAGTGCAAAATTTTCCATTTCTGAACACCTAAAGCAAGTTGTCAATCTTTGCAAAACTTTGAAATCTTATCAAGATTTGACTGAATATTTGTGCAGCTTCTTTCAGACAGTACTTCATTACAGATAAATGTTCACCTACAAAAAGTCTGAGGTTACTATTAATATTGTTTGCCAGATCATTGATAACAACAAAGACTGCAAGGGGCACACCCGAAGTTACTTCTACATCTCATGATAACTCTCCACCTATTATAACATGCTATGTCCTCCCTACCAAATAGTCCTCAAGCCAGTCAAAAATTTCACTTGATACCCATAGCACCACTTTTTGGAAATCAAGAAATATTGCATCTATGTGACTGCCTTTTTCTAAAGCTTTGAGTATGTCAAGTGCTCATTAGGTTTCACATGATCAATGTTTTCAAAATCCATGCTGGTTAGCATGGAACTTGCTTTTTAGGGTGCAAAAACGACTAACGTCATATGCACTCATATGAGAACCTCAGAACACTAGGACAAAAAAGGATAAAAAATACTACACATTAAGCCTGATCACTGGAAGAAAAGAGCTAAGAATAACAAATTGGAGAAAGGTCTACAAAATACGCCATAGAGGCAGCGGAGGTCCCGAACTAAAGAGTAAGTGTCCTTTGCCATGTTGCCGTGACAGATAAAAAGTAAAATGCAGTTGACAGCCTGCACATCTTTCACTAAAACAGCCAATAACTCAGACAGCAAACATACGTTAGAACATAAGTGGATAAAAAAGAGCATTTGGTCCGGAAATGGCAAACCATCAAACAATGGTGACAATGAGCACGAAGTGATGGGGGAACATCACTTAACACACGGCAATGGCTAAAACGACCGTACTCAATACACAACCTAGTTAAAATAATCTCCTCACAGTGAGAGGCTCACGAGTAAGTCGGCCCAGCAGCTGGGAGAGGTTTAATTCCACGGAGCTTGTTCCCATGAAGATGACACCAGTGGTGATGCCAAAGTGACACCACCTGCTGACTAATGACAACAGAGAGATCATTGGAAGGCATGGAAGAACTAGCAGGCCAAGGTAAGAGGACTGCAGCCTTGGCAGCAGCATCAGCAACCTTGTTTCACATCAGATGAATGTGACCCGGGACCTTTATAAACGTTACAGTGACTCCCTCAAGAGTGAGCAAGTGGAAGCATTCTTGTACTCGCTGCACTAAGGAATGGACTGTTTACAGCATACAGAGACTGAAGTGCACTGAGAGAATTGGAACAGATAACACAACTCAAAAGCCTGTGTTGACAGATGTACTGTGTGGCCTGATACAGGGCAAAGAGGTCTGCTGTAAATACTGAGCTGTGTTCCGGAAGCCAATACTACAAATGGATGGGGCCAATGGTGAAGGCATACCCGACAAACAGTCAGTCCAAGAGTCATCAGTGTACACAGATGTACTATTACTATGTTTCACGTAAAGATTGAATCTGGAGCAGTCTCCTTAGGAAGTAAATGAAGTCCAAGTGAACATGGGCTGCCACACAAAGCCAATGTGGTGAAGGGTTCACATCTATCAGGAACATGGCAGGTAGTGTGAAGTTAAGCTGCTGGAGCAATAGCTGAAAGCGAACTCCAAGAGGTAACAGAGAAGAGAGAGACGCCCCATATGGGCCGTCATGAAGAACGAGGCATAACATGGATGGCCAAGCATAGCAGAAAAACAGCATGTGTATCCGCTGAGGACAACATCACATCCTTATGTCAGTGGTAGTTCAGCAGCTTTTGCACAGACTCTCAACCGGGCTCATGTAAAAGGCACCAGTAGCCAAACGAATGCCACAATGGTGGATTGTACTTAGATGGCATAAGACGGATGGCATGCAGCTGCATAAACAAAACACCCATAGTCTACTTTTGAACAGACAAGGGATAAGTACAAACAGAGAAAGGTTGTCCAATCTACTCCCTAGGAAGTGCTGCTTAGAACACTGAGGGACCAGGTATAGTAGGGGGCCGGGTAAGACAAGTGGGAGGGCCAAGCAAGTTTGCTATCAAGTATGAGGTCCAGGACTTTTATAGTTTCAGTGCAGAAGAGCAACAAGCCCAAGATGCACAGATGGTGGAAAAACCCCATTGCACCACCAGAAATTCGCACAAACAGGTTTGTTGACAGAAGAGCAAAAGCCAGTGTCAATGATCCACGAGTAAAGGCAATCAAGACATCACTAAAGATGCCACTCAAGGACACAAGTCTGTGGAGAACTGCAATTAATCACAAAATCACAACCAGAAGGTAGCCAGAGATGCCCGGCGGGTGACAGGGTTAAAGCTGATAGCAAAGAGGACAACGCTCAGGACGAGCCTGAGGCACACCATTTTCTAGGATAAAGGTGTCTGACACGGTAGAACCCACACATAACTTGAAAACTCTGTCCTTTAAAAACTCCTGAAGGAAACTGGGCAGGTGGCCTCAGAGGCCACAAATGTAGAGAGCATGGAGGATACCAGTCTTCCAGCAGGTGTCTCAGGCTTTCTCCAAATCAAAAAACAGGGTTACAGTCTGGTATTTTGGCAGAAAACTGTTCATGACATAGGTTTACAAAGTGACAAGATGGTCAAGTGCAGTACAGCATGCCCGAAACCCACTTTTGTAAGACTCAAGCCTCCATATCAGCTGGGCATGAATCTCACATTCCACCACCTTGCAAACACAGCTGGTGAGAAAAATGAGGCAGGGTAGCTAGAAGGAAAGTTTTTCTTCACTGGGCTTAGGTATGGGTATGGCAATGGCTTCATGGCTGCATCTGGGAAACATACAATATACTCAAATTCATTTGTATGTATGAAGGAGAAAGCACTTGTCCTGTAAGAAAAAGGTGCTGCAACATCTGAATGTGAATATCATCCAGCCCTGTGGTGGAAGATTGGGATGAAGTGAGAGAATGATCGAAGCTCCTGCATAGTATAGGTAATATTGTAGCAATAACGATTCTGGGAGGAGAACAGTATCACCCCATCCAGAGGAGAGGGAGACTGTTGGATAGAGGGTGTGGGTGCAGTGGGTTAGCAGAGATTGAGGCCAGGAGAATTACAGAAGCAAAGGATGTTGGAAGGATAAGTCCATTCTGAGTATTACAGGAAAGCTGGTGCTGTGTAAAAGATCCAGATGGCACAGGTTGTCAATCAGTCCTTTAACTTGAACATGTTTTTCTCAGTGGTGTATTTTGCTCAAACCCATCAACCACCAACAACACCTGCATTTTGTCAGTTGTCACCCCTTCCACACCAAAAACTTTCTGTCTTTTAGCCAGGCCATCCATGGATGGCATATGTACAGTGACAAGAAGTCCCTTACCCAGTATGCTCAAGGTCTCTCAAAGGCCTTCATAGATAGGTAACACCCTCCAAACATAGACATCATAGGGATTATTCTGTGCCATGTCCTCGCACTCCTAACCATCCCATCATCTCCAAGAACGAGCAGCAAAAATCACTCCAAACTGTAGCAACTGCACCATGTCTTTGGCCAGGGCTCCGACAATCTACCATAATTCCCAGAAATGAGGGATATTCTACACATGTTCCTTCCAACCCCTCCTTAAAGTCATATTCTGCTGCCCACCAAACACAGCATCCTAGCATATCCCTACGCCACTCCCACTCCCGATCCCTTGCCACAGGGACATATTCCTGAGGAAGAGTAAGATGAAAGACCTGCCTGAATCACCTACCCAGCACATCCACCTCCAGTCTTGTCACAGGCTTATTGTGTACCATCAGAAGCAGGGACACCTGTGAAAGAAGCCCATGTCATATACGATCTGTGATGCAATTTCTGAGCAGCATTTTATGTAAGCATGACCACCACCCAGCTGTCTGCATGAATGAATGGCCCCTGCCAAACTGTGCCCAAGAACAGAATGGAACACCCAATTGCAGAACAGAACATGCTAATGGTCAAAGGCTGCTTCACAACCCAAGCCATCTGGATCTTTGCCTCAGCACCAGTTTTCCTGAGACACACACAGGTGGGAGTTATCCTTCACTCCTGTAATCCTTACCACCTCATCTCTACTAAACCAAAAATTCCCTACTAACCCAAAACACTCACACTCTTAACCCATCAGTCTTCCACTCTTTCACATCCTGTGTCTCCATCTCCCATGTTCTTATACCACACAACAGCTACCTCCCTCTGAGCCATCAGCTACCACTCCCCAGTCCACCTGCCACCTGCTAACCCAGTGTTGTGTGTACAGCTGGCACGATGTGTGTGTGTGTGTATGTGTGTGAAAATGATAATATAAACATATTTGCTTTACTTTGATGGAACAGGATAATAAAACTTGCATTTTTTATTGTATTAAAAGGTATGTTTGCACTACAACACAATAGTTAAATTTTATGTATCAATGATAGATGTACTAAAGAATTTATAAAATCACAAATACAGAAAATTTATCACAACATACATCAGTCCTGCCATCTGAATTAGTTCTTCAAGAACTTACTTTCTTATTAGTAAATACTTAGATTTCCATCCACAATTATGAAAAAATTACAGCGTTACTATGTGTATTTTATATGGTGTAGGACACTTTAAGCTGCACTGCAAGAAATATACCCACAATAATGAATTGTAAATGAATGGTAAATGTATCAAGCAAGTTCTTTTATAGATTCCAAGAGGTAAGAAAAGTCAGAGATATCCTAATGGTACAGGGGGGTAAAAGACATCGGAAAACATAGCAGGGAAGTAGTATTAGTTAACAATGTGATAATATACCAATAACTACTAAAACAATTAACATGGTAGACACACGAGCCTTAAAAAATGATCAGGAAATGGCTTATGTCACTAACAACATGAAAACATTAGCAAACTAAAATGAGACAAAGTTTTGATAGCGCTTAGTGATGATACTACTGCCTGGGTCATTCCACCAAAAATGAAACCAAAATCACATTAAAAAAATGTTTGATCTTTCATTATTGCACTTCCATTATTGCACTGCAGCTCAAAGTGCTCTACACGATGTAAAATACACATAGTAACACTGTAATTTCTTCATAATTGTGGATGCAAAGCTAAATATTTACTAACAAGAAAGTAAGTTCTTGAAGAACTAATTCAGATGGCAAGACTGATGTATGCTGTGATAAATTTTCTGTGTTTGTGCTTTTATAAATTCTTTAGTACTTCTATTACTAATATGAAAAAAGTAACTGTTTGCGTAAATAGTTCTCGGTTTACTTGCCGGGTCAAATTTGGATAAAATCCCGAGCTTTTGATGACTACCTCCATCATCTTCGTCAGAGGTAAAACTGACAGTATTTTACATACATATATACAACACCACGTTAGCAGGTGGACTGGGATAAGGGGTTGTGTCAGATTGGATGGGCAGAGGAAGGGTTGGAGAGTGATAGCTAATGGCTTAGGAGGAGGTGCTGGTATGTGATATAAGAATGTGGGAGGGAAGTAAACCGAGAACTATTTATGCTAGGACTCCGTCGTGAAAGACTTCGTAGTCAAAGTAACTATTTCACTGTAACACACACACATCTTTCAATAAAGTAAAAAATGCAAGTTTTGCTGTCCCATTCCTTCAAAGCAATATAAGTAGTTTACATTATTACACACACACACACACACACACACACACACACACACACACACACACACAGATATAGTGTTCTGGCTGTATATACAACACTAGGTTAGCAGGTGGATTGGGATAAGGGGTTGTGTTGGATCAGATGGGCAGAGGAGTGGTTGGGGAGTGGCAGCTAATGGCTTAGGAGGAGGTTGCTGGTATGTGATATAAGAATGTGGGAGGTGGAGGCACATGACGGTGTGGAAGAGGGGAAATCTGATGGGTTCAGAGTGTGATTGCTTTAGGTTAGTAGAGAATGAGGCCGTAAGGACTACAGGAGTAAGGATAACTCCCATCTGTGTGTTTCAGGAAAGCTGGTGCTGGAGGGCAAGGATCCAGTTGGCATGTGTTGTGAAGCAGCCACTGACTTCTAGCATGTTGTGCAACAATGTGTTCTGCAACTGGGTGTTTCACTCCATTCTTGGGCACAGATTGGCAGTGGCCATTCATTCTTGTAGACAGCTAGTTGGTGGTCATATTCACTTAAAATGCTGTGCAAAAATTGCATCACAGATAGAATATGACATGACTCCTTTCACAGGTGTTCCTGCTTGTGATGGTACATGATAAGCCTGAGACAAGATTGGAAGAGGACATGCTCGGTAGATGAATCAGGCAGGTCTTTCATCTTACTCTTCCATAGGGATATGTCCCTGTGGCAAGGGGTCGGGTGTGACAGTGGCATAGGGTTACACCAAGATGCAGCAGCAGAGGGGTGGGCAGCAGAGTACCACTTTAAGGAGGGGTGGGAATAAATGTGTGTAGAATATCCATCATTTCCGAGCATTATGGTAGATGGAAAAAAAACATGGTACAGTTGCAACGGTCTGGAGTGATATTTGCTGTTCATTCTTGGGGATGGTGGGATGATTAGGAGTATGAGGACATTGCACAGAATAATCCCTATGAGACCTAGGTTTGGGAGTAGTATATATCTATAAAGGCCTTCGAGATACCTTCAGCGTACTGGGTAAGTGACTCCTTCCAGAATGAGATTTTCACTCTGCAGCGGAGTGTGCGCTGATATGAAACTTCCTGGCAGATTAAAACTGTGTGCCGGACCGAGACTCGGGACCTTTGCCTTTCGCGGGCAAGTGCTCTACCAACTGAGCCACCCAAGCACGACTCACACCCCATCCTTACAGCTTTACTTCTGCCAGTACCTCATCTCCTAGTAGAGCACTTGCCCACAAAAGGCAAAGGTCCCAAGTTCAAGTCTCGGTCCGGCGCACAGTTTTAACCTGCCAAAAAGTTTAAGTGACTCCTTGTCTCTGTACGTTTATCTTCCACGGAGGGTGTGGCTAAATGAGAGCAAGGTTTTGGTGTGGAAGAGGTGACAGTTGTCAAGATGCAGGTACTGTTGCTGGTTTATGGGTTCGAGCATAATACGCCACTGAGCTCATTTTCAAGTTAAAAGGCTGACTGACAACCTGTGCCACCTGGACCTTTCAGCCACCATCTGCTTTTCTGGAATATGCAGATGGGACATATCCCTCCAACATTCTTTGCTTCTGTAATTCTCTTGACCTCAATCTCTGCTAACCCACTGCACCCACACCCTCTACCCAACAGTCTTCTCTCCTCTGCCCTGCCACACACTCCCAATCCATGCTTTCACCTGACTCAATCCTCCTGCCGAACTACAATCATGGCACTGTGTGTTCTGCTGGTTGCCTGAATGCTAGCAAATTTCAATTCTTTTGTGTGTGCCTGTCAATGACAACACTTTAACTACAGTGTGAGTTATCTGCATTACTCCTAAATTATTTACATTCTACTAGAACTTCTCTTACCATACTCCTATTAATTTAAAAAATTCTAATAATATTTTCAATGTAAGCCTGTATTATAAATAAGAAATACTTGGTAAAATCATATCCATATATAAGCAATGAAAATTGTAGCGTTCAAATACATTTTTTACAAACTTGCACCTTTCCATTAAATCTCAAAAGACACATTTTCTTTCATAAACGTGTCTTTTGGGCTTTAATGGAAAGGCACAAGTTTGTAAAAAATGTATTTTCAGAAAGAGCAAAACTCCTTATGTATAAGAATTATTACATCCCTATTGTCACCTATGGTGGAGAAACATAGATAATGACAGAAAGGGACTGGAGCAGACTGCAAGCAGGGGAAATGAATTTCTCAAAGCAGTTAAGGGAAAAACAAGAATGGACAGAGTAAGGAATGTAGAGATTAGAAAGGACGTCAAACAAGAAAGTATGAGAGAAGAAATTGAAAGAAAGAGATTAAGATGGTATGGGCATGTTAAGAGGATGCATGGGCAGAGACTCCCCAAAATTATGGAAGAACTAAAGATGGATGGGAAAAGACCTAGAGGGCGCCCTAGAACACGGTGGAAAATGGGAGTGAGAATATCTGTTGAATGGAGAGGTGTGATCTGGCAGCAAGTGGAGGAAGAAAAGTGGTGGGAGGACCGAGCCAAATGGAGAGGAGTCGTCAGCACCCAGACCCGGCAGTAGCTGGAGCGGGATTCGGATATAGATAGGTACCTTAAGTATGAGGTCTGTTAAAAAATTCTAGATTATTCGTCATTTCATGCCAGTGGTGTGTTGGAGTGAAATGCAAGTATTCCTGCACACACCTGTGTTTAATGTGTAACTGTTGGAAGTTTAATTACTATATGTCTGTTTGTCACTGTATTGACTAGAATGTTGTGTCACACAGTTTGCAAATTTTGGGATGACAGAGTTAAAGGAGCAATGTGTCTGCGTTAAATTTTGTGTGAAACTCGGAAAACCTTTAAAGAGACACACCAAATGATGCAGAAAGCCTACGATGATAAGTGCTTAAGCCATACTTGGTGTTATGAATTATTTTATTTACATGGTTTGTACTGGCCGGATGGGACTTATGAAGACTCTTGTCCAGGATGCTCTTCAACATCTACTGACGACGATCATGTCAAGAATGTCATCAAAATTGTGCATGCCAATCAAAGACTGATTGTCTAAGAGATTTCAGAAGTATGTAACACTTCAGCTGGATCATGCCACGAAACCCAACTTCGAATGCATTATGTTGCTGGCAAGTTCGCCCCACGGCTCACGAGTCAAGACTGGACAGACCTGCACCTCGCAATCTGTGAAGAGATTTTGGATTGCTCAAATGCGAACAAGGCGTTCCTTAAGAAAATCATAAGTGGTGATGAGACATGGGTCTATGGTTATGACGTTGAGACCAAGGTTCAATATTCACAATGGGTCGGGGAAGGTTCTATACGGCCAAAATGAGCTCATTACGTTGGGTCAAATGTCAAGGCCATGCTGATAGTTTTCTTTGACTTTGAAGGATTAGTTCATCATTAATTCATACAACAGGAACAAACTGTTAATTGATGGTACTAGTGGGATATGGTGTGACACGTGCAAAAAAATGTGAGAAGGAAACCGGCTGAAATGTGGCGAGACAATTCACAGCTCTTGCATCACAATAACACACCCAAACATTCATCCCTATTGTTGCATGACTATTGTACAAGAAACAAAATCACTGTGCTGCTTCATCCTCTGTACTCTCAAGTCCTGGCTTCTTTGAACTTTTTTTTTAATTTCCAAAGTTGAAAACCCCCATGGAAAGGACGAATATTTGCAATGACAGGCGAGATAAAAGCAAATTTGCAGATAGCACTTCACACAATCCAGCAAGAGGTGTACCAAGACTGTTTCCAGAAGCTGACATGGCATTTGGAGCAGTGTATCAATTTTGGAGGTGAGTATTTCAAAGGAGACCATGCACAATAAGTAAAAGGTAAGCATAGAAAAGTTTTGACGATAAAGTTCTGGAATTTTTTGAACAGATCTTGTAATGTTTGATATTTATTAGGTTTTGAGCTTTTGTTAACCTATTTCCAAACCTCTGGATCAATTTCAACTGAACTGGGCACATAAACAGCAGCCCTCACAAGTATCAGCACAGTGGGGTTTCTAACCATATAAGAGCGGAGATACTGGCAAGATGTGTTATTCTCCAGCATATGGCATGATAGGCATATTGTGTGGGAACAGTATCTGCCAAATCAGCCTGTTTTGCAGGGTAGTCTACATGTTGGGGGCAAGCAACAGTTTTCCGGGCTGCTGTATGTAAGCTACCCTTCATGACAGGCATGTTGCTGTGTAGTAGAATCAGCCTGCGTTATTGAACTGTATTGTCAGGCCTACATGTGCCAATGAGCCTGGCTGGGGATAAGTTGAGATGGATGAAGAAGGGGGAGAAATTGGACAGAGAGAGAGGGTGGAGGAGGAGATGCATGAGGCAGGTTGAAGATGTAGCGGGGTATTGCGCAGGTGGAAAAGGAAGAGGGGGACATGAAGATAAAAAGAGAGAGGGTAGGAGGATATGGTCAGATGGAAGGGGTAGGAAAAAATCATTGGACAGCAGGTCCGAACTTATTGGGTTTTTAAGTTAAAGGGACCAAATTGCAAGGTCATCAGTCTCTTCATACTACATGTATTGAACCAGGAATAATCTTCAGAAAAAGCATACAAAAGGCAAATCCTGGGAAGGCTGAAGGTAACCAAGAGACAAAAATACAGAGATGAAAGCAAGGAGAAGTAGGAGAGGAGTGAGAGGGAGTAAGGTGGGTGATGCACTCTGTCCAGAATACAGTTTGAGGTTCCCTGAGCAGGGAGATGCACCCTCTGCATCTGACCAGCACTCTGTAACCACAGGCCAGTGAGAAGTACATACAAGACTATAACATTTTACAAAACATTAAACAATAAAAACAGCAAGTGCAAGACAATAAGGAGAATAAAAAGATGGGAAGGATAGGCGCCAGTTCAGACCACTGAGCACATCAGCATGATTCTTAAAATACATCCGGTAGCCATGAAGAGCAGGAGTCCGTGATGCTGGAAACCAAGTTTTTTGAAGGGCAATGCAGAAAGCAGCAAGGGGGTTTATTAAGATGTGTCTCAGCTCAGCCAGTTGGTGGAAAAAGCTGTTACAATTCCACTGGAGAATCATGCCGTTGGTATACTGTGTGGGTGTGAAGGGTGCAAGGAGGGCAGTTACGCCCCCAAGATCGCCTGCTGCCACTGGTTTGAGAGGTTACAGTATCACAACAACTAGGTTCCAAGACATGTTGTGTGCTGCAATCTGGAGCCTCAGGGGCTACTGGGATCTCCATCTCAGCCACTGAAGCAGAACATGTGATATTCAGTGCAATGAGAGCCACCGGAACCTTCTTTGTCTCGGACGACTTCTTTTTAACTTTCTTTTCCTTAGATGGTTTCGATGAATGTGTGGGCTTTTCTGAATTTCTTTCAGGGACTGAGGAAGATCACACAGCCTCTCTCATCTCAGACTGGGCAATCTGGTGAGCAGGGAGAATTCTGCTGTCCACAGTCGACACAGAGGAGAAGGGGGGAGGCGCACAAGGAACTTTGCATGAAATGGTCATACGCAACGCCTACAGATTGGGCTGGCTTTTCAACACAAATACATGTGCTCCAATTTCATGCATTTGAAGCAGACGGAGGGAATACACGGTTTTCCGTCACACATCGGTATACCGCCAACTTGACCTTTTCAGACATCAAATTGCCCTCAAAGGCCATGACAAAGGCCCCAGTAGCAATCCTACTGTCCTCTGGTGCCCTATGGATACGATGGACGAAGTGTACACCTCATTGCTCCAAGTTGGCATGTAGCTCATCATTAGGCTGCAAGAGAAGGTCTAGATGAAAAACGATGCCTTGAACCATATTTAGTCTATTATGGGGAGTGATAGTCACCAGAATGTCACCCAGACTGTCGCAAGCTTACAATGCTCATGATTGGGCAGGGGATACTGCTTTAATCAAAACTGACCCCCTCTTCGTTCTAGAGATGGCTACAACTTCCCCAAACTTGTCCTCTACATTCTCTACAAAGAATAAGGGCTTTGTGGACAGAAAAGATTCTCCACTTGCCTTTGTGTAAACCATGTACTGGGGAGTATTTCTCTGCTTCTCTGCTGGTCACTTAGTCCTCCATTCCTCATACAGTGTACCCAAGGAAAGAAACATTTTGTGGTCATCTCCCTTTGTGTTGAATGATTTCTTTCCTTGTGAAGAGTCAGCTGGGGCTATATGACCACTAGCCAGAGAAAGATTAATACACAAGTCATCCACCATGATGCCACCTACTCCATCGGGGACTCTCCCCGCGCACACCACCCTAACTTAGCCACAGATAACAAAAGTTTCTAGCTATTTCTGCAGAGAC
Organism: Schistocerca gregaria; assembly: GCF_023897955.1. Taxonomy (NCBI): domain Eukaryota; kingdom Metazoa; phylum Arthropoda; class Insecta; order Orthoptera; family Acrididae; genus Schistocerca; species Schistocerca gregaria. The sequence goes on from NC_064924.1 coordinate 386,490,642, forward strand.
AGCGCACACAATATCAATTGCTGTGATGTATGCAACATGGGAAGGATTTGGCACTACATCAAAAAGTAATGGGTTTCTAGCCAATCTGTTTATGCCTTTGGCAGCTGTCTCCCCCAAAAAACAAAATGTGACACCAATAGCAAAGCAGACACATCATAAGTGACAAAAATCAACGAAAGACTTTACTTTTCAGTATAGTTAGGATATTCACAAGATTTCTTACTATGATAGGTACCGTCCATAGTGAGTAAACCTACAAATATATATAGAACAAGAAGTAGCATATTGTGCCACAACTTCATAAGAGATATGTCGATACTGGCTGTTCAATACCAACAAATGTTGTAAGATAGTCCATGTAAAATATCGCAAGAAACACTGTGCACAACACCAATAAGTTCAAACTGATTCGGAATAGCTTAACCACAATGACAATGTGTACAGGATCACACATACATACAAAATTATGTACGTTCACGTCTGTTTGGTATTGGCGTGTTGTTAACTTTATGATATCCACACTATGGGTTTTTTAATACTGCTTCAAGGTCGTTGGCACCTACGTACGAAATTAAAAACTTTCAAAACAGTAAGGAATTATATAATCAAGTAGGAAAGATCGAAAGCATAATTCTACATTCTCTCTTACCTTACACATGGGGGCTGTCTGAAGTGCCATCTCCAAATTAATGACGACGAAAGAGTAAACTGTGCTGCTGTCAGTATGTCTTTACGCCGTAGAGCTGTCATAACCTCCTTCTGAACAGCTGTTTTGGTCCACAGATTTTATGAACTGCAAGAATTAAAGGGCGCCGCGTAAACATTTTGATAATCCATTTTCATTATTGGAACGTTTAGTCTGCATTATCGGCCAAGTTGTAATTTAGTTCTCTTTTAATCACTCGCTGATTTCGCTGAACCCGAAAAACGTATGACTGAAACAAGTGACTGCTTTTATTTGCTCAACGATTACTTCAAATCCTGGAAGAGATACGTATAAAGACGATTCACAGTAACAGAACTGCTGCTACTAATTTTATGGAACTTACTACGAATATCTTATTAACTTTTTATCGTCCAGCCTCCTTGAGCACCATGTTACACCTCACTCGGTATGACGTTTACTCACAGCACCACCTATTAGAAAACATGATACCTATGATGTAAACAGTGTTCAAAGCGCACAATACAAGTACTGCTAAGATTACCAAATTTTCCAGGAATCAAGATGATCCCTGAATGAGCACAAATATAGTTTTCCTGTTTTTTTTTTAATTTTCAAAATGAAAAAAAAGAGACAGCTTCGTCTGATTCCCTAGTTTCGCGGAAGAACCGTTTGAAGGTGAATGGACTGAAATATGGTCATAGCATAAAATATTTTGGGATACTGTCGTACAACGAATACAACAGTAATTAAAATAGTACACATAAGCGTTTCAGTATATTGTCATATAACGAATACAACAGCCATTTAAGTATCTTATAAAAACTATATGTGATCATACAGCAGCCCCGGATTTACGATATTTCCGAACCTGGGCCAAAAAAAACATAATAGTGGCGACGCCGCCGCCGCCCCCCCCCCCCCCCCCCAGCCGGCCACCCGATAATCTGACATGGGAAGTCAAAAATTAAAAAAAAATTGATTTTTCAAAAATACGTCGATTTTGTAGCGCACACCTTTCTGAAGGGTTTGATATATAAAACATATACGTTCGAGGAAAAGTAAGACTTGTTACTTTGTCTCAAGTGTGCCATGCCTCTTCACACGGCATTCTTCTATCACACATCACTGTATTTCGCTCTGTGGAATTCAAACGTGTATATTTTGTAATGGAAGCCATCAAACCTATATTCAGGACAGTGCAAATGAAACTCCCCTTTGCTGCCTCTCCTACTCCAAGCGGGCCGGTTTGACATCCTACCGTCCTCAAAAAAATTCACAAGTAATACTAGGCGGGTTTATCTGTGGCAGAGAGAACAAGATCTCTTCAGAAAATTTGCACTATAAAATTAAATAAAAGAACATAAACCAGTATGGACAAGACACAAGCAAGGCAGTACACATTTCTTCATTCCTTAAGTTCCAGCATTTTTTCTCTCTAATCATGCTACTGTTTTACAAGGCGTTCTTTTCTTTCTGCGAAAGAATCTGTTACCTCATCACACTTCGTCAAACGTTCTGCTACATGAAAAATCAAAATGTCGTTGTCTAATACTGAAAATGTTAATACTAATAATATTTTTTTAAGGAGTGAAACAGATTACTTTTCGCAGTAGATTGTATTATTTCCAATACATCTGGCATGAGGTAGGGATTTTTTCCATGGTTGTGGCCAAAGCTTGCATGGTGTGTTGTCAAGTTGGAGGCACAGATGCATTAAAGGCCTTTTCTAAGCAGTGTAAGGGCAAACGCAGGTGGCTCACCAGTGGGTGAGCACGGCACTTATTAGAGGGAGCCACGGGTGGAGTGAGACAGGTCCAGGTCGACAGTGCAGCCAGGTTCAAATGGCTCTAAGCACTACGGGACTTAACATCTGAGGTCATCAGTCCTCTAGACTTAGAGCTACTTAGACCTAACTAACCTAAGGACATCACACACATCCATAGCCGAGGCAGGATTCGAACCTGCGACCATAGCAGGCACGTAGTTCCCGACTGAAGCGCCTTGAACTGCTCGGCCACAGTGGCCAGCTGTGCAGTCAGGACAGAGTTCAAGTTGAGGGGGGGGGGGAGGGGGGAAGGGGGGGGGGAAATGGAGCCAAGGTGTCTGCTGGTCTGTGAGAGCACACACCACAATGCTGCACCCAGCAATTAGTTGTGGCTCATGAAACATGTCAATGACTGCACTGGACGAAATTGTGGTGAGGACCATTGTATTACACAGTGAACTTATTCCTGTGACAAAGTAGTATTTTCGATCACTATTAAGTGAGAGTGCACAATAACTGACAATTCGTTTCCTGAAGCTACATTCTCAAAGGCAAAAACTCTTTGATGAGTGCTATTATTCTTGGACTTCCAAGTGTTCCAGCACTCCCATTCTGGTTGAGCTGGGCGCTGTTCTTATTTAACACTTCTGCCTGCGCTGAGCAGCACCAAGTGATTAGCCAGTTTACCTTTTTTTTTAAAAAAAATTTACATTAAGAAGGCTTTGTGCTCCCTCATTCTTTTGAAATGTGTAATCTTATGCTGTTGCAATGTATTGCGTTGTTGTCCACCAAATACGCAGCAAGTTGTATTTGTGTGATATTTCGCTGCAGGCAGTAGCGATCATTCTAATGCCAGTGTTTTGGACGACAGTTAATCAGCTCGATAATTGTGGAATTGCACTTGTGGTAGTTACGATTTGCTTAATGGTTTTGTTGAGTAAAATCCTCCAGGCGCTGTGTTGTTAAGGCGAAAATGATGCAAATGTCTGCTGGTCTTCTAGCCATTTTATTACAAGTGATAGTCTATAGACCAGTTAATTGTTTTAAAATTATATCAGATCAAATAAGGGCTATCATCCGTCTTATATTTCCTATACCGAAATTTCTATAATATTTGAACAAGTTAGTGCACAGCATGTATTTGCTAATTTTTCTGTGTTAATTGTATTTAGTCACTAAACATTGCAAAGGGCTAGGCCCACTTTGTCTTTTTTATACTGAAATTTATTTAGTATTTGAACGAACTAGCGCTTGACAACAGTTTAATGCTTTTTTTTCTGCATTAGTTTTTTTTAATCATTGAAAAGGCTAATACTCACTTTATCTCTCACATATCGAAATTTCTTTAATGTTTGTAGGGACTAGGGCCCAACATCTATATTTAAATTTTCTTTGGGATCTTGCAGGGAATAGTGTCTGTTTACCTTTGCTATATTCAAATCATTTTTGACTTTTTAATGGACTAGTCACCGACCTTTATTGATCACATTTTACTGTCTTGAGTTTCAATCTAAAGAAAGACTAATGGCCATAAATTGGCTTAGGTAATCTCATTGTTATCGCTGTGTCATTTAAGTAAGTGAACTGCAATAGACTTTGAGCATTAATATATAGTGTGTGTGTTTCAATTTCTGCGCGCGGTTTAGGCGCGCTCGCCGCGGATGCGGCGCGCGAGCTGGATGTGCTTGGGCATGATGGTGACGCGCTTGGCGTGGATTGCGCACAGGTTGGTGTCTTCGAAGAGGCCGACGAGGGAGGCCTCGCTGGCCTCCTGCAGGGCCATGACTGCGGAGCTCTGGAAGCGCAGGTCGGTCTTGAAGTCCATGGCGATCTCGAGCACTAGGCGCTGGAATGGCAGCTTGCGGATGAGCAGCTCTGTGCTCTTCTGGTAGCGCCTGATTTCTAGCAGGGCGACGGTGCCCGGCCTGTAGCGGCGGGGCTTCTTGACGCCGCCGGTGGCGGGCGCGCTCTTCCTCGCCGCCTTGGTGGCGAGCTGTTTGCGCGGCGCCTTTCCGCCGGTGGACTTGCGGGCCCTTTTGCTTTGCCCGGGCCATAGCTATAGAGCGGAGCGGAGCGGCGTGGATATGCGTGCGCGACGGCGTCCGGTGCTGCCTTGACTTTATCTCTCACATATCGAAATTTCTTTAATGTTTGTAGGGACTAGGGCCCAACATCTATATTTAAATTTTCTTTGGGATCTTGCAGGGAATAGTGTCTGTTTACCTTTGCTATATTCAAATCATTTTTGACTTTTTAATGGACTAGTCACCGACCTTTATTGATCACATTTCCTGTCTTGAGTTTCAATGTAAAGAAAGACAAAGATTCCAAGACTTACCAAGAGGGAAAGCGCCTGTAGATAGGCACAATAAATAAAACACAAAAATACACACACAGAATTTGTAGCTTTCGCAACCGACGGTTGCTTCTTCAGGAAAGAGGGAAGGAGAGGGAAAGACGGAACGATGTGGGTTTTAAGGGAGAGGGTAAGGAGTCATTCCAACCCCGGGAGCGGAAAGACTTCCCTTAGGGGGAAAAAAGGACAGGTGTACACTATATATTCCGCCGCTCGTGGTCTCACAGTAGCGTTCTCGCTTCCCGAGCACGAGGTCCAGGTTCGATTCCCGGTGGGGTGAGGGATTTTCGCCTGCCCCGAGATGACTGGGTGTTGTTGCATTGTCTTCATCATTACGGTCGGAGGAAGGCAACGGCAAACCACTTCCATTAGGACCTTGCCCAGTACGACAGTGCAGTTCTCTCACGTCATTCCCTTATGCTGTGTCAAGGAGCATGGGGCTTCATCATCATATACATATACACAAGTAGTGTATGTTCCGTCGAATGGCTCCATGACATCTCCTTCAGTGCAGATGCACTAATATCGTCTGAACTCCTACAGGAGTCAATAATTTGTGACTATGGGGTTAATGGAAGTGGAATCCTGCATTGCAGTGTGCAATAAGTTGGAAATTTGGGTCGGCTGCAGACTGTTTCCGGTTGGCTGAAGCAGTTAATGCAATCACTCATGAGAAGTGTTAAATCCAGGTTCGAGTTCCAGTCTGGCACAAATTTTGGACTTTCACCATCGCATTTCCACAATGCCCTTTGCAGCTGGAAGTCAGTAGTTTCCCACCCATGCTGTCACTGCCCTTCCCACGCCTCTATTTCAGCACAACTAGGTTTTAGCTGTCCAAACAACTGTAACTGCACTTTCGAGACACTCAACTAGTTGTAAGAAACCGAACTCCAGTGTACCAGAAACGAATAATACTTATTAACTAATGTACACAGAAAAGATATTTGATAATACTTGAGACTACTTTGCACTAGAGAAGCGTTCGACGATATTGTCTATAACTGACAAGAAATCATCGTTATATGTAACATTCAAGGGATTTCGCTCTGTGCACAGAGAACAAACCAAAACCCAGTGTCTCTGGCGGCTGGAGTGCGATCTCTTTGATAGTTCTCATAAACACAGCAGCCGACTGTAACTGGCGATCTTGGTCACTGCATCAGCCCCCTGAGAGAAGCAGAGCGTCGTCCAAGAATCATGCCAGTAAGTGCACTCGACGTCTGGAGGGTGTTCGCCGTTCAGGTAGCGGACTTGCTTTGGGTGGATACGGTTGTGCTTGAGGAAGATGTTCAGGCTGGTTCTGTGGTACGTCTGTTGGTGGTACTTATGAGAACACATAACCTGATTTCACCCTGTCAATCGAAGATGCGGTAATTTTACCATTCACTAGAATGTTCAGACCTGGTGCAGGCCCATGTAACGCGGATGTAGCGCGTGGTCTGACACCATTTGTGTGTAGCATCACATGTGAGCATGTTCGTCAATCACGATGCACATAGGCTGGTCTCCTGTCACGTCTCGACGTTTGATGAAGACGAATTCGAGCAATATGTTCTATCAGGCACTAAATGAAGTCTGTTTGGTCGTCGTCAGGAAACTCCACGGAACTTGGGTCGATCAATTCGCCAGGGAGTCGCAGGGTTCATTGCACGCGAGTTCTGCTGATGAAGAATCCAATTTTGATTTATATCTGTTACAAAGACAAAGCAGGACTACAGGTAAGGGTGTTGTCCAGTAAGAGCCATGACACAACAGTGCAGGATTAAAAGAATGATGCCAACACTCAATCATGCAGTTGCTCGCTGGGTGATACCTTGTTGCTCTATGACGAGTAGCGCTGCAGCTACTAAACTGATTAAATAGCTCTGATTCAAACCATCAGCTAATGTCTGTGACGATGTGCAGCAGACAACTGAAGACCGAAATCCGTTTCGACACAAAGACGAAGACCACTGTTTTTGCCAAAGTGTTGTTAACTGGTAATGGTTGTGGCCAATGAGTGAAAGGATCGTCTGCAATTAACAAATAGCGCTAACTGTTTGACGGAAGTAGCAGATGTATTGCGTTGATGTGCACATGTGCAAAATATGTTGTAGTATCTGGAAAATCTCCTACTGGTAAATGACTTTGATGGGGCATATTTCTGCGCTGTCACTGAATGCGACGAGTCCACTCGCAACAATCTTTTAACATACCAGGCCATAAAAACGTTTTGAAACCAGACAAGTTGCTGATCTAACGCCAGGGTGACATGCTTAGTGCTGTCAAAAGCACCTGTGGAACGCGGGTGGCAGAAAAGGGGGAGGCCTTCCACGAGAAATATCGCAGTATAGCTTCACGTATGCGCCAGGAATGTCCAACAGTTGTAAAGTGAACGATGAGTCTTTCAATAGTTTCTGGAGTTCCTAGTCAGATTCAAGAGTCTTTGCAAATTGTGCAATTTCAGTAGCATTTGTTACATTGCTGACTCAAGGCAGACAGTTAACCTCCATGTTGTCAATTGCTAAAATATGTCAGATGTTACTGTTTAGTTGAGCAACGAAATCTAAATGATTGTTCTGATGTGGTGAGTATTTGTTGTTGTTATCTGTGTAAAAGTGAAGACAAGCCACTTGTGATCGGTAAAAACTGCAAGCTCTCTGGGTTCCAGTTGGGGGCAAAAGTATTCGACCGATTCCAAATCGTAAGCATCCCATTTTTGCTGTGAAGTGGAGAGATAGTGTAAAAAGGAGGCGAATGGTTGCCAAGCACGACTGACTAGCCGTCTGACTAGCGTCTATACCAATGCAAGAGGTGCATCCAATGCTATGTGTGCCAGGAGTCCAACATTAGCTATGCTTTGCTTTGCTAACACATGACTCTTTGCCTCTTTCCATTGGATTGGAGAACTTCCCTTAGTTTTAAGTCCGGAAAGGGCTGCAGTCATTAGTTCTTGCAACTCAGCTGAGTATGGCAGATGATGCCAGAAAAACTAAGCACTCCTAAAAATCGTGTAGTTCTTTTATATTGTTTCAGACTGTGGAACTTTCTTTATGGCTCCTACTATCTCAGGAAGCGGTTATGACCCTGCTGATGAAATCAGATGGCCCATGAAGATATATCATTGGCCAGAAACACACTGGTAGCATTTGACACCATACAATGTTGATCTTGTCGTTTAAAGACCTCCACCGAGAGTTGATGGTGCTGAAGTGCAGTGCCCGAAAAGACAAGGATGTCATCATCTTCGTAGGCAAAACAGAATGACGATGCTTTCACTACAGAGTCAATAAACCTTTTCCAAGATTGTGCGGCATTTCATAGGCCAAATGTCATAAAGAGACACTTGAGAAAGCTGAATGACATGATTATGGTGTGTTTTTGGGATGTGCTTATGTGCCACAGGAATCTGCACGAAGGTCTTTGTGCAGTCTAGTGTACTAAATGTTGTCGCACCACACAGAGCATAGTTATAACTCTTGACAGGGTCACTGGATATCTTTCTGGGGCTGTTCTTACATTTTGTGAACAATCTTCGTTCTCAATCTTGAAAGTTAGTCCTGTTTCTTTTGGTTCAGTAGACTGATCACGTAGGCTGAAATCACATCGGGTCACCAATGTCGGCGTATGTAGGTGTTAGCCATCCAATCGAGTAAAACAGGGCGTTTGAGATACTCAGCCACTTGTACGAAATGGCAACAGGATAAATAACATTTATTAACAAATAAAAATAGAAAAGATAGTTGATAATACTTGAGACTAGTTAACGCATGACAAGACTGTCTATAATTGCCAAGAAATCGCCATCCTATGTGGATAACGCTCGTTTCACACATCTTTCCGCGAACGTGACGTTATTTTGACGTCACACACAATGTCAACGACCGCACGATCAGCTATCGACTTTGCGACAAGGAACAATATGAGTGTTATTGCTCCTTGCTTCACTCACAGCTATTTAAGCTGTGCCCTTAGGTTCCTAACTAACCGCACACTTGGAAGTCGCCACATGTTCGGAACTAAAGAGCCAAATATTTGCGAGAAGAAAGGATACATATTTTATTGCAGCTCGTTGTAATGGCAGCATTTAGAGCTGCACACTTAGGTTCCTGCCAAACCCCACACTCAGAAATCGCCAGATATTCGTAAATAAACAGCGAAGTATTTATGACAAGTAAGAATGTGAATGTTATTGCTGCTCGTTTCACTCGCAGCAGTTTAAACTCTCGTCTTAGATTTCTGCCTAACTACACGCTCGGAAATCGGTAAACATTTATTTCATCCTTTGTTCTCAAATAAGACAGATTGTAAATAACATCGAATATCGCATAACATACTTGTATTACATTCTTACGAAAGTTTCAGAACGTGTTAACAACGCTACCATGAAAAACGAATATATGCATGTGTCAGGATGCGAAGCTATAAATTTCAACTCCAGAAACCATTACATATTATTTTGTGGTTGGCAGGAGAGCCAACACGGTGTTACTAGAGGAGGCCGAAAGGCACGCGATTTAGCTCACGCTGGCTGGCGTGAGGTCTGGAACAGGACAAGGAAATTAGAATTTAGAAACAACGGACGTAGCTGGGGGAATAATTAACTTTAATCCATTAATGATGAATGTCGCTCTTGACGGTACATAGTTCACAATATCAATAGTAACTGATAATGGCGCCTTGCTAGGTCGTAGCAAATGACGTAGCTGAAGGCTATGCTAAACTACCTTCTCGGCAATTGAGAACGTAAGTAGGCAGTGAACCATCGCTAGCAAAGTCGGCTGTGCAACTGGGGCGAGTGCTAGGAAGTCTCTCTAGACCTGCCGTGTGGCGGCGCTCGGTCTTCAATCACTGATAGTGGCGACACGCGGGTCCGACGTATACTAACGGACCGCGGCCGATGTAAAGGCTACCACCTAGCAAGTGTGGTGTCTGGCGATGACACCACATATTACACCAGCACTTAAATTTTTGGTAGTTGTCTCCCATCTTGGTTATCATATTGTCTCTTGAAGGCTTATATCATTGATGTGTTATTAACTGGTATTTAATGATAATGCAGTGGCATGTTTGCGATAAACTTTCAGTGCTCCATTATCTTGAAACGTCGTACTGTAAATTCGAAAACAAGCTTGTTCCAAGGCCAGTTCACACTGTCTGACACAGCACTGTCACATTACGGCACCATCACGTCGAGGTGTATTCACACGTCCGTCACGTCATGGCACAAATCAATTCAAATCACGTGATCTCAACTCGCATTGCTGTCCTCGACTGTTCTTTTCGCGGGAATTCGATGTTCGCAAGATGATTTTCAACTGTTTTTACTCGTGAAGCGCACATATAAACAAACGCGGTAGCTTCTATGTGTGGATGCCGGAGTCCGCATTTGTACGAGGTGCGACAATAAAGTAATGAGACTGACGTGGAAAAAAAATGTTGTTTACCGTTTTAGTCAAGTATAGTGTTGTCTCCTTCAAAGTAGTTCCCTTCTGATTGCACACACTTTTTCCAGCGCTTCTGCCATTGATGGTAACATTTCTGGAACTCATCTGTAATATCCTCCAAGACCCTCGTCACAGCTTTTTGGACATCTTGTGTTTTTTGAAAATGGTGTCCCTTGACCGCCGTTTTGACTCTTGGAAAAAGAAAAAAAATCGCAAGGAGCGATATTTGGTGAATAAGGTGGCTGTGATAGTAGCGAAATTTGTTTTGAGGTTAAAAATTGCTGTGCTGACAGAGCAATATGGGATGGCGCATTATCGTGATGCAGAATCCAATTATCAGCAATGTTGGCACAGACACGAAGAACTCTTACCAAGTCTTTCTAAAATTTCTTTGTAGTAATATTGATTAACTGTTTGTCCAGGAGGCACCCACTCTTTATGAACAATTCCCTTGGAATAAAAGGAGCACACAAGCAAGCATTTCACTTTTGACTTTGAATTGCGAGCTTTTTTTGGTCTGGGTGATCCCTTTGAGCACCATTGCGATCTTTGGAGTTTTGACTCTGGACCGTACTGAAAAAACCAACTTTCATCACTAGTGATAACACGGTTCAACAATTCTGGATTGATTTCCGTTTGCTCTAACAGATCGGCTCCCACATTTTTGCGTGTTTTTCGCTGTTGTGGTGTGAGATTTTTGGGGACAAATTTGCCCAAATCTTTCTCATACCAAGATCTTCAGTTATTATTAGACGAGCCGTTTCTCGATTGATGTTCAGTTCTTCTGCAAATCACCGAGCGAGGTGGCGCAGTGGTTAGACACTGGACTCGCATTCGGGAGGACGGCGGTTCAATCCCGCGTCCGGCCATCCTGATTCAGGTTTTCCGTGATTTCCCTAAATCACTCCAGGCAAATGCCGGAATGGTTCCTCTGAAAAGGCACGGCCGACTTCCTTCCCTAATCCGATTAGACCGATGACCGCGCTGTCTGGTCTCCTTCCCCAAAAACAACTCAACAACAACTCAACAACTTCTGCAATCATTTTCACGGATAATCTTCGATCAGATAGCACGAGTTCACGCACCCTGGCCAAGTTGACATCCGTGAGGTTGATGGTCGTCCACTGCGGACTTCATCTTCAACATTCGTTCTGCCTTCAATAAACATTTTATGCCAACGCAAAACGTGAGCTCTTGACTGTCAAGGTTTCTCTGGAGCAAAGTTTTGAAGGCTGATGTCGTCCAGTTATTGCTGATCACGTGATCCACGAGCTCATTTTCTCTCCAAACACGGCCATGGGCAGGTCACCATATTTCGTTTCGTCATGGTTTTCGTGGTTGATATCAGTTGTTTGTTGTTCGTTATTTGCTATAAATTGTTTCGTTTTGTTATTTCTTTTGTTAAAGTTATAATAAATGTCGACAGATTAATTGAAGCAGTGAGACAGAAGACTGAAATGTACGACATGAGTGTGAGATTTTTGGGGACAAATTTGCCCCCTGCCCTCTACAACATTTACAAACTTGATTTTAATAGATACGTGTACCATATTTAATATTTTACAATGAAATGGATAGCAGCTTGGCTGCAACTTGAAGTGAAAAAAAGTACTGTGAGTAGAATCAGATTGATTAGTAGGTGGAATTTATTTGTGTGTTGTCTGTCCCCGGTATCTGAGTGGTCAGCGCAACAGAATGTCAGTCCTAAGGGCCTAGCCGGCACGGTAGCTTAGCGTGTTCGGTCAGAGAGCTGGTTAGCCTCTGTAATAAAAAAACTGAGTGGAATGATCAACAATCGACCTTCAACGGATGTCTCGTGGCGTCCGCAACTACCAAACACAACGATCAACAACGAACAAAATGAAAAAAAAAGGGCCCGGGTTCGATCCCCGGCTGGGTCTGAGAGTTTCTCCACTCAGGGACTGGGTGTTGTGTTGTCCTAATCATCGTCATTTCATCCCCGTCGCGCGCTAGTCGCCGAAGTGGCGTCAACTCGAAAGACTTGCACCAAGCGAACGGTCTACCTGACGGGAGGCCCTAGCCACAAGACATTTTTTATTTGTGTTGCCAGGCATTTTTATTGTTACACAAAGACATTCACTGAAACCTCCAGACACTGCATGTTGTTTGTTTAAACATTATTTATGAAATGCCTGTTTATTGTTAAGCAGCTCTCTGAATTTTGTTTTGCAGGCACCAGTTCAAAAATGGTTCAAATGGCTATGAGCACTATGGGACTTTACGTCTGAGGTAGAATGGAATTGTCGTGTGACGAGGGCCTCCCGTCAGGTAGACCGCTCTCGCTTGGTGCAAGTCTTACGATTTGACACCACGTCGGCGACTTGCGCGTCGATGGGGATGAAATGATGACGATAAGGACAACACAACACCCAGTCCCTGAGGGGAGAAAATCTCCAACCAGCCGGGAATCGCACCCGGGCCCTTAGGATTAACAGCCTGTCCCGCTGTCCACTCAGTTACCGGGGGCGGACACAGCTGAGGCCATCAGTCCCCTAGAACGGAGAACTACTTAAATCTAACATACCTAAGGACATCACACAAATCCATGCCCGAGACAGGATTCGCACCTGCGACCGTAGCGGTCACGGAGTTCCAGACTGAAGCGCCTAGAACCGCTCGACCACAACGGCCGGCGCAGGTACCAGTGGTTTCACTAGTACAAATAAGGCACTTGAACTACTAAAAGTCAAACACAACATTTAAAGAAAATCTACCTAACTTGAAGGGTAAAGTATTAAAGGTGATGTGACTAATACACAGAAATTTGCACTGGGCTAGTAACTAAACTTAATCGTAAACCAAATTTTCAAGGAACATGATGGCAAATCGTTACACTGTTCCTTTTTCTGGGTGCAGTTGTACGTAGCAAACGTAAAAACGGATGTTTCCGCTTTCGAAAATATAAAGTGCAGATTTCTCTTTCTCCAGCTCCTTGTATAATGTGGAATTGCCCCTTCTGTAGCACATAATGACATTTTTTTCGCACCCACGCACTTTCTTTGTGCTATTTTGCACCTCTGTCCCCATACTCTTACATGACGGAACGGCCTATGTGGATGCTGCCATTGAAATGCACTGCAGAATGTTTTGACGGGACGTTACGTGACTTGATGGGCAGTGTGAAGCGGCCATAATGCTTAATTAGTGAATTATTGACGATAATAATTTACTCATGAGAGAACACACTTATATGAATGCATTAATTGTAAATAAATCATTATGTGATATTCAATTATGGCACTACTTAAAAACCCAGGCTCTTAGGATTAACAGCCTGTCGCGCTGGCCACTCAGCTACCGGGGGCGGACACAGCTGAGGCCATCAGTCCCCTAGAATGTAGATCTACTTAAATCTAACATACCTAAGGACATCACACAAATCCATGCCCGAGACTGGATTCGCACCTGCGACCGTAGCGGTCACGCAGTTCCAGACTGAAGCGCCTAGAGCCGCTCGACCACAACGGCCGGCGCAGGTACCAGTGGTTTCACTAGATAACCCCAGTACAAATAAGGCACATGAACTACTAAAAGTCAAACACAACATTTAAAGAAAATCCACCTATCTTGGAGGGTAAAGTATTAAAGGTGATGTGACTAATACACAGAAATTTGCACTGGGCTAGTAACTAACATGATGGCAGATTGTTACACTCCTTCTTTTAGTAATTCTGGGTGCAGTTTGACGTAGCAAACGAAAAAACGGATGTTTCCGCTTTCGAAAATATAAAGAGCAGATTTCTCTCTCTCCAGCTCCTTGTATAATGTGGAAATGCCCCTTCTGTAGCACATAATGACATTTTTTTCGCACCCACGCACTTTCTTTGAACTATTTTGCACTTCTGACATATTCTGACATGACCGGACGGCCAATGTGGATGCTGCCATTGAAATATATGCAGAATGTTTTGACGGGACGGTACGTTACATGACTTAACGGGCAGTGCGAATTGGCCATAATGCTTAATTGTGAATTATTGACGATAATAATTTACTCATGAGAGAACACACTTATATGAATGCATTAATTGTAAATAAATCATTATGTGATATTCAATTATGGCAATACTTATAAACCCGGGCCCTTAGCATTAACAGCCTGTCGCGCTGACCACTCGGCTACCGGGGGCGGACACAGCTGAGGCCATCAGTCCCCTAGAACGTGGAACTACTTAAATCTAACATACCTAAGGACATCACACAAATCCATGCCCGAGACAGGATTCGCACCTGCGACCGTAGCGGTCACGCAGTTCCAGACTGAAGCGCCTAGAGCCGCTCGACCACAACGGCCGGCGCAGGTATCAGTGGTTTCACTAGATAACCCGAGTACAAGTAAGGCACATGAACTACTAAAAGTCAAACACAACATTTAAAGAAAATCCACCTATCTTGAAGGGTAAAGTATTAAAGGAGATGTGACTAATACACAGAAATTTGCACTGGGCTAGTAACTAACATGATGGCAACTCGTAACACTGTTCCTTTTACTAATTCTGGGTGCAGTTTGACGTAGCAAACGAAAAGACGGATGCTTCCGCTTTCGAAAATATAAAGTGCAGATTTCTCTCTCTCCAGCTCCTTGTATAATGTGGAAATGCCCCTTCTGTACCACATAATGACTTTTTTTTCGCACCTACGCACTTTCTTTATGCTATTTTGCACTTCTGTCATACTCTGACATGACGGGACGGCCAATGTGGATGTTGCCATTGAAATGCATTGCAGAATATTTTGACGGGACGGGTCGTTACGTGACTTGATGGGCAGTGTGAATTCGCCATAATGCTTAATTTGTGAATTATTGACGGTAATAATTTATTCATGAGAGAACACTCTTATATGAATGCATTAATTGGAAATAAATCATTATGTGATATTCAATGATGGCAATATTTATAAATCATTGCATGAATGATGTTTTTGTAGATCCTTGGTACACACGCATAAAGACTTGTGACGCTAACGGAAGTCAATAGCCAATCATGCAGTCGTTGATACTGGATGCGGCATCATTTGGTCGTCATGCACAGTATCAATGACCGCATGATTGGCTGTCGACCCTGTGACAAGGAAGAATGTAAATGTTACTGCTACTGCAGGTGCACGTATTAGAGCTGTAGTGTTAGGGCTGGTTGTACAACTTCCAGTTAGTAGCTGGTTTAGTTCTGTTCTCGGAAAAGCGCAAATAATAAGTTGGATGAACCCGAAATAACACCTAGCAACTGGAAAATAAACTAGGGATAACTTTATCAGTGATTTCCGCCCGGTCCGCTTGCTTAACTCGGGGAATAAGTTTTCGAGATGGCAGGAATAATGACAGATGCAGACAGCGATGACGAGATTTTGGCTGCTCACGAGAGTAAGGAAGGAGAAGAAAGTGAGACAACGCAGGATTCTGAATTTATATCTGGATTTCGCTTATCAAAGGAAGTCATACATCTTCTTTTCAATCTTGTACTTGAGAGACTCGAGCATATGACGGATAGATGAGACTATTTCTCTGTTTTCTTAAATAATATTGTTCAGTTTTAGTAATATGAATTTGATTTCAGTACTTCGTGAATTCCGTCATGTTATTTATGTAAATGACGATTCATGCAAAATAGTCTCGTTTATCTGGCATGTGTTACAACTACTACAGAAGTGGATTGGATTGCTTCGTTTTATTTAGCAGACAGTGCCATAAGAGACTTAACCAAATCGATAAACTACATCACTTATGTGTACTGTTTGTATAAACCGCTTTTTCTGTTTTAGACAAAGCATCAATTATTTTTGTTTAAACGTTTTGATGAAACAGTTGTGTCCATTTCACTCAACCATGTTACATTAACAGCAGAAAATATTCTTCTACTCCGTTTTTTATTGGGAATGCCCAGTTTTCTAAATACGACAGCGGGGTCAGAACAACTTTCCGCCTTTTGCTGAAAATATTAGGATCACAGGCCCATTAATGCTTCAGAGCAACAAAGTTGCCTCTCACCTATCGTTATTCCCTGAAGCCTGTGATCTATTTGTACTTGACAGGCTAAGTTTAACACAGTAAGATGGAAGTTAGCATTCTCTCTTTTTCTTTTTTTTAAAAAAAGGGTGCTGCTTCCACAGCTATAGAAATTAGCTGTTATATTTCTTAATTATTAGTAGTACAGACATAAGCCCATCTATATTTAGCGTAAAATAATATATATATATATATATATATATATATATATATATATATGTGTGTGTGTGTGTGTGTGTGTGTGTGTGTGTGTGTGTGTGTGTGTTGAAAGAGCAGAACAGAAATCTAGTTACTGAATCTGCATAATTGTAGCATGTGGAAGAAGTGCCTGGAATGCTATTGTTTAACTTTCCTTGAACATCAAGTTATTTTCAGCATCCAGCTTTTTGTCAAGTTGTAACTAGTTCAAGGTAACTTAAACTGAACTTTGTAATATGTAATTTATTTGTAACTGATGGGTTATTATGAATGTTTAATCTAACAAAAAGTTTGCAAGTACACTAATGTCTCAAGTTCACTCGGCCACATCCATAGCAAGAAATGTTGTTCACTCTTTTCTCCATTTGGGAAAACAACTTCCTATTTTTTGTGAATGCTTCACAGAAACGGAATTATCCATCACCTAGCATTATTCTCGTAAACTTGGTACATTTTTGAGCCTCTTCCATGTAAGTATAACACAGTAGAAAAAAGAGAAAAGTCAGTTTTTTAAAAGAAAACTATAGCAAATATTTGTATTTCTCAGTTATTAGTATTATCCACATAACGACAGCCATATTTATCACAAAGTATCTGTTATCTTTGTGCTAGAAGAACACAGGTACTTGCTATTCAGCTAACAAGATTATATTGCTCTTAAATCTACTTAATCATAACAGTGGATGGAGTAGCTAGCAAGTTATGTTTTTTAAATTTCTCTTGAAATGTCTCATGCCATTTTTTTCTTTCTTTCGGAAATGACTGTTCCACCGATGAGTCAGTTACTAAGAACACTCAAATACTTTGCCTCTGGTGTATTCCTTCTGATTATTGGAGGCTTCATTGGTATTGGCAAGGGGATTTCCAGGGGGTATATTAAAAGGATGTGTATGACTCGGGAAGTAATGCACTAGAGACAGTGTTTTTTAAGTACTTTAGTTCTTTGGTGTAGTTAAATGAAAATAAAATAAACAAATGTGCGTGGATGAATATATTTGTATTCTGAAATCATTTGCTCTAATTGATATTTTTGCATCCTAATTTTGAGCTTTATAATCTTTTTTAATTACTACAGCTCTTCTTCTCTTCTCTGATTCTTGTCAGGCTATTTTTGAAGTAGCACCATCTGCAACCATGCTAATTCTTCACATGTGAGAACAGATATTTTTATTCTGAAAACAAAACTGACAGTTCTAGGCTGAGATGGCTGTAAAAAAAGGAAGAACATAGTGAAGGTGTAGCCTTTGGTTACTTCTCCTTCCCTCCCAGATTACATATAGCTCCTAGAGATGATTGCACAAGTCAAAACTATGTATGAATTAGTTCCTGTTCCTGAAACATTTAGGGTATGATGCAACACCAACCTTCAGTTTGATATGTGCCTCAGGTTCATTTTTACCCCAGGATTGTAAAGAAGAAATGTTGAAATCTTATTCATGATATGTACCCTCAGTACATGTTGTTGTTGTCTTCAGTCCTGAGACAACAACAACATGTACTGAGGGTACATATGATGAATAAGATTTCAACATTTCTTCTTTATAATCCTGGGGTAAAAATGAACCTAAGGCACATAGTAATTAATAATCACCACATCATAGAAACAGAATTGATATATGCCTAAGAACTGAAAAAGTGGAGGATGAAATAGTGCTCAGTCATTCAGTAAGGTTATTTTCTGCAGAACACACATAGCTGCTGTAATGAATTAATCATTCTAAGATGTATATACAACAGCAAGCTAGTCAGTAATACCTCTCAGAATTTTTCATCAAATCAATCTCTATGATGTCTGTATTGTCACAGTTTCTAGGAGAGACTGAAAGGAATAACTGTTTCACAAAGTAGACCGCTTTTCGCAGCTGCTTCTATACTACACTGAAGAGCCAAAGAAACTGGCATGTGTATTCAAATATGTGAACAGTCAGAATATGGCACTGCCGTCGGCAACACCTACATAAGACAAAAGTGCCTACTGCAGTTCCTAGATCGGTTACTGCTGTTACAATGGCAGATTATCAAGATTTAAGCGAGTTCTAACGTAGTCTTATAGTCGGCACACGATCGATGGGACACAATATCTCTGAGGTAGCGATGAAGAGTGGAATTTTCCGTACGACCATTTCACGAGTGTAGCATGAATATCAGGAACCCTGTAAAACATCAAATCTCCGACATCTCTGCGGCCAGAAAAAGATCATGCAAAAAAAAGGACCAACGACGACTGAAAATAATCGTTCATGGTAACAGAAGTGCAACACTTCCGCAAACTGCTACATATATCAATAATGGGCCATCAATAAATGTCAGCATGTGAACCATTCAACGAAACATCATCGATATGGACTTTTGGAGATGAAGGCCCAATCGTGTACCCTTGATGACAGCACAAAACAAAGCTTTATGCCTCATCTGGGCTGTCAACACTGACATTGGACTGTTGATGACTGGAAACATGTTGCCTGATCGAACGATTCTCGTATCAAATTGTACGGGTATGGAGACCATGTCATGAATCCATGGACACAGCATGTCAGCAGGAGACTGTTCAAGCTAGTGGAGGCCCTGGGACTTGTTCAGCTGGAGCTCTATGGGACTCCTGATACGTCTAGATACGATTCTGACAGATGACATGTTCATAAGCATCCTGTCTGATCACCTGCATCCATTCATGTCCATTGTGCATTACAACGGACATGGGGCAAACCCATCAGGACAATGCGACACCCCACACGTCCAGAATTGCTACAGAGTGCCTTCTGAGTTGAAACACTTGTGCTGGTACCAAACTCGCCAGACATGAACATTATTGAACATATCTGTGATGTCTTGCAACATACTGTTCAGAAGAGATCCCCATCCCCTCGTATTCTTACTGATTTATGGACATCCCTGCAGGATTCATGGTGTCAGCTCCCTCCACCATTACTTCAGACATTAGTCGAGTCGATTCCACGGTGTGCTGTGGTACTTCTGTGAGCTCACAGGAGCATTATATGGTATTAGGCAGGTGTACCTGTTTCTTTGGCTCTTCAATGTATGTGCCTACTTATAATTCAACATCTACCATACACAAAACTTGATGGATACTATCATTTATCGAAATGTTGCATCTGTGTCGAAGTGACTGTGCTGTCCTTCTGCTGACAATTTTATCAAATCATGTATTTCACTGTACACAGTTTGGAACTCACATTCCACACATGGGGCGCCACCAATCTGTAGCCTCTGCTACCTTTTCTGGGCATAATATTTACGTGTTTCTTTCTAAAACAAAAAAATCGAACGTCTGTTGTAGCTGCTCTGTCAATCTATGTGAATTTTTGCATATTTTTTCCCATACTTTATTCCGGAATCTAGAAAGATCTCTCACTGGCCAAACAACAAATATGTGATCCTTTCTCAAATTTCAAGGTAGATCATTATATTGTTTTACATATAAATACCATACCAAGTTATATAATTTTTTCACTTATATTTTCATTGAATGATACTGCAGCAGTTTTCGTGTTTTCTCCTGCAGTCTTGAACTCACAGTGTAACCCGACCTCAAAGTATCCTCCAGCGAATGTTTTTGTGTCATGTTAGACATGCTATTCCTGCAGATGACGATTAAGTAAATTTGAAATGACGTAGGCGAAAATATCCAAAATGCTCTTGAGTTGTTGCCAGCTTAACTGGACATTAACGCTATTCTGGTATTAACTAACTGGGGAATAAAATGCTGTCACACAAGATGCACTCCAAGTTAACCTGTGGTTAGCCTATTCCTCAGTTAGCTATCCTTCGATTGATCCTGAGATTGTACAACCGCCCTTTAAGTTCCTGTCGAACCACACATTCGGAAATCGTCATACATTCATAAATAAACAGCGAAATATTTGTCACAAGGAAGAATATGAATGTCAATGCTCCTTGTTACACTTGCAGCAGTACTCTTAGGTTCCTGCCACTGCCTAACCTCACAATTGGAAATTAAGAGCCAAATATTTGTGAGAAGGAAGAACACGAGTTTTAGTGTTTCTCGTTCCAATCTCAGCAGTTTAAGGTGTCCTCTTAGGTTCCTGCCCAACCATAGACTTGGAAATCGCTAAATATTTATTTCAACTTTTATTCTCAAATGAGATAGAATGTAAATAACATAGAATATTGCAGAACATACTTATATAACATTATAAGAAAGTCCCAGAATGTGTTAACAGCACTAACATGAAACAAATTGCATGTGATGAGATGCAAATTCAGAACTTTCGACTTCAAAAGCCACAACGTTATCCATTACACTAGCACATAAAATTGCATGTATTTCATTGGCCCATAATATTGTACAATTTGCACATTTAATATTGGACAAGTCAGTATACATTTACAAGTAATTTTAACATTTATGTTTTTACTATTTTAAATGTTTCATGAAGGTAACAGCTATTACATTATCCTTCATTTGTCCATACTTGAAGGAAAGATGCACTATAATCAGGCCTAAGTGATCAGTTATTAAGAAATTTGTTAACATTTACTATCTTTTTCAAAAAAAATCATTTACTGTGTAAAAGTTTGTCTCCAAAAGAATTTTTTTATTTTATATGTGAAAACTATTTTTCCAGCTGATAGGTTATTATGCATCTGTAGCCCAGCATGTAGGACACTTTTTTGGTAATAAGCTGTTCTTGACTGGACACGTCAGACTGCTGCATTGTTTCGTAGCTACAAGTGCGTTCATTTAATATTAATAGGCTGTCTTTGCTTAATAAGGTAGATTTTAACAAAAGATATAATACTATAAATGTAAACAGATGGTAGTGGTGTAATGCCACATTTCTGAAATGTTGCGTGCTTGAGTCATTACATCTCACATTGCATATTATGTGAATTGTATTTTTTTGCATTTTTAAGATATCTCTGCTGCATAGTGAGTTCTCCCAGAATATGATCCTATACTGTAGTATGGAATGAAAGCAAGAATAATGTACTTACAGAAGAACTAATTTGGTGACTGATTTGCTGAGTACCCTTAGAACATAACACACAGTTGACAGGTTATTTGAGATATAACTGACTTGTGTGTTCCATTTAATATTTTCTTCAAGCCATATACCAAGAAAAGTAACAGAGCTAGCACTGGAGAGTGCTTGGTTGTTTAGGAGAAAGTCAGAGATTTAAGGTTTTTTAGATGAGAGGCTGAAACTTATGTAGGTTGTTTTTTTGCATGTTTATGATGAGATTCTTCTCATTGAATCATTCACTCAGTAATAACATAAGTGGTTTAATTTTTGATAAGGGTCAGCTTTGTCTGTGTCTGTTTCCAGAACACTTGTGTTATCTGCAAATAGGTAGTATGCCCTGAGGTAAGCTTCACGTTCGTGTCATCAGTATACAGCAAAAGCAGTATGGGTCCCAGAATTGAGCCTTGCTGAACACCATGTGGTGGTTCTTTATGTACTGGTATTTATATATTATGAAAAGTTGAACTTAATGTTACAGTGCCTGCTTCACAACTGGAAAATTATTTATGTCAGTCCCTCAGTTGTGGTACTTCTCACTGTTAGTTTGCCTGACAGAATGTTTTTACATTAAAAGACACCGCCAACAAACAAAATTCCAGATATTCAACTGTATTTATTATTTAAATTGATTTTGGTTTGCTATTTTTGCTTTTATGAAAGTGCAAGGCTAAGGAGGTTTTTGAGATTTCGTTAAGTGGGGATCGAAAAAAAATTTCTGAACTCAGTTTACTCAAATATGATTCAATATTGGAAATATTTATTACTTTTACTTTTTCAAAGGAACAACCGCTAATCAAACGAAATATCCTACGTTTACATGTAGTTTTACTTGTCAAAATTGGCAAATACTAAGATATTTATTATGACTCTGGCCGTTTTCATTTAGATTAATGGCGCTGACCTCTGCACCAATGTTCCCCTATAAAATTTGCATCAAGAATTTAAATCTACCATATCATGAATATAGGAACTGGTACAGATAAACATTAGCAACACTTTTAAGTAATATTTGATTATATTCTGGCTAAATATTACATGAAACTTACACATCATGCCTCATCACAAAATCGCTTCTTACACTACAAAGAAACAAAAGGGAAGGACGAATGATCTTTTTCCAAAAAAAACATAGATTGCAATTACATCTGCAGATGATATTATTTGATTGCAGAGTTTTTGTTACTTTTCTGAGATAGTGTTTATGATTTGTCATGACATCAGGTTTGCTATATTTGCAAAGTTATTCAGTATCATTTTAATCACATTATGTGGTATATCGCCACAACCATATGTTACAGGCAGTTTCTCAGAGGAGTACACATACCTTGATGAACATTAGTATTCCTTTTTTCAGATTTTATTTGAGATTTTTGCACTCTGTTTGATCGATATGATCCTAACCATTGGTTTGTGGTACCTCTCACACCATTATTAGTAACTTTCTAATGGGTATGATGTGATCAATAATGTCAAAAGCTTGGGGAAAATCTAAAAAAATACCAGTAGTAATTTCTTTATTATCTAATGATTGTACGGCTGTGCTGCGACACTTATACACTGCCATGGTTCTTGTTTTACCTTTTCTATATCCATCCTAGTGCTTTCATATCACAGAGAATCTGTTAATAAAAGTTTCTAATCTGGTGTAAAGCAATGTCTCAAATATTTTTGACATGCTACTGGCCTGTAATTAGCTACATAATTTTCTTGTACCTTTATGCTGAGTGGTAATTTAAGCAGATTTTAGGAGGTCAGGGAAAAGCAAAAGGATGCATTAATGATAAAACTTAATGGTTCTACAATGTATACCTCACAATTAATTACAATAAAATCTGGTATGTTGTAATAGCCACTAGAGTATTTGTTTTTTAGTCTTTTTACAACCATTAGCACATCAGTGTTTGAGGCTATGTGGAGAAACATCTATCTTTTATGGTTTTCACATGTGTTGGGTGTTGAGCACTGGCTCTATGGCAGTTCTTCTTTATCAGGTTTTCAGTCCTTATACTGAAATAGTCATTGATAGTATTTACGATTTTTTCTGGTTCTGATATTAAGTCATCATTTAGATTCAGTTTCAAAGCTTTGTTTATAGCACTGCGCTTGTTGTTAGTTTCATTTTTCATAACTTACCAAATACCTTTCATTTTATTTTTCGGTTCTCTTATTAATTTATCGTTATAAAACTTTTTGCCTGCTGAAGTACTTTTTGTCGACAGTACTGTAAGACTTACAGTATGTTCTAAATTTATCGTCAACCTCATGGTGTTTCATGAAGTCCTAAAGGTATCGTTTTTTTGGCTAAAATTTTTTATCCCTTTTGTTATCCTTGAATTTGTGCATTTGTTTAGAATGCTCCTTGACTTTAATGGAAATTCCATATTAAAATAATGAAGAAATATTTTATGTAAGGAATTAAACAAGCTGTATCATCATTTTTTATATACATCTGACCCATTCTCAGTCTTTACAAGATAATTAAAAAACCTTATGTTTCCTTCATTAAAGTGCCTTTGCACTGTAGTTTTTGTAGGACACTGCTTTTTGCAGTTTAAATTCACTTTCTGGACGTCATGGTTACTGTAACCTATGTTAATGGTTTCAGTTGAACAGTATTGTTTATCTGTGTTAATAAAGATCTGGCCAAGAGCTGATTTCGAGTTGTCAGTGATCCTGGTTGGGGTTTCCACACTTGGGGGTAAATGGAATGAATTAGTTATATTTAGCAATTCATCCTTGCTTTTTCCAGATTTTAGGAAGTTGATATTAAAATCTCCATATATTAGTAAAATTTTATTGATTGCATAAAATTTATTTAGTAGTGCTTCGTGGGAGTTGTTGAAAGTCTCGATATTTCCAGTGGGAGATCTATACCCACTCTGTAGCAGTATATCAGAGTCTGTCAAGATAATTAAAGAAAATTCAAAGTCTTTTTCTAATAGTATATTATTATGCATTGTGGAGTCGTTTGTATTTCACATTCTTTTTAACACAGGTAGCTGTGCCACCTCCCTTACTTTCATTTTGACTATAGTAACTAGCTAGATTATGAAACTTCCTGGCAGATTAAAACTGTGTTCCCGACCGAGACTCGAACTCGGGACCTTTGCTTTTCGCCAGCAAGTGCTCTACCATCTGAGCTACCGAAGTTTCGTATCAGCAGACACTCCGCTGCAGAGTGAAAATCTCATTCTGGAAACATCCCCCAGGCTGTGGCTAAGCCATGTCTCCGCTATATCCTTTCTTTCAGGAGTGCTAGTTCTGCAAGGTTCGTAGGAGAGCGTCTGTAAAGTTTGGAAGGTAGGAGACGAGATACTGGCAGAAGTAAAGCTGTGAGGAAGGGTGTGAGTCGTGCTTCGGTAGCTCAGTGGTAGAGCACTTGCCTGTGAAAGGCAAAGGTCCTGAGTTTGAGTCTCTGCCAGGAAGTTTCATATCAGCACACACTCCGCTGCAGAGTGAAAATCTCATTCTAGCTAGATTATATTTTACAACAGGCGTTTTATTTCCAGTTTTATCTTTTGTTAGCCAACGCATAGTGTTACAGAAAAACATCTAATAGTAAATTAGCTTTCAGGAATAGTTTTGTTTCTAATAATTTACTAAACATTAACTGCACATTATGGTGTAATATTTGAAGAGGTACTATTGTCTGTTTTCCATTGGGACAGATGGATTTTTGTGTGCTTTAGAGTGCAGACAAAGTTTTGGGGTACCACTCACCAAGTTTTCCTCTAATGTAGGTTTATGGAGTTTACTTTCTGCACCCACTGTATTTTGATGGGCTGCTACCTGGGAACTGTTGTTGTTCCTGCCCATGGCAAATCCTGGTTGTAGGTTAGAACCCTGCATTGTCATCTGAAAGATCTTGTCATTGCTTGCAATGATGCTGATCCAGAGTGCAGTTACACATATCTTGCTGTTGTATCTAGAACATCTTCAGGTGTGTAACTTCGTTGAGTTGCTATTTTAGGGCTAGATTCTGTTGCTGGTATCACTTCCTGGTTTGGTCTGTGATAGTTTTGTTTTGCTGTGTCTTCTCAGAGCGATGATGGTGTTGCATGGTTCCTTCTTGTGGCTGCTCGTTTTTCTGTCATTACTGTCGATTTCGATAAGTTCGTTTTGCTGTGGATTTTTCTTGTGTTTTCATTTCCATATTTGCTGAAATGTCTTCACGTTGTATATTGGTCTCTACTGCTAGCTGTAAATATTACATAATTTCTGTTTGCCTTCCATTCGTAAATGAAGTCTCTGCTTTTTATAATCCCTTCTACTGAGAAATATATTGAAATCCATTACCATTACATGCGTAATTTTTCGTAGTGCTCATTGAGAATTTGTTTGCAGCATGGATTTATGCACTTCGTATATGTATGGAACTTTCTTGTGGACTGTCTTCTGTAGCGAATCAGTAGGACGCATTTGAAAGCCGTAAATTTCTTTGTGACGTCGTTTGCGCCACCTACAATGACGCACTGTCTTTTTATGTATTTTGTTTCGTCTTTCCTTCTGTGTTACAAATAACGCCCTTAACTAAGAGTTAGGTTTAAGACAGAAGAGACATAGTGTTCTGGGTATTGAAAAATGTCCATAATTTTAGCTCAGTGACGACCATGACTGTCAGAAAGAATTAATACGTTCTGACTCGTGATTTCACTCTGTATCATTTTTCGGGTTACTGGTCGATCGCTTTTTTTACAGTTTTCGTTTTTATATATACTGATGCTTTATCAGGGCACTTCATAACACCAACACCTGAGCCCGTCACTGTAGTATTTTTGCTTCTGATCAATTCATTGTTTTTCTTTCACTCTGTTTAGAGTTTTTGAAGGTTTCATTTGTAATGGTGCACTCATTTAACAGATTACCTAACAGTTCACTATTTTCATTTAGATGTTTCGTTAGATCACTCTTTAAAGTACGAATCGCTGTTTGCGTATTTACGATGCACTCTTTTAAATATTCAGTATCAGCTACACATTTAGTACATGGCATTTTTTCACTTTCAACGGTTGCAGTTGCGTTTGGAGAAACATCGAGCACATCACACACACGAGCCATTTCATTTCGGTTTGATAGTTGTCTCCTTCTTGATTATCATATTCTTGAAGGTCCATATCTTTGTTGCTTTATTAAGTGACGTTTAATGATAATTGTGACGTGTCTGCGATAAATTTTCAGTGCTCCGTTCGGTTGAAACGGCTTACAGCAAATAATAAAACAAGAGTGTTACATGCTTAATTTGCAAATTATTGACGATAATAATTCACTCCTGAGAGAGCACTCTCTTATGAAGGCATTAACCGTCGATAAATCATTATATAACATTTTATTATAGCTATAATTATAATAAATCATCCTAAGAATGACTTATATTTGTAATTCTCCAGTACTCCGGTATCGAATGCTAACGATGTCGATAGCCGATCATGCAGTTGTCGATAGTGAGTATGACGTCAAAATGACATCATGTTTGAGGGATGCAGGGTGAAACGAGCGTTACCAGTGTTACCCGTTCTATGTTCGATTCATGGGATGTCGCTTTTCCACTGGCGGCTGAAGCCCGAGCTGTTCGACAGCACGCGCAAACACAACAACCGATGAGAACTGACGACCTTGGTCGCTACACCAGTATCGTTTATCGAAATGTAACATATGGCATAACGCTTATTAGTCCTGATACGGGGTACTTGGCTGTGTCAAGCGGGACACTACTAATGTTGTTGTTGTCTTCAGTCCTGAGACTGGTTTGATGCAGCTCTCCATGCTACTCTATCCTGTGCAAACTGCTTCATCTCCCAGTACCTACTGCAACCTACATCCTTCTGAATCTGCTTAGTGTACTCATCTCTCGGTCTCCCTCTACGATTTTTACCCTCCACACTGCCCTCCAACGCTAAATTTGTGATCCCTTGATGCCTCAAAACATGTCCTACCAACCGATCCCTTCTTCTAGTCAAGTTGTGCCACAAATACTTTCAGAAACGACTTCCTGATACATAAATCGATATTCGATGTTAACAAATTTCTCTTCTTCAGAAACGCTTTCCTTGCCATTGCCAGTCTACATTTTATATCCTCTCTACTTCGACCATCATCAGTTATTTTACTTCCTAAATAGCAAAACTCCTTTACTACTTAAGTGTCTCATTTCCTAATCTAATTCCCTCAGCATCACCCGATTTAATTTGACTACATTCCATTATTCTCTTTTTGCTTTTGTTAATGTTCATCTTATATCCTCCTTTCAAGACACTGTCCAATCCATTCAACTGCTCTTCCAAGTCCTTTGCCGTCTCTGACAGAATTACAATGTCATCGGCGAACCTCAAAGTTTTTACTTCGTCTCCATGAATTTTAATACCTACTCCAAATTTTTCTTTCGTTTCCTTTACTGCTTGCTCAATATACAGATTGAATAACA
The DNA here is from genome assembly GCF_023897955.1 of Schistocerca gregaria. Lineage (NCBI taxonomy): Eukaryota > Metazoa > Arthropoda > Insecta > Orthoptera > Acrididae > Schistocerca > Schistocerca gregaria. Next base: position 386,518,506 of record NC_064924.1, read on the forward strand.
TCGGGGAGAGGCTACAACCCTGTCTCACTCCTTTCCCAACCACTGCTTCCCTTTCATGCCCCTCGACTCTTATGACTGCCATCTGGTTTCTGTACAAATTATAAATAGCCTTTCGCTCCCTGTATTTTACCCCTGCCACCTTTAGAATTTGAAAAAGAGTATTCCAGTCAACATTGTCAAAAGCTTTCTCTAAGTCTACAAATGCTAGAAACGTAGGTTTGCCTTTTCTTAATCTTTCTTCTAAGATAAGTCGTAAGGTCAGTATTGCCTCACGTGTTCCAACATTTCGACGGAATCCAAACTGATCCTCCCCGAGGTCTGCATCTACCAGTTTTTCCATTCGTCTGTAAAGAATTCGCGTTAGTATTTTGCAGCCGTGGCTTATTAAACTGATAGTTCGGTAGTTTTCGCATCTGCAAACACTTGCTTTCTTTGGAATTGGAACTATTATATTCTTCTTGAAGTCTGAGGGTATTTCGCCTGCCTCATACATCTTGCTCATCAGATGGTAGAGTTTTGTCAGAATTGGCTCTCCCAAGACCGTCAGAAGTTCCAATGGAAGCTCTTGATATTCATGCAAGTGGTTCTCCTTTCTTCAAAGGTCTCTTCAATTTTCCTGTAGGCAGTACCTATCTTACCCCTAGTGAGATAAGCCTCTACATCCTTACGTTTGTCCTCTAGCCATCCCTGCTTAGCCATTTTGCACTTCCTGACGATCTCATTTTTGAGACGTTTGTTTTCCTTTCTGCCTACTTCATTTAATACATTTTTATATTTTCTGCTTTCATCAATTAAATTCAAGTCACAGCTGCAAAATGCTAACACGAATTCTTTACAGAGGAATAGAAAAACTGGTAGAAGCCGACCTCGGGGAAGATCAGTTTGGATTCCGTAGAAATACGGGAACACGTGAGGAAATACTGACCTTACGAATTATCTTAGAAGAAAGATTAAGGAAAGGCAGCCCTACGTTTCAGCATTTGTAGACTTGGAGAAAGCTTTTGACAATGTTGACTGGAATACTCTCTTTCAAATTCTAACAGTGGCAGGGGTAAAATACAGGGAGCGAAAGGTTATATACAAATTGTACATAAACCAGATGGCAGTTATAAGAGTCGAGGTGCATGAAAGGGAAGCAGTCGTTGGGAAGGGAGTGAGACAGGGTTGTAGCCTCTGCCTGATGTTATTCAATCTGTATACTGAGCAAGCAGTAAATGAAACCAAAGAAAATTTCGGAGTAGGTATTAAAATCCATGGAGAGGAAATTAAAACCTTGAGGTTTGCCGATGACGTTGTAATTTTATCAGAGACAGAAAAGGACTTAAAGGAGCAGTTGAATGGGAAGGGCACAGTCTTGAAAGGGAGATATAAGATGAACATCAACAAAAGCAAAACGAATGTAGTCTAATCAAACCTGGCGATACTGAGGGAATTAAATTAGGAAATGAGACACTTAAAGTAGTAAATGAGTTTTGCTATTTGGGGAGCAAAATAACTGATGATGGTCGAAGTAGACAAGATATAAAATGTAGGCTGGCAATGGCAAGGAAAGCGTTTCTGAAGAAGAGAAATTCGTTAACATCGAGTACAGATTTAAGTGTCAGGAAGTCGTTTCCGAAAGTATTTGTATGGAGTGTAGCCATGTATGGAAGTGAAACATGGACGATAAACAGTTTGGACAAGAAGAGAATAGAAGCTTTCGAAATGTGGCGCTACAGAAGAATGCTGAAGATTAGATGGGTAGATCACATAACTAATGAGGAGGTATTGAATAGAATTGGGGAGAAGAGGAGTTTGTGGCACAACTTGACTAGAAGAAGGGATCGGTTGGTAGGACATGTTCTGAGACATGGCGGGGTCACCAATTTTGTATTGGAGGGCAGCGTGGAGGGTAAAAATCGTAAAGGGAGACAAAGAGATGAATACACTAAACAGATTCTGAAGGATGTAGGTTGCAGTAAGTACTGGGAGATGATGAAGCTTGCACAGAATAGGGTAGCATGGAGAGCCGCATCAAACCAGTCTCAGGACTGAAGACCACAACAACAGCGGTCCTGTCACACTTGCCTGGGGTACTCCTGTTGATACCCTTGTCTCTGATGAACACTCGCTGTCGAGGACAACATACTAGGTTCTATACTTCAAAAGTCTTTGAGCTACTCATTTATCTGTGAACTTATTTCATATGCGCATACCTTCATTAACAGCCTGCGGAAATCCAGAAACATGGAATCTGGCTATTGCCCTACAAATAAAATTTGCAGTATACCATGTGAGAAAAGGGCAAGCTGAGTTTCGCACGAGTGATGCCGATTCATGGGCATAAACTTCTCAGTCTCAAGAAAATTTAATATATCCGAACTGAGAATATGTTCAAGGATTGTGCAGAAAACCGAAATTAGGGATATTGTCTGTAATTCTGCTGGTCTGTTCTTTTACCCTTCTCATGTACTGGAGTTACGTGCGCTTTTTTCCAGTCACTTGGGAATGTGTACTGGGCGAGAGATTCACGATAAATGCAGGTTAGGTAAGAGGCCAATGCTGTAGAGTACTCTTACAAAACTGAATTGGGATTCCACCAGGACCTGGTGATTTATTTGCTTTCAAACCTTTCAGCTGTTGCTCTATGCCATGGATGCTTATTACTAGGTCGTTCTACGGGAGTCCATCCGATTGAAAAATGACTGTGTGTTTGCACGATTCTCCGGTATGAACGGTTTCTTGAATGTGAAATTTAAAAATTCGGGTTTCGTTTTGCTATCTTCAACAGCCACACCAGACTGGTCAACAAGGGACCGAATGAAAGCTTTAAACCCGCTTAGCGATTTTACATAGGATCAGAACTTTCTCGGGTTCTCTGCCAGATATTTTGCTAAGGTGTGACAGTGGTAATTGTTATATGCTTCGCGTGTAGATCTTTCCACAGACGCACGAATCTCTACTAACCTTCGCTTGTCGTCATTTATGCATTCTCTTTTTAACAGAGAGTGCAACAGCCGCTTCTTCCTCAGCATGTTTCGAATTTCGTTATTAAACCGTGGAAGGTCTGTCCCATCCTTTATCCACTTACTAGGCACAAAACTCTCCAGACCACGATTTACAGTCTGCTTAACTTTTGCCCTTAATTCTACATCCATCCTCCAGGAACTAAGTGATGTCAGTTTACTAAGTCAGATGCTAACAAGCATTTTGCATTATCTGGCAGAAACAATCTCCCCAGTCTTCTTTACTAATTTTCTTAACTTTCATAATCACAATTGCTGTGATGACATCATGATCGCCGATCCTTGTTTATATACTGACATTGTCGATAGGGTCCGGCCTACTTGTAGCTACAATTTCTAATCTATATACGGTATTTACTTCAACTAGCATTGCACGATCTGAGTATTTACGCGCTACTGGCCGTAGGCCTTTTTCGAATGATTCTATCACAGCAGAAACATCCGACAATTAACTTGGGTTCGCCTACACCCGTTATACGCGACCAGATAACTTCACTGTCACTCTCAACTTCGACCACAACAGAGGCAATATTTTTGTCAACTACAGTGAACACTCCTCCTCCTTTGGCCTCTAATCTGTCGTTCCGACACACTTTCCATGACTCGCTAACTATCTCAGAGCTCTCCACCTCAGGTTTCAGCTAGCTCTCGGTCCCAAGAATAATTTGAGCGCGAGAACGTTCCTAGAGGGCAGTAAATTCGGGAATTTTATTGCGAATCTTCTAGAGTTTACTGACAAAATTTTGACAGTCGAAGTGTCTTTACACTGAACGTGGTCTCACCACCCTTGCTCTGTATCGACTGGCGAGTGTTCGTCAGAGCGCCTCAAACTACTATCTAGCCTTAAAAAACCTCATGTACATTCAGCAAGTACTCTGCTGTTCAAACAGCCGCTTCCTTTGTGTAGTGCACCCCTGACCTATCAAGGAGATTGCTAAGAATCCCCACTCGATAATGCAGGTCTAGAAACCTTCAGATAAGGCCATCAGAGTCAATGAAGCCTTTGGCTGAGGAGTGCTATCAACTCTGGGAACAATGCTGCAAATTGCGAGCTCTGGTTGCACCCCCTGTGCGAGGCTAGCAATCTTGATCACCTCCTCCAGCTGCCTGTTTGAACTGAGATCACCCTCGGGAGCCATGCGGCAGGCGTCGTCGGAGTCCACGTCAGCCACACCTTGCAGATGACTGCGCCCTGCACGCTCGATAGCCGCAGGCAAGGCCGCCTCCACATCTTGAATGAGATGCCGGCGAAACGAGCACGTTACTACAGCATAAAGTGGTGATGGTTAATAACTCGATGTTCCCGTATTCATGGACCCAATGCCTGCATAATCCTGGCAAATAGCAAGGGAAGCGCTCAGCCAAGGACACAAAATCGGTAACCGCAATATTAAAAAAAAAAAGGTGTCAGCTTGGGGAATCCTACAGTCCTGAGAAGGTGCAGCGATGTGTGAATTTCCGAGAATTTCTAAGTTTCTGCCAAATCTCTATGGCGAATCGCCATCAGAAACGGCAGCAGTGTGGACGTCATCCGAGAACACAGGGTCATTTAATGCCGGAATTCAAGTTAGTCTACTCAAATTTTGGCTATAATACAAAAGGCAGTATTTGTATTACAGTGTTATTGTTGACTTTTTCTGTACTAAAGTGTTACTGTTGGTGTGCATAAATCTGTATGGCAGAATAAAATCCAAGTAACATGGCCGATATCCAAACCTTTAAGCCTAGTTTACACGACACTAGGTTGCAGGCAACTGCGGTACCGGCCACTGCGCTAGCGCGCCGCGCGTTAGCGCAACTCGTTGGTGAAACTTAACACTTTCGGCGCGTTCCTACTTTGGCGACACTAGTTGCATGAGTTTTGAGGTTATGTGTGTTCATAGAGTGTAGACAAACTAAAATGTGAAGTGGGGAATGGAAAATAATGTTCGCTTTTTGGATATCTATGCTTTTCATCAAACCAGTCTAAGGACTGAACACCACAACAACAACAACATGCTTTGCAGAGGCGTTTGTGGGATTTTAGTGACGCTGTTACAAAAATAAGCAACATATTGCTGCCGCTGAGACCATTATGTGCGATCATAACATAGATGGTTTGACAATATCTAAGCTGCAGGCAAAATTTATTGATTTAGGAACACATATACAACTGAATTAAGAAAAATACAAGCCAGTGCAATTCTAGCTATGGCAATGCTCTCGTCTGCAAGACTAAAATCACATCGTTCGAGTTGGCCAACTCTTTGTTAAGGAATATTGTTGACAGGAGGGAAGGCTATACAAATTCAAGAAGCTGCATTCTTTAATCTATATTAATCTATTTAAAACGTCGTTGCAGTGCTCCCCATCCACATAAGTTAGAATTTTGAAATATTGCCACTGTACAGAGCTATCTTCAAGGGAGTAGTTTGCAAACCATTCTCTTCTTAATGCGACCTGCTCCAAATAATTACTGTTGCTAATGTTAGTAATTATTACTGTTAACGTTACTGCTGTTAATGAAAAAGCGTCATCATCAACTAAAACCCTATCTTATACCACGCTGAGTGGTCTCGATTCTAATGCACGCAATATGATATGTAATTTAAGTTCTGGCGACAGTGCTTCATGCATTACAGTACCTTTATTCCTTATCGCGTAATTACCTTTATTTAGAAGAAACGTGAACAGTTCTGGTGACATTCTAAGATAATTAAAAGAACTTCTTGGATCTTCCGTTATAAATTATTTCAGCAAGGATTCTGAGCAACCGAGCTGACGTCTTTTCTTCACCCAGTCACGAATCGAAACACGTTTCTTATTTTTTTCTTATGCAGCGATTCCATGGAACAAGCTTTAACTCCATCACAACTCGTGCGATGTGCAGCTGCCAAACCTTTCATTTGAGACACGCCTCAGCGACCCACAAAACGACGAAACTGAAGTGTATACTGGTGTCGCTGTGTCTACAGTCATGTAAGAAACCACTTGCGTGCAACTCATTCCACACAACGAATTCCGCAACCCAATGTCGTCGTGTAAACTACGGTTTATAAACGATATGCGGAACGAAATTCAGTGGTTAAAAACAGATAAAAGTGAGAGTCACTTCCAAAATGACTTGTCAAACGATAGGTCTTGCAGCACTGGTCCCATAAAGAATTTCTCACATTTGTCATCAGTGTCTGCGTTTAGCGGGAAACCTGAGGAAGCCGTAAAAGTATTCTTCTGTAATCTCATGGAGTGATTCACATAGATTAGCGGTTGCCACGCATAAATTAAGAATTCAGGGAGCCGCACAAGATTTCATTAGCGAGGAGTCCACTTGCGTGTAATCAGATATTAGAACGAATTCAAAGTGACAGCTGTTCAGAGATTCAAACGCAAAAATGCTATCAGATCCTACAGAGAGCAACTTCGTAGTCTGCGGATACGACAGGACCAATCTACAGAGCAGCTTGCCGACAGAATTCGCAACATTAAAGCTCAAACAAGCGAGCTAGTAGAAGACGAGAATAAGATTCTCATTCAGCTGTTAGAAGCCGATCAGAGAGCTCGAGTTACCAGAGACCATAGATAACATAGACTGCGCATGACGTCATTTAACTGCAACCAAAATATAAGTCGCGTGTCTCGGGGTACGAAGCCGAGCATGTCATAACGCAATTAAGGTGCACAAATTATGACTTTTTGTTACAGATCAAATGTTGTGCTTTTTACCAAATACAGTAGTAAAGACCTTCACATAAGGTCAGATTAGTCTTATTTTGTATCCTGCAGATCAGATAAAATGACGAAAATCTCAGTTGTGTAAGTTTAAATTACTTGCAGAGGTATTTCCATAAGTTGAATATTAGGGTGGATGTTGGTCTTTGGGTGTAAAACTTGATAAATGACTAAGATTTTGAGACGACACATCGTTAATATCTAGCTCACTACACTAGCATAATTAACGTCTTGTAACATATTACGTTTCCTATCTCGATATCGTTTCGGTATCTGTACTGGGTTAAGCAAAAGTCAGAAAACGTACGTGCTTATTTTGTGTAAATACCTGACTTTTGCACATTAACGAATTTCCTTTCTTATAAAAGCTTACTAAAGCACTTCGCACATATTCTTGTGGAATCGTTAGAAAACTTAGGCTGCTTTCGAAATTGGTACTTTTTCTTCCACTCCCACGGAAGAAACAGAAAAGAAAAAAACATGTATTCACTAAAGAGCAATCATTCTATCGCTTGTTAAAAGAACTGTCAATACGTTTCAACTTTACTATATGTAAAATCGGTATCCCCTGTTTTGTTATAAGGAATTTCGGAGAAACTAGGTTAGCTGCACTACTACATATGTTAGAACTGTACTACAGTTCGTAGAACTGTCAGAATCAATGCTTGATTTCAGCTATAAATGGGAGAAGCTGTAACTGTGAGCTCCACTTCACACAGACAGGAATTTGGCTTTCTGCCCCGAATCACTCAGCTTAGATGTTGGTTTCAAGCGTTAACACAGCAGAGACAGGGACAGGCGCGGTCTGTTATACAGGGTGTAAATTTTAAGTTAACAAACCAGAATAACTCGAAAAATAAGCTTCACACGAAAAAACTTCTAGAATCCAAAGTTGAATATTTTCGGGGGGGGACATCTGCTGGTGCTAAGATTAGCCCGCCACCCCAGCCCCCTGGGGATGGAGCGGGAGGCAACTTGAAAATTTCAAATCGGAATCCCCATTTTTTATTGCAGAATCAGATTCTACATAAAAACCCACGTACATTTTGTCTTAAACATTTGTTTTGATTCTTGGTAGTTGGCTCTGTAATTCAAGAAAATCCATGTTCTAATTTTTGTGCGGAAAATGGTTACGGATAAATAAAAAATACATGGGTTAGATAGAGCAGCAATCAGTCGTGGAATTAAGTTGCTTTAATATGACATTTATACTCACAACGCAGATCAGATTTCGACCTGACTCTAAATGTCATATTAAAGCAACTTAATTCCACGACTGATTGCTGCTATATCTTACCCAATATAACCACAGTCGTTGCGTGCACCCACCTCATGGAGGGTAACCTGATAAAAAACACTTATTTACTTCATAAATTTTGATTCGCTAAAACTATAACTCCTCCTCTCTCTTCATAGGGTGGGGTCTGAGAGAGAGGAATTAAAGTTTTACAAATGTTGACTTTTCCGAATCTGTGGAAAAAACTAATATGTGAGCCAAAAATGTTACTAGCAGCCGGCCGTAGCGGCCGAGCGTTCCTAGGCGCTTCAATCTGGAACCCTGCGACCGCTACGGTCGCAGATTCGAATCCTTCCTCGGGTATGGATGTGTGTGATGACCTTAGGTTAGTTAGGTTTAAGTAGTTCTAAGTTCTAGGGGACTGATGACGTCAGATGTTAAGTCCCACAGTGCTCAGAGCCATTTGAACGATTTTGTTACTAGCGCCGAAATGTGGTTAAGTTATAAAATAGAAGATGAACTGCTTTGTCTAGCGGCTACCGTAGTTGTGCTGCGTGCGACAGTTAATACTCGGAGAAGAAAGACCTGGACAAAAAAAAAAAGGCTTATAAAGAGAGAAAAGTTATCTCATTCAACTCCGTTACTTAAAGAATCACGATTTAACCGAAAGACTGGCAGAATTACATGCGTACGACGGAAAGCACTTATCTGGAGTTATTAAGATTGTTACACCAGAAATACAAAAGAGACACAAATATGAGGCAAACAGTATCAGCTCACTAGCGCCTCACAGCAACGTTAAGGTTCCTTGAAATTGGGAGATCTTATGATGATATTAAATTTTCGGCAATGATATTGCCACAGTCTTTCGGGAAGATTATTCCAGAAACATGTGTAACCATGCACAAAACTCAAAGGAATACTTCAAGTTAACATGTATAAGAAATTTTCGGTTTGCTCACTATTTATTTTTAAAATGCACAATTCAAAAAATTAAACATTACGTTGTAGACTCAAAATTGTACCTAAAATCTTCGAATTTAGAGCAATATCGGTAGCTGTGCTATTACATATTGCTGCAGTATTTTGTGTCAAAAGTGTGAAATAGCAACTCAAGTTTCCTATTTCCCCTGCAAATAAAATATCGTTTATAATTATTACAGCAAACAACCTTTGCGTGCTTGACACGAACCTTAGTTAACATGTCACTTTTTTGCAAAAATATCCGCTGCATCTTCTTTGAATATCTTCTTGAATGTCTGTGTTATAGCCTCAAGGGCTCTTCTCTCTTTCTGTTCAAGCGACGGTTGCTTCCCTGACTTCAAGTAGCCTGAGCATTGTTTTCTTCTTGCTCTTGTTCTACCCTCCCTATCGTCTCCACCGCAGCCTCTTCCTACTCCTCCTCCTGACGCGAGCTGTTTCCTGAATCATACATTAACGGAGATGTATTCTACCTAATTCAGTTTCCATCGACAGATCAAGACTGGTAAGAAATCAGGAACAAATTTGAAATAAAATGGAATTTTCCTAACTGTCAGGGAGCAGTTGACGGTAAACATATCTCAGTTACACCACTGGCCAATAAAATTGCTACATCACGAAGATGACTTGCTACAGACGCAAAATTTAATCGACAGGAAGAAGGTGCTGTCATGTGCAAATGATTAGCTTTTCAGAGCATTCACACAAGGTTGGCGCCGGTGGCGACACCTACAACGTGCTGACATGAGGAAAGTTTCCAACCGATTTCTCATAGACAAACAGCAGTTGACCAGCATTGCCTGGTGAAACGTTGTGATGCCTCGTGTAAGGAGGAGAAATGCGTACCATCACGTTTCCGACTACGATAAAGGTCAGATTGTAGCCTATCGCGATTGCGGTTTATCGTATCGCGACACTGTTGCTCGCGTTGGTCGAGATCCAATGGCTGTTAGCAGAATATGGAATCGGTGGGTTCAGGAGGGTTATACGGAACGCCGTGCTGGATCCCAACGGCCTCGTATCACTAGCAGTATAGGTGACAGGCATCTTATCCGCATGGCTGTAACGGATTGTGCAGCCACGTCTCGATCACTGAGTCAACAGATGAGGACGTTTGCAAGACAACAACCATGTGCACGAACAGTTCGATGACGTTTACAGCAGCATGGACTATCGCTCGGAGACCATGGCTGGGGTGCCATTGGTTACACGTCTCGATCGCCTCTTCTTCGCATTGACGACAATTTGAACAGTGGACGTTGCATTTCAGATGTGTTACGACCCGTGGCTCTATCCTTCATTCGATCCTTGCGAAACCCTACATTCAGCAGGATAATGCACGACCGCATGTTGCAGGTCCTGTAGTGGCCTTTCTGGATATAGAAAATGTTCGACTGCTGCCCTGGCCAACACATTCTCCAGATGTTTCACCAATTGAAAACGTCTGGTCAATGGTGGCCGAGCAACTGGCTTGTCACAATACGCCAGTCACTACTCTTGATGAACTGTGGTATCGTGTTGAAGCTGCATGGGCAGCTGTACCTGTGCACGCCATCCAAGCTCAATGTCCAAGGCCGTTATTACAGCCAGATGTGGTTGCTCTGGGTACTGATTTCTCTGGATCTATGCATCCAAATTGCGTGGAAATGTAATCACATGTCAGTTCTAGTATAATATATTTGTCCAATGAATACCCGTTTATCATCTGCATTTCTTCTTGGTGTAGCAATTTTAATGGCCAGTAGTGTATTCTGGCACCTGCTGGAGGATCTTAGTTCTTCAACTATAAGTAGTCAGGTACTTTTTGCCATTGCCGATGCAAATTATGAACTAATTTAATAAAATCATGTCACAAATGGGAGCGTATCTGCGTTGGTGTACTGAAGAATACAGACTTCTACAAGAAACTTTTGATTGGCACTTTGAAACTGCCTTCACCATTTAAGGTGAATGGGTACACACTACCGTATTATTTTTGTTGGAGATGAGGCTTTTCCGTTGGTTAAAAACTTCATGAAGCCCTTCGTCAAAAATTAACTCAAAGAGAACGAAGGATTTACAATTATCGAGTGTCACATGCCATAATGATTGTCCTTTAGAAACAAAAGATTATTGAGATACTCCTCCCTGTAGAGGTTTGAGTCCTCCCTCGGACATGGGTGTGTATGTTGTTCTTAGCATAAGTTAGTTGAAGTAGTGCGTAAGTCTAGGGACCGATGACCTCAGCACTTTGGTTCCTTAGGAATTCACATGCATTTGAACAATATTGGGGTACCACAGATGTGCTGTATACTGGGTGGTCCATCTGAAGTTTTGGATGAGGTTATCTCGAAAATTATACATCGGATAAGAATAGTGGCTAAGACAAGTTCGTAAGCTCAAAGGGGAACATCAAATGATACTACACGTGACCTTCAGCTCCCGCCCCATTGAGTGGGGTGAGGGCAACTTTTTAATCTTAAATGGAAACCTTCTTTCATATTGTAGATTCTGATGTCCCATAAAAAAGTAATAAAGTTTTGTCTGAAACATTTTTTAAACCATTGGCAGATGGCATTGAAATCGAGTAAAAAGTAAAATTGGGGAAGAACTCTGATTTATTTAGAATCATCCAATAAAGACGCATCAAATCGATAAAAAAATGTGCACCAATTCTTTCGTTACGCCAAGCTAAGCTATTTTTGTACAAACTGTACTGTATCCTACTTTTAGTGTTACCCAGGAACAACGACATGGACGTAGTAGAATGGTGAGCTTCATTAGTGTGAGTCCCCTTGCCTCTTACATGTTGGGGTGCTTATTAGCGTGAGTCCCCTTGCCTCTCAGAATTTGAGGTGCTTAATTAATGAAATTAGCCACAAAGAAATTGTTCAAAATTATTCCCATTTGCTTCAATGCACAAAGTCAATCGTCTGCAAAAGTTGCCCACAGTTTTGAGAGCACATCCCATGGTATGGCTGCACACACTCTTCGAATGCGTTGCTCCATATCGTTTCGGGTTGTGGGCTGTCTTTCATAAACAATATTTTTTAAATAACCCACAATAAAAAAATCAGGTGATGTTAGGTTTTGTGAATGTGGAGGCCACTGAACTGACCCGCCGCGTCCTATCCACCGACCAGGGTACAGTAAATTTAAAACGTGCAGCACGTTTTTAGCATAATGCTCCATCCTGTTGGAACCACATTCGTTTTATACGTTTTATACTTTCGTTTTATACTTTCTAAATCAACATCGTCCATTACTCCAACAGATCATGGCAGAGAAGTTGTAAATAAGATTCCCCAGTAACATTTTGGTCAAAAAATATGGTCCCATGAAGTAACCATTTAAAATTCCACACCAGACTATTAACGAGCATTTGTGTTGCTTATCAATGGGTCTGTGCCTGTGTGACTTGACAGGGGACCAATAATGACAATCATGGCGATTTAATTCGGCATTGTTTTTGAATGTTGCTTCACTGGTGAACATAATGTATCTAAAAAAATCTTTGTCACCTCTTATCATTCGAAGGCCCATTGGCAGAAATGCATGTGTATTTGCATATCTTTCGGCGTTAATGACTGTGTCAGTGTGATATGATACGTATTACATTTATGTACCTTCAAAATCCTCAGAACAGTTGATTTCAGTATTCCAGTTTGTCTCTGAATCTCACGACTACTCATTTCATGATCCATTTGAACACATGTGAGAACAGTAAGGGTACGAGCATCATTTTCATTGTATTCGCGATGATGAGGTGGACGGTGCATGTATCCATTTCGAGCTCGTTGAGTGCAATTTCGAATGATGTTTTCGCTTGGATGTCGTCTGTTTGGGAAATGATCTGCATACAACTGCACATTTGCAGCGTAAATGTTATGGCATTCACATAAAATTAACATCATATCAACAATCTCTCTAGGATTGGATTGTTTTGGGAGAAGAGACCAAACAGCGAGGTCATCGGTCTCATCGTATTAGGGACGATTGGGGAAGGACGTCGGCCGTGCCCTTTCGAAGGGACCATCCCAGCATTTGCCTGGAGAGATTTAGGGAAATCACGGAAAACCTAAATCAGGATGGCTGGACGCGGGATTGAACCGTGGTCCTCCCGAATGCGAGTCCAGTGTGTTAGCACTGCGCCACCTCGCTCAGTTTTTAATCTCTCTAGGATAATGAGCCATGTTTCACTAAAGAATAATTTACTTGATGTTTACGGTTCACAGTCTGAAAGTGAAGTGACGACTGATCGCTTTGCACCGACCTATATACTGAGCCATAGTTTGCAGTTTGGCCACGGTAGCGCCACAGGCGGGTGAGTAATGCAGTTGTGAAGAGTTCCCTAACTAGATTTTAATACCACACCATACCACAAATTGTGAGAGGCAAGGGGGACTCACACTAATGAAGCACCTTAACATGTGAGAGGCAAGGAGACTCACTCTAATGAAGCACCCCAACATGTGAGAGGCAAGGGGAGTCACACCAATGAAGTACCCGATGGGAACATCATTCTACTAAGTCCATGTCGTTGTTCCTTGGTAACGCTAAAAGTAGGATACAGTACAGTTTGTACAAAAATAGTTTAATTTGGTTTAACGAAAGAATTGGTGCACATTTTTGTCCCCCCGCCCCACCCAAGGGGCCGGGGGGCTGGGGATCACGTGTAGTATCATGTGGTGTCTCCCTTTGAGCTTACGAACTTGTCTTACCCACTATTTTACCCAATGTATAGTTTTCGAAATAATCTCATCTGAAACTTCAGATGGACCACCCTGTATATTTAAAAAAACTAGATGTACACTCCTGGAAACTGAAATAAGAACACCGTGAATTCATAGTCGCAGGAAGGGGAAACTTCATTGACACATTCCTGTGGTCAGATACATCACATGATCACACTGACAGAACCACAGGCACATAGACACAGGCAACAGAGCATGCACAATGTCGGCACTAGTACAGTGTATATCCACCTTTCGCAGCAATGCAGGCTGCTATTCTCCCATGGAGACGATCGTAGAGATGCTGGATCTAGTCCTGTGGAACGGCTTGCCATGCCATTTCCACCTGGCGCCTCAGTTGGACCAGCGTTCGTGCTGGACGTGCAGACCGCGTGAGACGACGCTTCATCCAGTCCCAAACATGCTCAATGGGGGACAGATCCGGAGATCTTGCTGGCCAGGGTAGTTGACTTACACCTTCTAGAGCACGTTGGGTGGCACGGGATACATGCGGACGTGCATTGTCCTGTTGGAACAGCAAGTTCCCTTGCCGGTCTAGGAATGGTAGAACGATGGGTTCGATGACGGTTTGGATGTACCGTGCACTATTCAGTGTCCCCTCGACGATCACCAGAGGTGTACGGCCAGTGTAGGAGATCGCTCCCCACACCATGATGCCGGGTGTTGGCCCTGTGTGCCTCGGTTGTATGCAGTCCTGATTGTGGCGCTCACCTGCACGGCGCCAAACACGCATACGACCATCATTGGCACCAAGGCAGAAGCAACTCTCATCGCTGAAGACGACACGTCTCCATTCGTCCCTCCATTCACGCCTGTCGCGACACCACTGGAGGCGGGCTGCACGATGTTGGGGCGTGAGCGGAAGACGGCCTAACAGTGTGCGGGACCGTAGCCCAGCTTCATGGAGACGGTTGCGAATGGTCCTCGCCGATACCCCAGGAGCAACAGTGTCCCTAATTTGCTGGGAAGTGGCGGTGCGGTCCCCTACGGCACTGCGTAGGATCCTACGGTCTTGGCGTGCATCCGTGCGTCGCTGCGGTCCGGTCCCAGGTCGATGGGCACTTGCACCTTCCGCCGACCACTGGCGACAACATCGATGTACTGTGGAGACCTCACGCCCCACGTGTTGAGCAATTCGGCGGTACGTCCACCCGGCCTCCCGCATGCCCACTATACGCCCTCGCTCAAAGTCCGTCAACTGCACATACGGTTCACGTCCACACTGTCGCGGCATGCTACCAGTGTTAAAGACTGCGATGGAGCTCCGTATGCCACGGCAAACTGGCTGACACTGACGGCGGCGGTGCACAAATGCTACGCAGCTAGCGCCATTCGACGGCCAACACCGCGGTTCCTGGTGTGTCCGCTGTGCCGTGCGTGTGATCATTGCTTGTACAGCCCTCTCGCAGTGTCCGGAGCAAGTATGGTGGGTCTGACACACTGGTGTCAATGTGTTCTTTTTTCCATTTCCAGGAGTGTATTTACACATTCATACATATTTTACACTTCTCACATATGCACACACATTCATACATATTCACATACGCTCAAACCACACATCACACACACAAGCAATAATTACACTATGATAAGATAACCATACTATTTGATACATACCCCCCCCCCCCCCAACCCCCATCCCATTCACACACTCATTCCCTCTCTAACTCTCAATCAGAATCTCTCACCCCTACTTTCGATTGTATTAAATAGTGTGAGTATGGGAGGGTTTCCACCCCATCCTCACAAATGACTCTTCTATCGTCATGAGGAAACAATCTGACTTTAGACTGCAGTACAGCGTGCACCTTGTGTCCTCACTATCGAATACTAGTTCGCCAAACGATGTGCGGAGGAGTGCCTTGAACGTTGCGACTGTATAGGCACTGCAAATGGTCTTCCACTGTGAGGGCGCGACATGCCGCACGTCGACACCCTTTGCCTGCCTGTGGGTACCCCATCTATTGTACGATATGCATACATTTTAGACCTCAGTCCCACAAACTCTACAATCGGTAAACCATTCACCTCTTCATGAAACCGATAACCTTTTTCCTTTTTAGGAACAGTACCATTAGGATCCCCCCATGAACCATGGACCTTGCCGTTGGTGGGGAGGCTTGCGTGCCTCAGCGATACAGATGGCCGTACCGTAGGTGCAACCACAACGGAGGAGTATCTGTTGAGAGGCCAGACAAAAGTGTGGTTCCTGAAGAGGGGCAGCAGCCTTTTCAGTAGTTGCAGGGGCAACAGTCTGGATGATTGACTGATCTGGCCTTGCAACATTAACCAAAACGGCCTTGCTGTGCTGGTACTGCGAACGGCTGAAAGCAAGGGGAAACTACAGCCGTAATTTTTCCCGAGGACATGCAGCTTTACTGTATGATTAAATGATGATGGCATCCTCTTGGGTAAAATATTCCGGAGGTAAAATAGTCCCCCATTCGGATCTCCGGGCGGGGACTACTCAGGAGAATGTCGTTATCAGGAGAAAGAAAACTGGCGTTCTACGGATCGGAGCGTGGAATGTCAGATCCCTTAATCGGGTAGGTAGGTTAGAAAATTTAAAAAGGGAAATGGATAGGTTAAAGTTAGATATAGTTGGAATTAGTGAAGTTCGGTGGCAGGAGGAACAAGACTTCTGGTCAGGTGACTACAGGGTTATAAACACAAAATCAAATAGGGGTAGTGCAGGAGTATGTTTAATAATGAACAGGAAAATAGGAATGCGGGTAAGCTACTACAAACAGCATAGTGAACGCATTATTGTGGCCAAGATAGATACGAAGCCCACACCTACTACAGTAGTACAAGTTTATATGCCAACTAGCTCTGCAGATGACGAAGAAATTGAAGAAATGTACGATGAAATAAAAGAAATTATTCAGATAGTGAAGGGAGACGAAAATTTAATAGTAATGGGTGACTGAATTCGAGTGTAGGAAAAGGGAGAGAAGGAAACATAGTAGGTGAATATGGATTGGGGCTAAGAAATGAAAGAGGAAGCCGCCTAGTAGAATTTTGTACAGAGCACAACTTAATCATAGGTAACACTTGGTTTAAGAATCATGAAAGAAGGTTGTATACGTGGAAGAACCCTGGAGATACTAAAAGGTATCAGATAGATTATATAATGGTAAGACAGAGATTTAGGAACCAGGTTTTAAGTTGTAAGACATTTCCAGGGGCAGATGTGGACTCTGACCACAATCTATTGGTTATGACCTGTAGATTAAAACTGAAGAAACTGCAAAAATGTGGGAAATTAAGGAGATGGGACCTGGATAAACTGAAAGAACCAGAGCTTGTACAGAGTTTCAGTTAGAGCATAAGGGAGCAATTGACAGGAATAGGGGAAAGAAATACGGTAGAAGAAGAATGGGTAGCTCTGAGGGATGAAGTAGTGAAGGCAGCAGAGGATAAAGTAGGTAAAAAGACGAGGGCTAGTAGAAATCCTTGGGTAACAGAAGAAATATTGAATTTAATTGATGAAAGGAGAAAATATAAAAATGCAGTAAATGAAGCAGGCAAAAAGGAATACAAACGTCTCAAAAATGAGATCAACAGGAAGTGCAAAATGGCTAAACAGGGATGGCTAGAGGACAAATGTAAGGATGTAGAAGCTTATCTCACTAGAGGTAAGATAGATACTGCCTACAGGAAAATTAAAGAGACCTTTGGGGAGAAGAGAACCACGTGTATGAATATCAAGAGCTCAGATGGCAACCCAGTTCTAAGCAAAGAAGGGAAGGCAGAACGGTGGAAGGAGTATATAGAAGGTTTATACAAGGGTGATGTACTTGAGGACAATATTATGGAAATGGAAGAGGATGTAGATGAAGACGAAATGGGAGATACGATACTGCGTGAAGAGTTTGACAGAGCACTGAAAGACCTGAGTCGAAACAAGGCCTCCGGAGTAGACAACATTCCATTAGAACTACTGACGGCCTTGGGAGAGCCAGTCATGACAGAACTCTACCAGGTGGTGAGCAATATGTATGAGACAGGCGACATACCCTCACACTTCAAGAAGAATATAATAATTGCAATCCCAAAGAAAGCAGGTGCTGACAGATGTGAAAATTACCGAACTATCGGTTTAATAAGTCACAGCTGCAAAATACTAACGCGAATTCTTTACAGACGAATGGAAAAACTGGTAGATGCGGACCTCGGGGAGGATCAGTTTGGATTCCGTCGAAATGTTGGAACACGTGAGGCAATACTGACCTTACGACTTATCTTAGAAGAAAGATTAAGAAAAGGCAAACCTACGTTTCTAGCATTTGTAGACTTAGAGAAAGCTTTTGACAATGTTGACTGGAATACTCTTTTTCAAATTCTAAAGGTGGCAGGGGTAAAATACAGGGAGCGAAAGGCTATTTACAATTTGTACAGAAACCAGATGGCAGTCATAAGAGTCGAGGGGCACGAAAGGGAAGCAGTGGTTGGGAAAGGAGTGAGACAGGGTTGTAGCCTCTCCCCGATGTTATTCAATCTGTATATTGAGCAAGCAGTAAAGGAAACAAAAGAAAAATTTGGAGTAGGTATTAAAATTCATGGAGACGAAGTAAAAACTTTGAGGTTCGCCGATGACATTGTAATTCTGTCAGAGACGGCAAAGGACTTGGAAGAGCAGTTGAACGGAATGGACAGTGTCTTGAAAGGAGGATATAAGATGAACATCAACAAAAGCAAAACGAGGATAATGGAATGTAGTCCAATTAAATCGGGTGATGCTGAGGGAATTAGATTAGGAAATGAGACACTTAAAGTAATAAAGGAGTTTTGCTATTTAGGAAGTAAAATAACTGATGATGGTCGAAATAGAGAGGATATAAAATGTAGACTGGCAATGGCAAGGAAAGCGTTTCTGAAGAAGAGAAATTTGTTAACATCGAATATAGATTTAAGTGTCAGGAAGTCATTTCTGAAAATATTTGTTTGGAGTGTAGCCATGTATGGAAGTGAAACATGGACGATAACTAGTTTGGACAAGAAGAAAATAGAAGCTTTCGAAATGTGGTGCTACAGAAGAATACTGAAGATAAGGTGGATAGATCACGTAACTAATGAGGAGGTATTGAATAGGATTGGGGAGAAGAGAAGTCTGTGGCACAACTTGACTAGAAGAAGGGATCGATTGGTAGGACATGTTTTGAGGCATCAAGGGATCACAAATTTAGCATAAGAGGGCTGTGTGGAGGGTAAAAATCGTAGAGGGAGACCGAGAGATGAGTACACTAAGCAGATTCAGAAGGATGTAGGTTGCAGTAGGTACTGGGAGATGAAGAAGCTTGCACAGGATAGAGTAGCATGGAGAGCTGCATCAAACCAGTCTTAGGACTGAAGACCACAACAACAACACCATTAGGATTATCGTCCTCATAAGAGGATGTGTCAGATTCTGTACTGTTGTTCCTAATTACTTCATATGGATCGCATTTCTTGATCCAATAGATAAAGCTGTCTGTATCCATATAAAGGAACTTTGGTTCTATGAAATGACGTCTCGCAAGCTCGTATTGGAAGCAGTCCATGTAGAATTTGGAGATATGCAGTGTGCACATCCCCAAATACATAGGCTTCATAAACTCTACCGCAGTCTTCAACATCTCCAGAGCAACGACGTTTTCATTGAAGGTTGTGGCATGCTTAAAATTTGGCCTGGCGATACACTTTCTCACGCCATAACGCCCTTTCCATGCGCTTCAAACACAAAATATCGCGGTCATTTCTTACATTCTGCATATTTTTCTCAAAATAGAATTGTTCATTAATTTATAAAAATCTTTTTCAAAGTCATTACTGCCCTCTTTTTGTTATTTATTGCAATATACTCTTTTGACCAGGGGAATTGCCTGAAGGAGATTCTAACAAGCTTCATCCCTAAGCTGAGGCACTGCTGGAGATTAAGATAATGAATAACATACCTCTGATTATCTCTGACAGTAGCCAACAGTTTAGGGACGATGCTTTCTCGCAGAATTTTTTGCTCTGGACATAAAAGCAAATTATTAGGATATGTGATGTCTAACTCAGGCACACACCCTATATCAGAATCGGCTGCAAGACCCATTATTTTTCCACCTAATCCCTTCAATTCGTCTTCGGGCACCCATCGAAACCCAGTAGCTGCATCATGGCGTGCCTGTATAAGTTATTCACATCTCTGGACCTTGTGGCGAATACACTGGATGGCTGTACTGCATTAAATTGTTTAAATAAAGGCTTATGCCCAGCACTAGTCGAGTCCTATGCCCGCCAATCCATAGTATGAGGTGACTTAGGTTAGTGGAGGTGACCGTTCTTTACCGCCGTTTAATTAGGTTAGCAGAGATACGCCAATTGACCTTTCTTTACCACCAAAATTCAAACTTCGGGCTAGTTCCTGGGATGAGGTGACGGTCAGTTGACTTAGATTAGTGGAGGTAGCCCAAGTGACATATCTTCCTCTCATTTTCCTAGGTTAGTAGAGGTAAGCATGGTGTGATGCATTATCCTGATGGAATTTGAACTTCACTCCATATTCATTGGGGGAGGGGAGGGGGTTAGGTTAATGGAGGTAGCCCAGTTGACCTATCTTCCCGCCATAATTCCAACTTCCCACACAAATCCGCCATCTTGAATGACTTCACGGCCGCCATCTTGGATGACGTCATACACTGTTGCCAAGTCTACACGTCGCCCCCTTGGATGATGTCATTGCCGCCATCTGGGATACATCTGGTAACAATGCAGTGTGTGCCTCAGTACTATAGTAAATGGTTGTGCAAACACATTTGACCGCTTAGTGACAAATAATCCTGATTTAATAATGAGCATCAAAAGGGATTCAGGGATTAGTGGACACAGTGTTGTCATAGAGAGGTTGAATATTGTAACCCCCAAATCCTCGAGAAATAAGCGAAAAATATACCTATTCAAAAGAAACAGATAAATATTCACTTGACTCCTTCCTAAGAGACAATCTCCACCTCTTCCAAATTAATAATATAAGTGTAGACCAGACGTGGCTTGAATTCAAAGAAATGGTATCAGCAGAAATTGAGAGATTTATAGCAAATAAATTAACAATCGACGGAGCTGATCCTCCTTGATACACAAAACGGCTTAGAACACTGTTGCAGAAACAACGAAACTAATATGCAAAATTAAAACAAACGTAAAATTCCCAAGATTGGCGATCTTTTACAGAAGCTCTAAATTTAGCGTGGACTTCAATACGAGATGCATATAACAGTTTCCACAATGAAACTTTGTCTCGAAACCTGGCAGAAAACCCGAAGAGATTCTGGTCTTTTGTGAAGTATGTTAGCGCCAAGAACCAGTCTATGCCTTCTTTACACGATGGCAATGGAGATATTATCGAAGACAGTGCTGCCAAAGCAGAATTACTAAACACAGGCTTCCGAAATGTCTTCTCAAAAGAAGACGAAGTAAATATTCCAGAATTCGAATCAAGAACAGCTGCCAAAATGAGTAACATAGAAGTAAATATCCTAGGAGTAGTGAAGAAACTTAAATCACATAATAAAAGTAAGTCTTCTGGTCCAGACTGTATACCAATTAGGATCCGTTCAGAGTATGCTGATGCATTAGCTCCATACTTAATAATCATATACAACCATTCACTCGACGAAACGTCGGTACCCAAAGACTGGAAAGATGCACAGGTCACGCCAATATTCAAGAAAGGTAGTAGAAGTAACCCACTTAACTACAAGCCCATATCATTAACGTCGATATGCAGCGGGATTTTGGAACATATATTGTGTTCGAACATTATGAATTACCTCGAAGAAAACGGTCTATTGACATGCAGTCAATAAGGTTTAGAAAACATCGTTCTTGAGAAACACAACTAGCTCATTATTTACATGAAGTGTTGAGTGAGGGATTTCAGATCGATACCGTATTCCTGAATTTCCGGAAGGCTTTTGACACTGTACCACACAAGCGGCTCGTAGTGAAATTGCGTGTTTATGGAATATCGCCTCAGTTATGTGACTTGATTTGTGATTTCCTTTTCAGAGAGGTCACAGTTCGTAGTAATTGGCGGAAAGTCATCGAGTAAAACAGAAGTGAATTCTGGCATTTCCCAGGGTAGTGTTATAGGCACTTTGCTGTTCCTTATCCATATAAACGATTTGGGAGTCAATCTGAGCAGCCTTTTTAGATTGTTTGCATATGACACTGTCGTTTATCGACTGATAAAGTCATCAGAAGATCAAAACAAACTACAAAACGATTTAGAAAAGATATCTGAATGGTGCGAAAAGTGGCTGTTGACCCTAAATAACGAAAAGTGTGAGGTCATCCACATGAGCGCTAAAAGGAATCCGTTTAACTTCGGTTACACGATAAATCAGACTAATGTAAAAGCAGTAAATTCAACTAAATACCTAGGTCTTACAATCATGATCAACTTAAATTGGAAGGAACACACAGAAAAAGTTGTGGAGAAGGCTAACCAAACACTGCGTTTTATTGGCAGGGCACTTAGAAAATATAACAGACCTACTAAGGAGACTGCCAACACTACGCTTGTCCTTCCTCTTTTACGAGGGTCACTCCAAAAGAAATGCACACTATTTTTTTTTTAAATCCATCTTTTATTCTACATGTTTGAAAGTTTTACAGTGTGTAGCTACATCCTTCAGAAACAGTATTTTCATTTCACCACATAATTTCCAACCTTCTCAACCGCCTTACGCCATCTTGGAACCAGCGCCTGTATACCCGCACGGTAAAATTCTGGACTAACCTGTTGGAGCCAGTCGGCTGGAGTGCCCTTTCGGTTCTAGGCGCTACAGTCTCGAACCGCGAGACCGTTACGGTCGCAGGTGCGAATCCTGTCTCGGGCACGGAGTTGTGTGATGTCCTTAGGTATGTTAGATTTAAGTAGTTCTACGTTCTAGGGGACTGATGACCTCAGAAGTTGAGTCCCATAGTGCTCAGAGCCATTTGAACCATGTTGGAGCCACTGTTTGGCAGCGTGCACAAGGAAGTTATCATCTTCAAACCTTGTTCCACGAAGAGAGTCTGTCAGTTTCCCAAAGAGATGATAGTCACATGGAGCCAGGTCAGGACTGTAAGACGGGTGTTTCAGTGTTGTCCAGCCGAGTTTTGTGATCGCTTCCATGATTTTTTGACTGACATGCGGCCGTGCTTTGTCGTGCAACAGCAAAACATCCTGCTTTTGCCGATGTGCTCGAACACGACTCAGTCGAGCTTGAAGTTTCTTCAGTGTCGTCACATATGCATCAGAATTTGTGGTGGTTCCACTTGGCATGATGTCTACAAGCAAGAGTCCTTCGGAATCGAAAAACACTGTAGCCTTCTCCTGCAGAAGGTGTGGTTTTGAACTTTTTTTTTTCCTTGGGTGAATTTGCATGATGCCTCTCCATTGATTACCTCTTTGTCTCTGGTGACAAATGATGGAGCCATGTTTCATCACCTGTCACAATTCTTCCAAGAAATTCATCTCCACCATTCTCGTACTGTTCCAAAAGTTCGCTGCATACCGTTTTCCTTTTTTTTTGTGAGCCACTGTCAACACCCTATGAACCCATCGGGCACAAACCTTTTTTAACGCCAACACTTTCAGTATTATGCAAACACTTCCTTTCCCTATCCCAACGTAACGTGACAATTCGTTCTCTGTGAAGCGTCTGTCAGCAGTCACCAATTCGTTAACTCTCTGCATATTGTCTGGAGTGTGTGCAATACGAGGCCTGCCACTGCGAGGACAATCCTCAAAATTGCCGTGGCCGCTTTCATCACGTAACCTGCTTGCCCACCGACTAACTGTACTGCTATCGACAGCAGCATCTACATACACCTTTTTCAACCACTTGTGGATGTTTCCCACAGTCCTGTTTTCATAGCACAGGAATTCTATGACAGAACGTTGATTCTGATGAACGTCAACTGTAGCAGCCACCTTGAAGACATGCTGTGATGGCGCCACTCACGGGAACAGGTTGAGCTAAGTCTGAAAACAAGCGTGAAGGATGCATCTACACATTGTAAAACATTCACACATGCACAATGAAAAATGTATTTTTACAAAAATAGTGTGCATTTCTTTTGGAGTGACCCTTATAGAATACTGCTGCGTGGTGTGGGATCCTTACCAGATAGAACTGATGGAGTACATCAAAAAAGTTCAAAGAAAGACAGCACGTTTTGTATTATCGCGAAATATGGGAGAGAGTGTCACTGAAATTATACAGGATTTGGGCTGGAAATCATTAAAAGAAAGGCGTTTTTCGTTGCGATGGAATCTTCCCACGAAATTCCAATCACCAGCTTTTTCCTCCGAATGCGAAAATATTTTGTTGACATCGACTTACATAGGGAGGAACGATCACCACGATAAAATAATGGAAATCAGAGCTCGTAAGGGAAGATATAGGTGTTCATTATTTCTGCACGCTATACGAGATTGGAATAATAGAGAATTGTGAAGGTGGTTCGACGAACCTGTGCCAGCCACTTAAATGTGATTTGCAGAATATTCATGTAGATGTAGATGTTATCTCTTACCAATGCATTTTTGGTACTGATCCCAGACAGTAGAACAGTACTTTAAAATTGATAGCGTAGTTGATTTATTAAAAATGCTTCGAACTCCATCAGTCTAGAGATCATCACGCATAAAAAGCACCTGTTTCTTGTTCTTCTTAACCATCTGCAATTACATCACAACACTTTCATATCTACTACTATACACCAATAACGGGTGCTAAACTCCTCGACATGTGCGCATCGGGAGAAATCTTGTGGACTTGGAGGAGTGAGGAGCAGCAGTTACGGACTTGGCATTCTCCATTCCTTCACAAGACGCGAAATGTGGTAATCTACTTCTGGTCAGATGCAGATTAAATCAGTGACAGTACTGCTGGGTGGGTTGGGCAAAGAAAGTGCGGGAAGATCTTCCAGTCTCTAAACTTCATCCTAAGAACGCGAGAATGCCCTGTGACTCCCAGCTACATAGAGAAAAATCGTAAATTACGCACTACACTCGAAGTGCTAGAAATATGATTGCTGTCAGGTGTACTTTGATGTATATGTTCAAGAATTAACAATGAATGGACGTACTGCACAGTCAGCTATCTACATTTCCAATAGTACTAGCAAAGTAGAGGAGGGGCGGTTTAGTGATGATACTAAAATTGGGATGCATGCCGCAGCATCATTGCTCGGTGTTGAAATTACTGTAACATTGCTGAAACTGTTCCCACTATCAAATGTGGTGCTTATTATTATAGTACACCAGTGGTATCTTTTCCATTACACCCATTCACCAGGCCGGCCGTGGTGGCCGAGCGGTTCTAGGCGCTACAGTCTGGAGCCGCGCGACCGCTACGGTCGCAGGTTCGATGTCCTTAGGTTAGTTAGGTTTAAGTAGTTCTACGTTCTAGGCGACTGATGACCTCAGAAGTTTAGTCCCATAGTGCTCAGAGCCATTTGAACCATTTTGAACCATTCACCAGTACGCTGTTGATTACCACATAATGGCTGACAGAGGTCGCTTGTTTGAGACGGACAGAGAGTCTTGGTGGAGGGGGAACACGTTTGCGGGATGGCTAGCGCCAAAACAGCGATTGAATGACTACAATACGAGAAATCAATCGAAATGGAAGACTGAGCTGTCAGTTATTCCATCACTGTGAAAGATGAGTTTAAATGTATAGGCCGTCAATCACCTTCAGACAGCATAGGAAATGCTCTGCAACGCTGCAAAAATCTTCCAATTTTCATATGTTGTGACTTTTTTTTTTAAATCATCCGGTGTGTGTGTGGGTGGGTGTGTGTTCCGGTAGCAGCAACAACATGGTTTACACCGTGCGGCGTCTAGTTTCCTGTGGGAGGCAGTGGATCAAAATTGGTTAATGCCAGACCTCGAAGTCGTGGCAGAAAAAACAATTATGTTTGGCAATTTACAAAGCGTTAAACAGCAGAAGACAACAAAGTATCAAACAATAAAACAGGGACCCTCTGTTCCGACTGATAATCTGTGGGATATGGCCCTGCTACAGTACAGGCACTGGTCTATTAACACACAGTCAATATGGGTTTAGAAAATATCGTTCCTGTCAAACACAACTAGCTCTTTATTCACATGAAGTGCTGAGTGCTATTGTCAAGGGATTTCAGATCTATTCCGTATTTCTGGATTTCCGGAATGCTTTTTACACTGTACCACACAAGCGGCTCGTAGTGAAATTGCGTGCTTATGGAATATGGTCTCAGTTATGTGACTGGATCTGTGATTTCCTTTTCAGAGAGGTCACAGTTCGTAGTAATTGGCGGAAAGTCAACGAGTAAAACAGAAGTGAATTCTGGCATTTCCCAGGGTAGTGTTATAGGCCCTTTGCTGTTCCTTATCCACATACACGACTTGGGAGACAATCTGAGAAGCCGTCTTCGGTTGTTTGCAGATGACGCTGTCGTTTATCGACTAATAAAGTCATCAGAAGATCAAAACAAACTGCAAATCGATTTAGAAGAAATATCGAAATGGTGCGAAAAATGTCGGTTGACCCTAAATAACGAAAAGTGTGAGGTCATCCACATGAGTGCTCGTTAAACTTCGGTTACACGATAGATCAGTCTAATCTAAAAGCAGTAAATTCAACTAAATACCTAGGAATTACAATTACGAACAATTTAAATTGGAAGGAACATATAGAAAATGTTGTGGGGAAGGCTAACCAGGACTGACGGAGTACATCGAAAAAGTTCAAAGAAAGGCAGTACGTTTTGTGTTATCGCGAAATATGGGAGAGAGTGTCACAGAAATGATACAAGATTTGGGATGGACATCATTAAAAGAAAGGCGTTCTTCGTTGCGACGGAATCTTCTCACGAAATTCCAATCACCAACTTTCTCCTCCGAATGCGAAAATGTTTTGTTGACAGCGACTTACATAGGGAGGAACGATCACAAAGATAAAATAAAGGAAATCAGAGCTCGTACGAAAAGATACAGGTGTTCATTCTTCCCGCGCTCTATACGAGATTGGAATAATAGAGAATTGTGAAGGTGGTTCGATGAACCCTCTGCCAGGCTCTTAAATGTGATTTGCAGAGTATCCATGTAGATGTAGATGTAGATGAAGACAATATTTCTAGTTGGTGTAATGAAGCCCTGGCCACACACATCGCGGTTTGCCCACGCGATCTGCGACTTTGAGCCGCGGTGGGCAGACCGCGTCTTTGAAACGCGTGTTACAGCGTTACAGCATTGTGTTGGTCAGACAAACGGCAGCCAGCCGCCGCGGACAGCGCCAGCCTGTCTCAAAATACAGATTCGTCGCAGCGGTCGGCGGCTGTGAACGCCTGCAGCCGCGTTTTTTGCTATGTCCTCACTGACGGCTGAGCCAACGGCGGGAGGCAGGTCTGTCGTATCTGTGAGGGCAGCGCACTCAAATACAGTACGATAACTTTTATTTTTTCCTTACAGAAGTGAGATATGGCTTTCGCTCCAGCTTTAAAAACAATTTCGATATATTAGCTACATTAGCTACACCACCACGCTCAAATAAAGACTGTAACTTCTAATTTCTCCGTATATGAGATACGGCTTTCGTTACAACTTTAAAAACAATGTTGATATACTAGGTACGTTTAGTTCGCGGTAACGTATCACAAAAACGAACGAAACGTAAAGTAATCAGCGACGACATTTTTCACTACAAACAGTTCAAAAGTATGCTACTTGGAAAAAATGTATCACAATAGCTGTGATCAGTATCGACAAAATGGATATTTCGTCATCAAGCTATAATATGAAACTATAAGATATCCAAAAATCAACTTTTTGTGCCAATTAGTTTCTTCAAAGTAGAATGAGAAGTAGTGAAGAAAACGCACAAAACCGAAAGAATTGGCTTTTAATTTTTTGAAAGGAAAAGAGAGTCTCTGCCAAAAAACTAACTCCAGGAGTTGACATAGCGTTGCTTCCTTTGCATACAGTATTTTTTACAGCAAGAAATTCGGAAAACTACGAGGGCGAGTCAAATGAAAACCTTAAATTTGTAATAAAAAATCGAAATTTCGCGCCGTTATCCTATAAGTTGGTAGGCGTGTTACAAACAGCGTGCAGAGTGGCCTTTAGAGCGTAGTATAGTGCAGATGCACACGTACCGTCTCAGTATCTGTATGAAGATGGCCACCCCACTTGCGACTTGCACCAGGGAAGAACAGCGTTCTGTTAATCGGTTTTTGCGTAGTGAAGGTGTGAAACCTATTGAAATTCATCGGCGAATGAAGATAGAGTACGGTGACGCATGTTTGTCACAGAAGCAAGTCTACGAATGGAGTAGGAAGGCCGGCCGTTGTGGCCGAGCGGTTCTAGGCGCTTCAGTCTGGAACCACGCTACCGCTACGGTCGCAGGTTCGAATCCTGCCTCGGGTATGGATGTGGGTGATGTCCTTAGCTTAGTTAGGTTTAAGTAGTTCTAAGTCTAGGGGACTGATGACCTCAGAAGTTAAGTCCCATAGTGGTCAGAGCCATTTGAACCATTTTTGAGTAGGAAATTCGCAAATGGTGTGACTTCAGTTGAAGAAGTTCCTCATCCAGGTCAGGCACAGCGCTTTGTGGCTCGATAGAACATTGCAGCAGTTGAAGCCATAGTGAAGGAAAACCGCCGAGAGACACTGAATGACATTGCAGCATGTTTACAGATTAGTCATGGGTCAGCACACCACATTGTGCATGATGTGCTCCAGTTTTACAAGGTGTCTGCAAGATGGGTGCCACGGCAGCTGACTCCTGAAATGAGAGAACGACGTGTTGATGCTTGTGAAGAACTTCTTCGGCGCTTTGAACGAGAAGGTGATGGCTTCATTGCAAGAATCGTTACTGGTGACGAAACCTGGGTTCTCTTCCACCAACCGGAAACGAAGAGAGCGAGCAAGGAATGGCTCCATTCCTCATCACCAAAACCAGAGAAGTTTCGAACAGAACCATCAGCAGGGAAGATAATGCAGACTCTCTTTTGGGACGAAAAAGGCGTGTTTTGGAGCATTACATGCCTAGAGGGACCACTTTCACCGGTGCATCATACACAGATCTCCTAAAAATCATCTGCGACCTGCAGTCAAATCAAAGCGACGTGGATTTATGTCAGCAGGTGTCCTTTGCAACACGACAATGCAAGGCCCCACACTGCCAGTACAACAGTTGCAACAATCACATACCTACATTTTGAGTGTCTTCCCCATCCACCACATTCACCAGCCCTTGCCCTAAGTGATTTCCATACTTTTGGACCACTCAAAAACCCAATGGGAGGAAAGAAGTTCCGTTCTGATGAAGAGGTATGCCACGCAGTGCGTGACTGGTTGCGCGGACTGCCAAAAGAACTTTTCTCTAGAGGAATTTATGCACTTTGTAAGCGCTGGAGGACTTGCATTGAACCTAGTGGAGATTGTGTTGAAAAGTGATACAGCTTTGTACCACTTCTGCACAATAAATAATATTTTTAAAAATATTTAAGGTTTTCATTTGACTCACCCTCGTAATTTATCTTGTGTAGGCTACCGTTATCAGCCGCTCTGTGCGAGCCGCTTCCTGTGTGCAGTCCCTCGCCGCTAAAAACCGCTGCCACAGACGCGGTGTGAAGTGCGCCGCCAGACCACTTTCTATCTGCCCAGGCCTTAGCGGAAGACATCGAAACAATTCAGTGGCGGGCTGCTACATTTGTTGTTGGTACGTTAGAACAAAGCAAGGGTTACGGAAATGTTTCGGGCACTCAAACAGGTATCGCTAGAGTGAAGGCGACGTTCTTTTCGAGGAACACTGATGACAAAATTTAGAGAACCGAAATTCGAAGCTGACTGCAGAACGATCCACTGCCACCAAAATAAATTTCGCGTAAATACCACGAACCTAAGACACGAGAAATTAGAGCTTATGCAGCGGGATGTACATAATCGTTTTTGCTTCGCTCTTTCTGCATTAGGATAGGGAAAAAAACGACTGGTAGTGGCACAAGGAACCCTCCTCCACGAGCCGTATGGTAGCTTGCGGAGTGTGTATGTAGATGCAAAAGCCGACCTCGGGGAAGATCAGTTTGGATTCCGTAGAAATGTTGGAACACCTGAGGCAATACTAACCCTACGACTTATCTTAGAACATAGATTAAGGAAAGGCAAACGTACATTTCTAGCATTTGTAGACGTAGAGAAAGCTTTTGATAATGTTCACTGGAATACTCTCTTTCATATTCTGAAGGTGGCAGGGGTAAAATACAGGGAGCGAAAGGCTATTTACAATTTGTACAGAAACCAGATGGCAGTTATAAGAGTCGAGGGGCATGAAAGGGAAGCAGTGGTTGGGAAGGGAGTGAGACAGGGTTGTAGCCTGTCCCTGATGTTATTCAATCTGTATATTGAGCAAGCAGTAAAGGAAACAATAGAATAATTCAGAGTAGGTATTAAAGTCCATGGAGAAGAAATAAAAACGATGAAGTTCGCCGATGACAATGTAATTCTGTCAGAGACAGCAAAGGACTTGGAAGAGCAGTTGAACGGAATGGACAGTGTTTTGAAAGGAGGATATAAGATGAACATCAACAAAAACAAAACGAGGATAATAGAATGTAGTCGATTTAAGTGCTGCTGAGGAAATTAGATTAGGAAATGAGACACTTAAAGTAGTAAAGGAGTTTTGCTATTTGGGGAGCAAAATAACTGATGATGGTCGAAGTAGAGAGGATATAAAATGTAGACTGGTAATGGCAAGGAAAGCATTTCTGAAGAAGAGAAAATCGTTGACATCGAGTATAGATTTAAGTGTCAGGAAGTCGATTCTGAAAGTATTTGTATGAAGTGTAGCCATGTATGGAAGTGAAACGTGGACAATAAATAGTTTATACAGAAAGAGAATAGACGCGCTGAAGATTAGAGGGGTAGATCACATAACTAATGAGGAGGTATTGAATAGAGTTGGGGAGAAGAGAAATTTGTGGAACAACCTGACTAGAAGAAGCGATCGGTTTTTAGGGCATATTCAGAAGGATGTAGGTTGCAGTAGGTAGAGTAGCATGGAGAGCTGAATCAAACCAGTCTTTGGACTGAAGACCACAACAACAACATAGATGCAGAGCACTGAGCACTCTCGCCCCGCTGCCTGAGACAGTCAATCCTGTTAGCTCCACCGAAATTCAAGTCGACGATAACTTTGTGATAGGTGCTGTATATCGTGCACGACAAATCAACCTTCCTATTGACGCAGGAGAACAGACGTCACTAATGTGTTGTTACATCGACAAAAGGGTAGATTAGTACAGCTGCAGTTAAAGGTGTGTGGGTTAAACGGAAGAATGTTAAGTAACCATGGAGAGGTCGACGTAGCATTATGTTTATGCCAAGAAAAATAAACAGCGAGGATGCAAGTAGTTTCAAACAATAAAATGCACTACGAAAGTGTACTTGGATCTGATTTCTCCTCCGTTAACCGGGAAGAGATATATGTTGCAGATAGAAAGATCAGACTAGGTGTGGAAACTACGACCTAGGAAATCATTCTTCAGACTGTACTCCAAGGAGCAGCAACACTGATCTCGTGGGAGCGATCAACCCAACAGATTCTTCAGTTCAAACCCTCTGAGTCGATCTATAAACTGTTCAGCCTCAGAAAATTCCACAGGGAGGGGGAAAACAATCTATGTCGAATTCAAGTCACCCCATGGCAAAGAAGGAGCTCTACTACTGGCGGAGCTGTCGTATATACATGAGTTACTAGACAAATGCTTTAATATGTCGCCGGAAGTGTAGGAGTGACTACAGTGGTGAGAGAAAATGTAGCTAGAGTCCCAACAACAATAACGATGACGTACTACCACAAGGAACGAAGGTTATTGACGTGTCGAGCATACGTAAAAGTGATGTCACACAGATTCCAAATGTTGTATCAAATGTTACAGTTGCAAAGACAGACTTTTGTAGTGATACTTGAAAGTTGGAAACGGGAGCTGAAATTAATAGTAAACTAAAGAATAAGATTTGGTAGAAGATAGAACATTTGACAGTCGAAGAGCAGAAGACTTTAACATCTACTCTGTTGGAGTACGCGGATCTTTTCGGAGAGCGTCCCAATTCACCTGTCATCCATTTCGTTCAGCATCATATACCTACTGGAAATGCAGCATCGATCACTCAGAAACCTTACAGAATACCATTCAGTCAAAGAGAACTGTTAGAAGAAATAGCTTAAAGATCAACTGGAAACCAGAATTGTAGAACCAAGAAATCCTGCAGATCCATCGTTATCTTCACCAATTGTCATTGTTAAAAAGAAATGACTCCGGAGAACTACAATTCCGTTCTTGGGTGGATTACCCTGCTGTGAATGCAGCAACCACCCCAGACATTTACACTTTTCCAAAAGTGGTAGAAACCCTGAATTACTTGGGCAATGTCGAATTTCTCGGATTGTGATCTAACAAGTGAATATCATCAGCTGACAGCGCAGCCAGACGATCAAGCGAAAACTTCGTTTGTTATTGCAACAGAACTTGCAAATGCCATTTGGACTTCGCCCAGCTGAAGTCATCTTCCAGCGCTTGATAGATTCGGCTTTACGAAGGCTCACACCAATACAAGCTTTTGTATACCTCGACAACGAAATAATTTTCGGTGAAAAGGTGAAAACATGAAGCAGCATACTGAACGACTTCAAGGAGTTTTCTAACCAATAAGAAGCGCAAATATGTCTTTGTCAATAGATAAATGTCGTTCTGCACAATGTCAAGTGAGCCACTTTGGACATGTTATAGCTAGTGAAGGTGTCTGCCCTGATCCAAAATTATTTGAAGCTGTCAAGGACATTCCAGAACCACAGAATTTAAAGGAATTGTTGAGATTAGCGAATTTCTATAGACGTTTCATAGCCGGTTATGCAAATACAGCAGGTCCAATGGTGTAGCTACTGAAAAAAGGAATAACTTGTAATTGGGCCGGCCGCGGTGGTCTCGCGGTTCTAGGCGCGCAGTCCGGAACCGTGCGACTGCTACGGTCGCAGGTTCGAATCCTGCCTCGGGCATGGATGTGTGTGATGTCCTTAGATTAGTTAGGTTTAAGTAGTTCTAAGTTCTAGGGGACTGATGACCACAGCAGTTGAGTCCCATAGTACTCAGAGCCATTTGAACTTGTAATTGGTCGACAGAATGCAAAAAGGCAATGGAAGAAATTAAAACTGCCCTAATTCAGCTCCTGCGTTAGCCCTTCATTCTCTCAACAGATGCTTCAAATTTTGCTGTTGGTGCTATTTTTTCTCAAGAAATTGACGGCCATAAAACCAAGTATCATTTGCTTCCAGGCAGTTAAACAAAGCAGAACGTAATTATTCTACGACACAGGGAGTTTTGTGCTTTGGTTTTTGCTATAACACATAGCAGATGTTTCTTTACGGAAATATAATTGGCAGTTATTACAGACCATGCCACATTAAAATGGTTATTGAGCTTAAATACCCAAGTTCCCCGACTAACCAGGTGGGCTTTGAGACTGAGTGAACTGCAGTTTAAAGTTATTCATCGATCTGGTAGACGAGCCATATGATTCATGCTTGTGTTACAATAAGTCGCGAGGAAGAGTTAAATGCAGCTCAAGAGGAGATTCCACAATGCAAAATATGAAAAAATGACCAACGTTTTGTCGAAATAGGCGGATTGCTGTGCAAAGTCACTAGTGTAGGAAAACGCCTAGTTATTCTGGAATGAAACTTCCTGGCAGATTAAAACTGTGTGCCCGACCGAGACTCGAACTCGGGACCTTTGCCTTTCGCGGGCAAGTGCTCTACAAACTGAGCTACCGAAGCACGACTCACGTCCGGTACTCACAGCTTTACTTCTGCCAGTATCTGAGAGAACAAATCATGACAGAACAACATGATTCCTTATGACCTGAAAAGTGCGGTAAAAAAGCAACAACATTAAAATAGCTTAGATATATTAGTGACCAGGTCATAAAGCTGACGTGTTTTAGTTTGTTTCACAATTTGATTCCTGTAAGAGACGAAATAATTTCGGAAAAACTATGAATTGTGAGAATTGCCAGAGACTAGTGAACCATTCCAAAAGTAAGACTAAATGTCGCTGGAACGTTGCCTAAGACTAAAGATTGGAATAGATACGTATTGACCATGTTAGATAATTTCTCCAGATATCTTCTCATGATACCAATGCTTGATCAGAGTGCCAAGACTGTGGCTAAAGTTTTTGTAAAAGAGTGGATTCTTAGGTTTAGATCACTATAAAACATGATCATTGACCAAGTATCGAGTTGCTTAAACAAACATCTACATCTACATCTACATGGTTACTCTTCAATTCACAATTAAGTGCTTGGCAGATGGTTCATCGAACCATTTTCATTCTATTTCTCTACCATTCCACTCTCGAATGGCACGTGGGAAAAAGGAACACCTAAATCTTTCCGTTCGAGCTCAGATTTCTCTTATTTTATTATGATGATCATTTCTCCCTACGTGGGTGTTTGTCAACAAAATATTTTCGCATTCGGAAGAGAAAGTTGTCAATTAAAATTTTGTAAATTGATCTCGCCGCAAAAAAACCGCCTTTGTTTCAATGACTGCCACACCAACTCGCGTATCGTATCAGTGACACCCTCACCCCTAATGCGCGATAACACGAAACGCGCTGTCCTTCTTTCCACTTTTTCGATGTCCTCCATCAATCCTACCTGGTAAGGATCCCATACCGCGCAGCAATATTCCAGCAGATGGCGGGCAAGTGTAATGTAGGCTGTCTTTTTAGTGGATTTGTCGCATCTTCTAAGTGTTCTGCCAACAAAACGCAGTCTTTGTTTTGCCTTCCCCACAATATTATCTAAGTGGTATTTCCAATTTAAGTTGCTCGTGACTATAATTCCTAGGTATTTCGTCGAATTGACAGCCCTTAGATTTGTGCGATTTATCGTATACCCAAAATTTATCGGATTTCTTTTAGTACCCATGTGGATGACCTCGCACTTTTCTTTGTTTAGTGCTAATTTCCACTTTTCGCACCATACAGTAATTCTTCTTAGATAATTTTGTAATTGGAATTGATCGTCTGATGAGTTTACTAGACGGTAAATTACAGCGTCATCTGCAAACATTCTAAGGGAGCTGCTCAGATTATCACCTAGATCATTTATGTAAATCAGGATCAGCAGAGGGCCTATAACACTACCTTGCGGAACGCCAGGTATCACTTCTGTTCTACCGTCTATCACTGCAAACTGTGACCTCGCTGAGAGGAAATCACGAATCCAGTCTCACAACTGAGATGATACTCAATATGCACGCAATTTGATTGATAGACGCTTGTGAGGAACGGTATCAAAAGCCTTCTGGAAATCTAGAAATATGGAATCTATCTGAGATCCCTTGTCGACAGCACTCATTACTTCATGGGAATAAAGAGGTAGCTGTGTTGCACAAGAACGATATTTTCTGAATCCGTGTTGGTTGTGTAGCAATAAGTCATTCTCTTCAAGGTGATTCATAATGTTCGAGTACAGTATATGCTCCAAAATCCTACTGCAAATTGAGGTCAGTGATATGGGTCTGTAATTCAATGGGTTACTCCTATCGCCTTTCTTGAATATTGGTGTGACCTGTGCTAGTTTCCAGTCTTTAGGAACAGACCTTTCGTCAAGTGAGCGGTTGTGTATGATTGCTAAGAAAGGCGCTATTGTGTCTGCATACTCTAAAAGGAACCTGATTGGTATACCATCTGGACAGGAAGACTTGCCTTTCTTAAGTGATTTGAGTTGTTTCGCAACACCTAAGATATCTACTTTTATGTCGCTCTTGCTAACAGCTGTTCTGGTTTCGAATTCTGGAATATTTACTTCGTCTCCTTTCGTGAAGGAATTACGGAAAACTGTATTTAGTAACTCCGCTTTAGTGGCACCATCATCGGTAACATTTCCATCGCTATCGCTCAGTGATGGTATTGACTGTTTTTTGACATTCGTGTACTTTACATACGACCAGAATCTCTTTGAGTTATCTACCATACTTTGAGAGAACGTTTCATTGTGGAAACTATTAAAAGCATCTCGAATTGACGCCCACACTAAATTTCGACCTTCCGTGAAACTTAGCGAGTCTTGGGGATTTTGTTTTCTTCTGAATTTGGCATGCTTTTTTCGTTGCTCCTGCAACAGTGTTCTGACGTGTTTTGTGTACCATGGTGAATCAGTCCCGTCTCTTATTAACTTATGCGGTATGAATCTATCTATTGCTGTCGATACTGTATCTTTGAATTGAGCCATATCTGGCCTACACTTACATAATTAGCTTGGAAGGAATGGAGACTCTCTCTTAGAAAGACATCAAGCGAATTTTTATCTGCTGTTTTAAATAGATATATTTTGCGTTTATTTATAGTGGTTTCGGTTGATATGGTTTTGAGCCTCCCTAAAATGACCTTATGTTCACTAATCCCTGTATCCGTCATGACGCTCTCTATTATATGAGGATTCCTTGTGGCTAAGAGGTCAAGTGTGTTTTCGCAACCATTTAAAATTCGTGTGGGTTCATGAACTAAATGTTCAAAGTAATTCTCAGAGAAAGCATTTAGTACAATATCGGAAGATGTTTTCTGTCTACCACCGGCTTTGAACATGTATTTTCGCCAACAAATTGAGGGTAGATTGAAGCCTCCACCAATTATAACTGTATGAGTGGGGTACTTATTTGTAATGAGATTCAAGTTTTCTTTGAATCGTTCAGCTATAATATCGTCTGAGTCGGGGGTCGGTAGAAGGGACCAATTATTATTTTTGTACGGTTTTTGAGAATAACTTCTACCCATAATAATTCGCAAGAACTATGTATTTCAGCTTCACTACAAGATAAACTACTACCAACAGACACAACACATCACCACCTACTTTATTTACCTGTAAGCTGATAACACAATTAAGAACTACACCAGCACACCCGAAGGAAATGCACTCTTCTAGCGAGTTCACAAAACAATCAATAAGATGGTTAGCTATATGTAAGCAGTAAGCATAGTAATTGAGATGTGTGCCTCCTGTACGTCGTGAATGCTACAATGCAAAAATTCACATATCAGTCCATATGAAATTGTTCTGGAAGAAAGATGCATTCACCCTTGGACTTGGACGATCGACCGCTGGAATCAGCAATGAACAGGTAAAGGAACTGGTGTACAAGCTAAAGGAGGCAGGGAAGAGAGTGAAACAGAGGAATCGCGTTTTTTTCTGCAGCAAATGTAACAACAGGACCGCTAAACAGCTGCTCCACAGTATCGAGTCTACCTGAGCAACGTAATGTTAAAGAAGAGTCAGGTCAAAAAGTTTAAGAACCATTAGAAAGGACCGCATCCGATCTTGGAAGTGTTACCACCATCCACCACCAGCCATCACCAGCTCCAACTGCTTTTCGTTCGATTGTCGTGCATGTCTACATCTACATCTACATACATACTCCGCAATCCACCATACGGTGCGTGGCGGAGGGTACCTCGTACCACAACTAGCATCTTCTCTCCCTGTTCCACTCCCAAACAGAACGAGGGAAAAATGACTGCCTATAGGCCTCTGTACGGGGCCTAATCTCTCTTATCTTTGTGGCCTTTCCGCAAAATGTAAGTTGGCGACAGTAAGATTTTACTGCAGTCAGGCTCAAATGCCGGTTCTCTAAATTTCCTCAGTAGTGATTCACGAAAACAACGCCTCCTTTCCTCTAGAGACTCCCACCCGAGTTCCTGAAGCATTTCCGTAACATTCACGTGATGGTCAAAACTACCAGAAACAAATCTAGCGGCCCGCCTCTGAATTGCTTCTATGTCCTCCCTCAATCCGACCTGATACGCTCGACCAAACGCTCGAGCAGTACTCAAGAATAGGTCGTATTAGAGTTTTATAAGCGGTTTAGAGTTTTATAAGCGGTCTCCTTTACAGATGAACCACATCTTCCCAAAATACTACCAGTGAACCGAAGACGACTATCCGCCTTCCCCAAAACTGCCATTACATGCTTGCCCCATTTCATATCGCTCTGCAATGTTACGCCCAAATATTCAATCGACGTGACTGTGTCAAGCGCTACACTACTAATGGAGTATTCAAACATTACGGGATTCTTTTTCCTATTCATCCGCATTAATTTACATTTATCTATATTTAGAGTTAGCTGCCATGTAAAGCCAATTTTGGGTAGATTTCCCGCAGCATCGCGAGGCGAAGACGAGGACCGAGTCCAGGGCAAGAGCAACGCGCGATCGCAGTCCAGACTTGGAGGCCGAGGCGTCGCCGTGCACCTGCACCGAGCGATCCACTTCCAGACACTCCCTACAATCTACATAGACGTATGGGGTGACTTAGTGTGAAGCCTGTGTTCATTTCACAGCCACGTGCCTATGTGATTATGTTGTGCAAATACAGATTGCAGCTATTACATAAAGCGAGCAAGTCTAACTAAATCTTATTCCACAGGTTATCACAAGAGCCACATTTATATTACGTTCACTGTTTAACTCTAGTTTTTAGATCTAATTAACCATGTTCACTGTAATTCTAATTTTCTCTATTACATTGTGTTCCATTAGCGCTATAGTGATAGTACTGCAGCTTTTCCGTTTCTTGTGTGTGTGTGTGTGTGTGAATATGTCGACTTCAATGCAGTACCATTAAGTTGGGAACACTGCTTGGCGTATCTGTCTGTGTGATATGGTCTAAGTTTCCTTTGACTATTCTTTTTACGATATGGTCGCCTTTTTATTTTGTTCTCTTGGCCTGGCTACTCCATCCCACGGCCCTGCGCGAACTTATTCCTCTGGATTTAGTCTCCTGGCAGGGTTGTGCTGTAATAGAGTGTCTTAATACTTCCAGCTATTGAATGACAAACACGTCTGTCTGAGCGCGAGGAGGGGGAAGAGGGGAAAAAAGCGAATGCCCCGCATTTAAATGGCGGTACTGCCATACTGCATATGACTTAGTTTCGTGTTTCACATTGCTCAGCAACACAGATCACAAACAAAACAAGTTTTCACCATCAAGTAATTACTTTTGGTGTGCTGAAGACATAATTTTTACATGACACAGACTGTCGTCATACGAACAGAAGCGGACAATTTCACAGAGTTTCGCTCTTAGGTTGCTATGTAATCGCGACTTATTTAGTTTCATAAACGAAAGAAAGTCTTTCACACAAATACGATGATTGTTCAATAAAGAATGTTCATAATTTTTATGTTCACAATTTATCGTCGTAATATTTAATCTTGTACTATTCTGTTTAGCTTAATGTGCAACAAACATGCCGTAGTAGTTTTATTGAGGCAAGGTCAGATTTGTTCAGCGTCTCCTACCGCTGCAATGGAGTTAACACGCCAGGAACAATATGCGGCTTTGAAATTCTGCTTTCGTCTCAACAAATCTTCAGCTGAGGCCTATACAATGTTACAGGAGGTGGATGGAGAGTCTGTTCTTCCCCACAGCACAGCTCGAAGGTGATTTAAAACGTTTAAAGACGGAAGACAATCAGTTTCAAAGGAAGGTGCACGCGGTGCTCCAGTTACTACTCTTACAGAAGGAAACATCAACACTGCTGCTGTCGTAGAGAGGAATTACTTTAAGATTACTTACCTTAAGATCAATTACATTAAGATCACTTTCTGAAGTACTGAACATTGCATTGGGTGCACCCACACATTGGTGACAAAAAAAATAACATATGGCGCGTGTTGTTGCGCGATGAGTTCCAAGACTGTTGATTCCCGAACAAAAAGACATTCGCGTGCAGGTCTGCATCCAGTTAAAGCTGATGTTAGAGGAAGATCCAGAGTTTCTTTGAAATGTAATCACTGCTGACGAAACTTGTCTACATCATTTTGATCCTGAGAGCAAACAGCAAAGCTCAGTGCGGTTATCTCCTTCATCACCAACTCCTAAAGAGGCAAAAATGGTTGCTCCTGCTGAGGAAGA
This sequence comes from Schistocerca gregaria, assembly GCF_023897955.1. Taxonomy (NCBI): domain Eukaryota; kingdom Metazoa; phylum Arthropoda; class Insecta; order Orthoptera; family Acrididae; genus Schistocerca; species Schistocerca gregaria. Next base: position 386,558,159 of record NC_064924.1, read on the forward strand.
TATGGTCATCTTATTCTTTGATATCCATGGAATGGTTAATCAGCATGTTGTACCTGCACACACACCAGTAACTGGACAATACTACAGGGACGTCCTGGAAACATTGCAAGTCCATATCAGGCAAAAAAGACCGCATTTCCGTGAAGCAGGCTGGATGCTGAACCACGATAATGCGCAGCCCCATATTACCAATGTTGTTGCTGAATATCTTACAAAAATCAACGTGAAGTGCATTCCTCACCCTCCCTATAGGCTAGCTTTAGCCCCATGTGACTTTTTTCTATTCCCTAACATGGAGAACGCCTTTGTGGGAGGCATCAATCATCAGAAGCAGTGGTGTAGGCTGTGGTGGCCATTTTGAAGGACCTCTCAAAAAATGGTTCCCAGCAGTAGGGAGACAAGTAGGCCATCACGCCACTATGCATTGTTGCCAGATGTATCCAAGATGGCGGCGATGACGTCATCCAAGATAGCGTCATGTATACTTGGCAACAGCGCATGAAGTCATCCAAGATGGCGGCTGTGACGTCACAGTCACACATCGAGTAAGGTCAGTCAAGATGGCGGGGTTTGAATTTTGACGGGAAGAAGTTCAATTGGGCTACCTCCACTAATATAACCCCACCCCCAAAAAATGGCGCCAAGTTCAAATTCTAACAGGATAATGCATCACACCTTGGTTACCTCTACTAAGCAAGGAGAATGGCTGGAAAAAAGTACTTGTCTCTATTATTTAACGAATTTCAAGCAGGTGAGAAAAAGGATTCACTAGAGCATCAGCTACCATGTTTCAACTACTTTTCTAGGTCCAGACCGCCACCTCTTCCTAGGAACCAGCGCCGAGTTTGAATTCTGGCAGTAAAGAAAGGTCACTTCCGCTTTCGCTGCCAACCTAACAAAATTGTTGCAAATGAAGCTCGCCACCACTAACCTATGCCTCCTAGGGGTTGCTGGTAAAAGTACTCAGCCCGCACTAGGCTGATGGAAAGAGGAAGGAGTGTACTTTATTTATTTGGGGGCAATTTATTTAGGAATGGAGTATATGTATCACAGAACACACGCTCTGACACGCCCCACATCATACAGACCTGCAAACTACTCCTACATAACTCATCTATAACACTCTACACACACGCTTGCTAATTGTAAACCATAAAAAATAATGCATTGCACAGCCAACAGACATATGAACCACTCGTAAATAATGCAATGCCTTTATGTCCAGAGAGCCAAACAACTCGTAATTTGTCAAAATAATAATCCATCTAAATGTCTCTGCTTGCTAATCGTCAACTGTCGAAATCATACATCAGCCTTTATTTAAAGAATTGGAGGCAGCACCGCCACCCTGTGTTTTCGCCACTGAGTCCAGAGTCTAACTGACTTAGTTCATATCAATGCCACTAGAGGACACTGTAGTGAGGTAAGGTGATGATGCAAGTACTGTAATCTAATATGGCGCCACCTAGTGGGTTCACCACGAGCTCCAGACCCCAACTGTCTTAGTACATTTCGTCGCCGCCAGAGGGCGCCTCTGTGACACCAGCTGATGACGCAAGTACAGTTACCCATGATGGCAGCAAACAGTGTGTTCTCCACAAGGTCTAGTACTCAGTACTACCAGCAGAGGACGCTATCGTCCTTTTCGTGACGTAAACCAAAATGGTAAGGGGAAATGGCGGCAAAACGACTCAGCCTGCTCTGGGGTGCTGGGGAGAGTAAGGATGGAGTGCACTCTAAATATTTTCAAACACCTTATTTAACGACAGAGTATATCTATCACACCGATACAAAACATCCACCCTGATGTGTCTTTGGCCATGTTGCACAGCCCACTGACACGCAACCAACTCGTAATTTCAGTACACAATAGCAAACTGCTCCTAAGTAATTCTTCAAGCTGCTGTGTAGACACTCTCAGTAATCGTAAACTGCTCAAATAGCACATAACATGTCCTACAGAGCGGTTCGTGAAATAATGCAATCAATTCGTGCAAGCAGAGTCCACTGCCCTCTGTCCAGTAGAGTACACAGGAGGTAGCGATAAGTGACGCAGCCATCAGATGTCAAACCGCGCCAGGCCCTTGCTCGGCATCCGCAAGCATGAGGTGACAGCACTCCCATTCATACTTAACACATGAGAAAATCCGATCTGCTAGACACCGATGACGACACAATCGCACGTACAGTAGATGCGGCCATCAGTTGTCAAAGCACTCACTGACATCCATTAAGAGCGGCGTGCGCCACAACCCCTGCAAAATGAGGCAGCCTCAGCTCGGGTCCCGCGTGCTCCGCCACAGTCCCTGAGCCAGCGTCGTCAAACACTGGTGGAAGTTCCATTCCTCTATACAGTTACCGTTATACATATGTCATAGCATTCCAAACCGCCCTCACGCCAGTCTCATATTCGAGGCATCTCCAGACGCCAATTGTCTTCACCATTGACGGCAGAATAGCACAGAACATGTTGACACATGTGTTCAGCCACGCGTAAACGCCCCAGCGTGACTGACACCTCGTCATCTAAAACATTCTCAATCTTATTCTTACTTCACATGGCTTTGGGAAAAAAAAAGAATCAGCCAAGTCCAGCTCTCCTTAATTTTATAGTGCTCCAGAAGTAGTTAACGCTAGCTTTCTTCTTGTCTCAGCTTGTATCCGCCAAAATTCCTACCCTAAGAGAACCTGTTTACGAAAATTTCGCCCAATCCAGTCTTCCTCCCCGGCATAACGTGAGAGCCTTCCTGCTCTCAACATATGCAAATGCTCTCACCGCTCCTATATCCCACCACAATCGATCGAGTATTTTCTTTCTGGGGCTTTCTGTCGTTATTTTGCAAAGATTGCTAAATTGCACTAACAGGTCCCTCAATCTATACACCCCCAACCTGTTCATTCTTTCTACAGACGCTACACTGTAATATTAAGCAACATATTTGATAGTGTGAAGAATTTTACACTAAGTTCAGCACCGGTCAATGATGCGACAGCATGTTTCTCCAATTTCAGTATCATAGCTAAACCATGCCATCTCCACGTTGAGAGTATCACTGCGAAAATCGATAGATGACTGAGCAGTACATCCATTAACTCCTAATTCTCAAACATATAAATCATCAAAGTATACGAGACAGCGCTCTACATATTTCTATCACCTCCAGCATAGTCTTTAATTTACGATCTATCTCTCAGCGTGTGGGAGTCGCAGAGCATTCTCGCCGCCTTAGGGTAAAAGACCATCCTCACACAGTCATTGACCAACCAGCCCTGCAGCACAGTTATCGAATTAATCTGCAACCGACTATAAGAAGCACTCAAGGAACTCACCAGCACACTGTAAGCAAACATAACAACATCATACATAGCAACTATGCAGGCTGGATGGCACAAACAAGTGTTGGCATGAAAAATTTTCAAAATAAAATAAAGTATCTCATAAACGACTCGCTCACACTAGAATCCTGCAACAACCACCTCTAACGTTCTAATTTACCATGTTTTTAGTTTGTTAATGTCAATAGACATTGTTACATTTAAAAAGAGTGTGTTTCATCAGAAAATACACTTTATAATTATTATTACAATCTGTTTATTGGCTAAAAATACGAGCCCCTGACAACCATTCTGTGAAAACTACTCATCAACAGCACTTTCCATTTCCATATAATTTGTGGTGTGGGTTGCAGGTGATTCACCCGGTATATGTAAATAGTGATCCATGCTCAATGTTCTACTACAACACAGAAATCTATAATGAAAATAAAGTCACCTGCATTACACTGCAGGTCTCTTGATAATGGTGATTTCGCACAAACAGATCTGTAGTGAAACTGAAAGAAATAAAAATTAATATCGAACAGCACCGAGCCACGACACAATTTATAAATATGTCACTTACCGACTTATACTATGTTGCAGGCCCTGAGGAACATAAAAAGATCATAATTCAATTATAGTTTATTATCTCATATGTCACAATACCCACTGACACTACACTTCATCCGATAGCACACTCTCACATACGTTACAATACCCACTGAGACTATATGTCATCTGATCGCACACTCACAGATATCCGAAATGACGCATTTATCCATGGGAGAAGTGCATAATTAGTATGTGCACGCTAAAGAGCGAGTGTGTATCTCTATCCTCAATTCAGAAATAACCAAATACTCACAATTGCCAGAAGGCAACAAACACAGCACCATTCTCTTTTTATGGGCGTTCTTTATCTGGACTCTTACCCTAAAATTAAATAGCATAGTAGAAGAACAGGTTCCTGGAAACAAATGAAGAATGAAAACTTCCATACATATAACAAAAATGTATGTATGTACGTGTGTATGTCTATGTAAGTGTGGATGTGGCACAGCTCCTAAATCACAGGACTGATTTCAACCAAACTTGGTACATATATACCTTACTGTCAGGCGCTGTGGGTGTATGAATCACCTACCTATCAAACTACTGTTAAACTAGCAAAGGAGGCTTGGGAGAAACTCGAGAAAATACCGTATAGCAGCAGCCCACTTAATACAATATCCAAAATGAGAGACTTAGTTAATGTCAGGAATGAAGAGGATATGATTATGGGCGACTGTGTAACTAAAACAGTAACTACCAATAGATTAGCAAAGCAAGGGCTTCACCTTCGGTGAAAAAACTGTTGCGGGCTTCATGCTTCTAGGGATTGCCTCTGGAGAAGTATGAAGACCTCATTAGAAGTTTAGAAAGAGACGAAGACAGTGTGACATTGTCATCAACAGATTATAATTAGAAGAGAGGTATCTGGAACGGGATCCCAAGTCCGCCAAGAACCAAGAAGAAGCCAAACCATATGCAGCCCAAGCTGGAGGTCAGAAACAACACAAATTTGTCCAGAACCACTAAAAACATCATAGATATAACCAAGAAGGTGGAAAGACCACAACTAGCAGAAACAGACTCTGTTTCTCTTGCGGTCAAGTGCCTACATTTCCATGAAAACCAAGCAAGGGGTGCACTGAGTAAGAAGAATATTCTTAAGGAAACAGCAAGTAGATGGGATGCTCAGCAGTGCTAAAATTGATACAAACTGTGAATACTCATCAACTGCAGAGGAAGGTGATGAAATAGTGTTTATGACAATGACCAAAAGTGGAGGAGATGCTGATGGAAAGATGGGGGTTCCAGATTCAGGAGCATCACATCATATGACATGTCACCAAAAGATAGTACAAGACTTAGAGGTAGATAACTTTGGAGAAGTGAAAGTGGCTGATACGAAAGTGACTAAAGTGACTGGTAAGGGAGGTGTTATCACGAAAGAAGTAAAATCATTTGGTGGTAAGTCAGTACAGTTAAATGAACTGCTTCTGCTAAAAGAAGAATGGTTTTCTGTTAAATAAATGCAGATTCGATTAGATTAGATTAGTCTTTCGTTCCATATATCCGTGTTGAGGAGATCCTCGTGGATGTGGAACATGTCACTTTTTTTAAGCTGAAATAACAATACTAATAGTATAAATATATATACAACACATCATTTGTTTCTATTAAAAAATTCGTCAATGGAGTAAGAGGAGTTGGCCACTAGTAAGTCTTTCAGGCTCCTTTTAAAGTGATCTTTATTTGTAAGTAAATTTTTTTATGTTTGCTGGCAAATTATGGAAGATGAGTGTTCCTGAGTAGTGGACCCCTTTTTGAACTGAAGTAAGTGCTTTTAAGTCCTTGTGCAGATCATTTTTGTTCCTGGTATTGTATTATGAACTGAGCTGTTTATTGGAAAAAGATATATATTATTTAGGACAAATTTCATTAAGGAGTAAATATACTGAGAGGCAGTAGTTAGTATACCCAGTTCTTTGAAGAGGTTTCTACAAGACGTCCGTGAGTTTACTCCACAAATAATACATATTACACGCTTTTGGACTCTGAAAACTTTTGCTTGCTTGAAGAGTTACCCCAAAATGTTATACCATATGACATTATGGAATGAAAGTAGGCAAAGTATGCAAGCTTTTTCACTTTTATGTCGCCTATGTCTGCTAACACTCAAACTGCAAATACAGAGTTGTTAAGGCATTTCTGCAATTCTGTGGTGTGCTCCTTCCACTGAATTTATTATCAACTTGTAATCCCATGAATTTAAGACTGTCAACGTCTGCTGTCTGCTCTTCTTCATACTTTATGCATATGCTGGGTGGAAACCTCTTAAGGGTTCTGAATTGCACATAGTGAGTCTTTTCAAAGTTTAATGTCAATGAGTTGGCTTTAAACCATTTATTAATATCCATGAAAATATCATTAGCAGATCTTTCTAGAACTAAACTCGACATACTATTTATTGAAATACTTGTGTCATCCGCAAACAAAACGAACTCTGCTTCTGGCAGTGTAACTGATGAGAGATCATTAAGGTACACAAGAAAAAGCAATGGCCCTAAGATGGATCCTTGTGGGACACCACATGTAATTTCTTCCCATTCTGATGATGACTGATGACTTAATTCACTAGTCCCTTGCGCTGACACCCTTTGTTTCCTGTTAGCGAGGTATGGCTTGAACCATTTTGCAGCACTGCCCGTGACACCATAGAATTCTAATTTATTTAAAATGATGTTGTGGTTCACACAACCATATGCCTTTGACAAATCACAGAAAATACTTGCTGCTTGTAATTTTTTATTTAACGAATTAAGTACATTTTCACTGTAGCCTTCTCGATATCGGAACCCTTCAGAAATCCAAATTGTGATCTTGATAATATGTTATTTGTGGTCAGATGTTTGAGAAGCTGCCTGTACATTACTTTTTCTAAAATTTTTGAGAATGCTGGCAAAAGCGAAATCGGTCTGTAGTTTGAAGGTATCTCTTTATCCCCTTCCTTGAATAGAGGCTTAACATCTGCATATTTCAGCCAGTCAGGAAATGTTCCAATTATAATTGACTGGTTTCACAAGTAACTTAGAATTTTACTCAACTCACAAGAACATGCCTTAATTAACTTTGTTGATATTTCATCATAACCACTGGAATGCTTTGTTTTTAAAGATTTTATTATGGAAGTTGTTTCTTTTGGTGAAGTGAGTGACATACTCATGTAGCTGAGGCTATTTGTAAAGGCTAGTTTCATATATTCAAGGGCATTATTTACTGATCCTGACAATCCCATTCTATCAGTAACAGATATAAAGTACTTGTTAAATAGATTTGCCACACTATGCCCATCGGTTACTATTGTGTCATCTACCCTTCGTGCTATTTGCTCCTGTTCCGTTCTGGTTCTACCAGTCTCCTCTTTCACTATATCCCATATTGTTTTTATTTTGTTCCCTGACATTGCTATCTTCTTCTCGTAGTGTATTTGTTTAGATGTCTGAATTCTGAACTACTTTTTTTTTAATATTTTATAGTATTCCTTGTATTTAGCTAAATCATCAGCATTGGAGCTATTCTTGGTCGACAGATACATTTTCCTTTTTGTCTTAAGGGGAATCTTTATTCCCTGTGTGATCCATGGTTTTATTATAGATGTCTGTTTAATTTGAATAACTTTTAGAGGAAAACAGTTTTCAAACATGGTACTGACATTGTACATGAATGTGTTATATTTTTCATTCATGTCATGAGCACTATAGACATCTTTCCAGTTCATATCTTTGAGCAGTTTTCTAAAACACTCAATTTTTGGTTGATTGAATACTCTCCTGTACTCAGATTTAGTAGTCTTGATAATCTGCTTAGAATTTACATCTAAAACAAGGAGCTGCATGTCATGATCTGACAGTCCATTTATTACAGGTTTTATGATATGATTTTGTTCCTTTAATTTGTCTATAAAAATGTTATCAATGGCTGTCTTTGAGGATTTAGTGATCCTAGTTGGAAAGTTTACAGTTTGAGTTAGATTGAAAGACAACATTACTAACTGCAGTAAATGTTTGCTGGAAGATTGAATTAGAAAATCTGTATTAAAGTCAATAAAGGAACGTTCATTTTATTAAAAAACAGTAATGTTAGTATTTCTAATGGTGAGAAAGCAGAATTGAGAGGAATATCATGAAGCACTGATGCCTTTTTTGTGAAATGCTGATATTATAAAGTGAATAACAGAACTGTGATGCCCCATAGCGACAAAACACATCAATATTTGGAAAATGAAGCTACAGCCAAATGAGCAGAAATTTTTGTGATGCCAAAGATTTGGACATTGAAGAACTTTATACAAAGTCCATGAAGCTACAAAGTACAAACAAAAATGTGAAGTGTGTGTGCCAAGGAATATGAAACGATAGCCTTTGAAACCAAGCTAAACTTTTACTGAAAGTGTTCTAGAGCTGATACTTAGTGATGTAGATAGACCTTCTTGGGTGAAGCATATTACTAAGCTACTTACCTGAATGATCAGTAGTCTATTTCACTGAGGGTTATTTTCTCTAAAAGCACAGAATACTGCATACAACAGGATATTTGCAGGCATTTATCTGAAAACAATATTCTGACTAAATGTTAGTATGGTTGTAGTTCCAATTTTCAACTGTGAAAGCAGTTGAATGTATCATATCTTTTATATAAACCTCATTTGAATCAACATTGTCTACTGAAGCCATTCTAGTACACCTAAGCAAGGCATTTGAGTCAGTGAACCACATAAAACTATAGGAGAAAGTTTGGTGTTATGGAGTCAGACATATAGAACTCTAACTCATAAGGTTTTATCCCAGTGACAGGAAACAAATTGTAGTTTACAATAACCAAAACTCCCAATACTTAAGTGTGACTCAAGGTGTTCCTGAGGGTTCTTTGTTGGGACCTTTACTGTTTATAAAATTTGTGAATGATCTGAGCAGTCACATGCCTTTAAATCTGTACTTTATGCTGATGAGACAACATTTTTTAGCTCTGAGAAAGGCATAAAGAGATGGAAACTGGAAAACAAAGAGTACCTTAACCTAATATATATGTTTCAAAAACTGAACTGTCCATCAACTCTGAAAAGACAGTGAACATCATTTTCTGTTTATCAAGCACTGAAACTGAATGCTTAGCTTTAACCTACTTGGTATATACCTTGATTTCAAATTAACCTAGAACAAATACAGAGACCAAATATGCAAAAAGCATTCATGTGTTACCTTTTTACAGACAAAACTACAGACATGTGTAACAATACTTCTATTACTTAACTCCTGTTAAGCATTCTTTCACTGCCACCTGAAATGTGGTATCCTTTTATGGGGTAAATCTGTAAGGGACAAAAAATTTTCATCTGGCGAAAAAAAGGCTATTCGGAATATTTCTGAAGTGATAAACTATAAAACCTTTTGCAGACCACTTTTTGAAGACTTAAAAGTATTGACAATGCCATCGATTTTTGTGTACTGTTTCCTACTAAAATTTAAAGAAAATTTAAATAACTACATCTTGACAAACGCTGAAGACCAGCATAAAACTAGACAAATGAAGTAGATAGATATACCCACATCTAGATTAAAGAAAGCAGAATCCAATTATAAATACCTGGGCATAAAATTATTTAATGCTTCACCTTTACTGGTGCATCATGTATCACTTGGTGCATTTAAAACAAAAACTAAAACATGGTTGAAAATAAGGCTTACTACAATATTTCAGAATTTCTGAACTGGTTTAACAATGACCTGAGATACTAAATTATTTCTAACTGTTAACTATTTTGTATTTAACTTAGTATATCAATAGTTTGTTTGATATTGTTACTTAAAAACCGTCTTGATTGCAAATTTTTTATTCATATGACCGGTTTCGGTTCATTCAGAACTATCTTCAGATCTGTAAAAATAATTATACTAATTTACTGTTTCACAGAAGCAAATCTTTTTCATCCTACCTAATCAACATCAAATGTACCAGAGTGTACCTGATATTTCAGTTACAGGAGTAACCCATCCAAATCCAGCAATTTTCACATGCTACGTCACATAAAATTGGTTGGCAGAGTGCACGTCATTTATATTAATTATAACACTATTACCGACAGGTGGCGTCTGGTACATTTGTTACATTCCATTTGCACATACCATATTCAGTAGATCTTTTTTTTATTAATTAAAAATACTTAATTAAAATATGTAGATGTCAAGGTTAAAATCTGTACTTGTCAGCATTAATAAAAAAAACAGTAAAATTATCATTTTTGTACGATCTAAAAAACATAGGGCGATTTATATATCTATGGTGATGGTGTGAACTTGTTTTCCTCCGTATTTCCCGCTTCCGTCTGCTTCCGTATTTCCCGCCATTTCGGTGTTGATTAGATAGGATGAAAAGATTTGCTTCTGTGAAATAGTAAATTAGTATCATTATTTTTACAGATCTGAAGATGGTTCTGAATGAACCGAAACTGGTCATATGAATAAAAAATTTGCAATCAAGACGGTTTTTAAGTAACATTATAAAATCACTGATTGCTGTTATCCCATAACACATTATGTCTGTTTTTGCAAAGTTTGTTTGATACTTCTATATATTATTTTCTGTGTACTGTAAAGTTAAAAATTATCCTCCAATGTACACTTTATGTGCCTTGTTTTATTGTTAGTGTGTTTACTGCAACTGTGTCAACAAAATGTATTTGTACAATGTATCTAAACTCCTAATGACAACATCGATACCATAAAAATGCTCAAAGATGGATCCAAATAAATAAATCACCCAAGATGGTTGGTGGTGAAAGTGCTAAAGCAGCAAAGTGATATGTTTGAGTATTTTGCAGAGTTTACGGGATATGCAGAGAGTGAGACAGGGGGGAAGCTGCAAAGTTTCCAATTAGACTATGAGACAAAGTATATCAACAGTAAATTTGAAAAGTTGTTCGAGGAAGAGAGTATATTACATCGGAAAAGCAGTTTACTCTCTTCTCCATCCAATGGAAAAGCTGACTGCCTAAATCAAACACTCTTATCCATCAAGAGGTGTCTACTATTTAAAAGTGGTTTGTCCAGCATATTTTGGGGGAAAGTTCTGATGTTAGGGTGCTACATCCGAAATAGATGTCCAACAATATCCCTTGGTAGAAAAATTCCATATGAAGTCTGGAAGCAGAAAGAACTTGTTAAAGAAGATTTGAAAATGCTCAAACGGTTGGGTTGCAGAACCTGGACAAGAAACTCGTTATCTGATGAATGTGGGGAACAAGCAGAAGAATGTGTTAATCTTGGAGTGGAAGCAGAATCAAAAGTAAATCGTCTGTGGAGCCTTGGACAGAGAAATATCATTTTGAGAAATGATGTCATCTTTGATGAGAGGCTATTACTGGTGAAGAGGGATGTAAACGTGAAGCAGACGACAACAGCTGATCCACACAGCAGTGAGGTGACAGCAGACGATGTCAGTACAGTGCAGTTGAGCTTCCTGAATCTTTCAACAGATGGTGATAACACACCAGTTGCGGATAATGCAGTTGACTCAGCGGTTGTTTGAGGAGATGGGGCCAATCCGGAATCAGAGAAGAAGATAGCTACGACAAAGAAGACGGTAACCACGGGGCCCCGAGCTGAGTCCTGGCGTTGCTTCCTCTTACTTATGCCAGGTCCCTCACTTTCATGTTTCTTATCTGGCAACCCTCGGCCAGCTCTTGTTCTTTTCCGACCCTGACGCTATTAGATTTCGAGGGCCAGGGGTCTTTCATTTTTCAAGCTATACTTCTCATTCAGGGTCTGACGCGGAAAGGGCGGCTGCAAAGGATGTCTGTATCACATGTTAGGAGTGGCCTCCAGAACTATGGAAGACAACGGAATACCACCGCAAATTATCTTCCCTGCATAATGCAGTCTCCATTTTATGCACAAAAATAGGCTTCCTCTCATGTTAAATCAGTGTCCAGAGGTAAAACAGTACTCCATTCGGATCTCCGGGGAAGACAACTTGAAAGGAGGCAAAAAGTGAAAACCAGAATTGGTACCTGGAATTTTAGAACTCTGTTACAAGCAGGAAAACTAGAAACCTTTAAAAGAGAGATGGAAAAGAATCATATGGACCTCGTAGGAGTTGCTGAGGTAAGATGGAATGGACGTGGAGAGTTACAGTCAGATGAATATTTATTGTACTACTCAGGAGGACAAGTTAAAGGAATGAATGGAGTAGGAATGATTATGACAAAGGAATTGACTAAATATGTGGACTATGCAAATGACCAGGTTATTGGTGTAAGGCTGAAAGGAGCACAAAAATATTTACTGATTTTCCAGGTGTATATGCCAACTCCAGAACGTGATGACCAAATTGTAGAGGAAACGTACAATGTAATAGAGAGAATAATGGACGAAAATAAAAAATCCTGCAAAATATTAATGAGAGACTGTAACGCCATTGTGGGAAAAGAGAAAGAGGGAAAATAGTACGCAGTCATGGTCTTGGAAAGAGAAATGATAGAGGTGAATGGCTAATTGACTTCTGCAGGGAAACGCAGCTGATAGCGGAAAAAACATGATTCAAGAACCACAAGAGGAGGCTCTACACTTGGAAATCACCAAGCGATAAATACAGAAACCAAATCGATATTATATTGGAAGAAGAAAGATACAGGAGTGGAATCAAGAAGGTGCACACATTACCAGGTGCCGATATTAACAGCAACCACAACTTACTTATGGCAGAAATAGGAATAAGAATGAAAAAACTAAAGACAGCGACCATGGTGAAGAAGTGGAATCTGGAGAAGAAAAGATCCAACAAAGAACAAATTACAGAAATGCTATCACTTGAGTTTCTAAACACATTACGAGACAAAGAACCACCTGATAATGTCAACGAGTACTGGAATATGCTGAAAGAAGGACTCATTAAAGCAGGACAGCAATATATAGGATACGTAAAAGGGAAAAGGTAAAAAAACCATGGGTCGCACAAGAAATGATATCCAAGATGGAGGAGAGAAGAAAATTTCAAAAAAAGAACACTGAAGATGCAAGAAAGATATACCGAAGGTTAAATAATGAACTGCAAAGAGAAATAGAGCAAGCTAGGAAAAAATGGCTAAAAGAGGAATGTGATGCAATTGAAGAAATGGATAGGAAGGGAAGATACAACTTACTATACAGAGTAAAGACTATAAGATGGGAACAAAACAGAGCAGGAAGTGCTACTATGGACATTTTGAGTAAAGACGAAGAGGCAGTGTACAAAGATCATGACGATGTCCTTCAGAGATGGGAAGAATATCTAAAAGAGCTATATGACACAAATAGCATACCAGAAATTCTGGAACTTGAATCGCACAACAGTGTAAGTGATGACGAGAAACGACCAACCATCATAATGGAAGAAGTAAAGTCCGCCATAGCTGCAATGAAAACTGACAAAGCTGTTGGTACAGATATGATACCGGGAGAAATATTGAAATGCTTGAAGAGAAATATTGAGGTTATGTAATAAAATATATGACAGTGGTGAATGGCCTGAGGACTTTCTGGCAACAATAATGATTCCATTTCCGAAAAAAACAGGGAACCAAGAAATGTAGTGAGCCCAGAACAATCAGCCTCATTTCACATGCAGCCAAAGTGATGTTAAGAATAATTAATGTTGGCCTGAAAAAGTAATGGAGGAGAATCTTGCCGAGGACCAATTTGACTTTAGACGTAATATGGGCACCAGAGATACAATAGGGCTCCTACGAATCTTGGGAGAAAGGTTTATTGAAAAAGGAAGAGACCTATCTATGTGCTTCATCGATCTAGAAAAGGCATTTGACAATGTGGTTTGAGACAAGCTAGCGACTGTAATGAGGGAAAAGAGGGTGGACTGGAAAACCAGAAGACTTGTAAACTCATTATATCTTAATCAAAAAGCCTCAGTTGAAGTGAGAGAAGAAGGTACAAACTGGATAGGACTAGGAAAAGGAGTAAGACAAGGATGCTGTCACCTACTCTTTTCAACCTCTACTTGGAAAATATGATTGACCAATGTTCGTTAAATGACAAAGGAGTAGAAATTGGAGGAAGAACAGTAGGGTGTTTGAGGTTTGCTGATGACATGGTCCTTCTAGCCACATGGGAAAAAGAATGACAAGATTTGGTGGACACCATTGAAGCTAATGTAAAAAATTATGGACTGAAAATTAACACAATGAAAACAAAAGTATTGGCACTAGGAGGAAATAAAGAAATAAAAATTTTGCTGAATGGAGAAATACAAGAACAGGTGCAAGATTTTAAGTATCTTGGAAGCAAGATGGACACCGACTGGAAGTGCACCACAGAAATTAAAGCAAGAATAGCCATGGAAAAAAGGCGTTCTACAATAAAGGAGAATTTTCTGCAGCGGTCTGGACAGAGAACTCAGGAAGAGACTCATAAAATGTCTTGTATGGAGTGTTCTTCTATATGGCGCTGAAACATGGACTTCGAAGAAGAAAGACAGAGGAAGGCTGGAGGATTTCGCGATGTGGACATGGCGGAGGAGGGAAAGAATAAGTTGGATGGTCAGAGTAAAAAATGGTGAGGTACTGAGAAGAGTGGTAGAGTAAAGTCAGTTACTAGATGTAATAAAAAGAAGAAAAAGAAATTAGATTGGGATATATTAAGAAAGAATGATGGACTAATAAAAACAGTTTTAGAGGGTTATGTAGAAGGGAAAAGGAAGCGAGGAAGGAAGAGTTTCCAGATACTGGATAACGTGATGGAGGGTATAACATACAGCAGCCTTAAGAAGGAAGCAATGGATCGCAGAAAATGGAGAGGCAGAGGACCTGCTAATATAGCAGATAACTAATGATGAGATATAAATTGTTGTGTCCAACTTCTTGGACACAGAGGTGGCTAGTAATAACACAGTTAATTACAACACTCGGAATTAGTAAAACTTTACAAACTACAACAAAACTTATTTTTGCTCTCCAGGCTTGGCCGTAGCTAAGAATCTGCGATCGTAGATTTATTGTTCAGAACACACTAAATAAGACCCAATTACGGAGTGGCAAATTGATACAAGTTCAGTATGACTGTACTGAGTTTTCGCTACAGTCACTAGAAAACATAAGTTCATAAACACAGGAGTTGTAGTCTCTTCATTCCCTGGCAGTTGACATGGCCCATGTCATGGCGAGCAGGCAACACAATGACGTCGACGTTATTCCGGCAGGAACTTCCTAGAAATGGGCAGAATCCATTCTCGAACAGAACTGGATTCCCTGGCCTCTGGTGACGCGCTTCCAGGGCAGAGGTGCAGCGGAGGCGTCTCAGAACTATGGGAGAGACGGATTCTCATTGGCGCCTCGTGATATTGCTTAGCCGTGCACTGTCTCTGCGGTGGTGGATACTTCTTGCGCCATTCTCGATACTCGATACTCCTCCCCCACCCTCTACCCCCTAACTTCTGCCATGGCGTGGGGTATGGAGATGGGACACGATGGTGGAGGGGGGGAGGAGAGGACAGAGGGCCGAAACAATTGTAGAGGTAAATGGTGAAGCTTCAGTCGGCGCCGAGCAGCCAACTGCACCTTAGTATCCACTCCGTGCATGGCTGCAATTGGGAAACCAAGCACAGGATGTGTGACGGCAGCTGTAGGATTAGAGACAGACTATGCAGCAGGCAGATCACTGGAGTCGTATAGATCCTCCGAGGCACCTAGCCAGATGACTGGAAGCAACGCTATTGCTGGCTGCGTCACAGGCTGTCAACATGACTATGTGGCTGGCAGCGGCAACAGGTCGACGTCCATGGGCGTTCCCACTGCAGAGCCTACCGTGCTGCTGCACACATCTGCAATTTGACGGTCGCTACTGCCTCTCCTGGTTGCATGCTGGATCTGTAAACAAAAACGGAGAGGCAGAATTTCCTAAGTGGATTGGCAATATGTGATTCTGATGCCACCTGTGCAGCCCCTTCAGACCATGGATGATGTACATGGAACAAGATGACATCTCAGACAACTATACCCCATTCCCATCTGTGACCCCAGCCAAGCACACGAAAGAACACTGGTTGCTAAGCCAAATCTGTGACTTGGAAGGAGGGACATAAGTCTCTGTGGCAGATGTAGTAAATTGAGCAGAGTCCTATGGTATCGACCATGCAGGATCTCTGCTGGTGAGTTTCCATTTATTGAGCAGGGAATGACATGGTGACGAATAACCTTTTGTAGCCTAGTACTGTGTGGGTGGCTTATAATTTGTCAATCTATGATTTGAATGTCCTGCAAAGCGTTCGGTTTCACCATTCGACTGTGGATGAAAGGGTGCTGTAAGGACATGCTGAGCACCATTGTCTGGAGAAACCTGTTCAAACTCCCTAGACATGAACTGCAACCCATTATCCGACACCATTGCCTCAGGTAAGCCTTCAGTGCAAAAGATCGACACAAGCGCTGATACTGTGGTAACTGATGCAGCAGACATCATTGGAATGACGAGGGTAAACTTGATGTATGTGTTAACAACCACTAGCCAGCTTATGTTCGAGTATGTGCAGGCGTTTCTGAGGTCCATCAGAACTGCAGAAACGCCTTAACAAATCTGTATTTGCAATACGAGTGTTAGAAGACATAAAAGTGAAAAAGCTTGCATACTTTGCTTTCTTTCATTCCATAATGTCATATGGTATAACATTTTGGGGTAACTCTTCAAGTCAAACAAAAGTTTTCAGAGTCAAAAAGCGTGTAATACGTATTATTTGTGGAGTAAACTCACGGACGTCTTATAGAAACCTCTTCAAAGAACTGGGTGTACTAACTCTCAGTATATTTACTCTCAGTATATTTACTCCTTAATGAAATTTGTCCTAAATAATATATCTCTTTCTCCAACAAACAGCTCAGTTCATACTATTAGTAGTGTTATTTCAGCTTAAAAAAAAAGTGACATGTTCCACATCCACGAGGATCTCCTCAACACGGATCTATGGAACGAAAAGCTAATCTAATCTCATGTGATCACTCAAAGAACCACTGTGGGAGAGTTAACTGATACTCTGCGAACATTAAACACTGTGAAGTCATGGTCTCTTTTCTTGCATCCGTTCCTGGTCATATACAATGATGTTTTGCCAGCTGCTTAGTACATGCAAAACCCCCTAATGTCCTTGGTGCAATAACTGAGGAATTTCCTGCTGGAGGGACTGAAAACCATGACTCTTGCATTGCCATTTTTGGTGTGCATCAAGAGGTGGCCCATCTGTACAGAGATGGTACGCTGATGAGTAGAGTAGTGACGAACCAGTGGGTAGCGGGCCTCCTTCAGACTCCATGGCCACTCAGGACAAACAGACTTGAGCACCATCTGGAATACTGGGTCTGATCCAGTCTCCTGTGCAACGCAGTGAAAGGTGACTGGAAAGTCTTTCAAAATGACATATTTCTCCTGCATCAATTATGACAGGAGTCCTTGGAATAATCAATTACAGCGATGGAGCCAATAGAGAGCCCTGACAGGATGTCAGCGTTGGAGTCTTTGGTAGTGGGCCAATATGCCAACTTGTACCGATAATTGGACAAGAGAAGGGCCCACCTATGTACGTTCTGCGCTGTATGTACTGGGACAGTCTGGTATAATTTGAACAGAGCCGCCAATGGTCTGTGGTCTGTAACTAGAGAAAAGTGGCCGCTGTATTGGTACTGGATCCATAAATGATAGCCAATACTTACTTTTCAAGTTGGCTGTAGTTGCGTTTGACTAGGATGACGTCTTTTATGCAAACGCAGTGGGCCTGTCATTGGAACCTAGTCGGTGTGACAACACCACACCAGTGCCATGAGATGAGGCACCTACTGCAAGAATGACAGGCTTGCTGGAGTCGAAGTGAACCAAACAGCGATCACTTAGTAGTGCGTCTTTCAGCCACTGGAAAGCAGTCTGACATTCAGCTGGCCATATGAGTGGAATGCCCGTGAGGCACAACCAATTTAGAGGCGCAACAATCTGAATGGGATTTGGGATAAAACGAATGTAATAGATTAGCTTCCCTATTACAGCTTGCAATTCTGATACAGTAGTTAGCACAGGCAAGTGGCAAACGGCCACTAAGTATGACTGTGATGGATGGATGCCATGTACATTAATCAAGTGGTCAATATATTCAGTTTCAGTGAGAAAGAGGAAATACAAAGGTCTCACGTCCTGCTTTGGACAACACTTGAAATAATTCCTCTAAATTTTGTGCGTGTTCTGTAGGTTTGAAACCAGACCCTTCTAAATAGAACAAAAATGTGATTGCGAAGTCATTTTCTCAAAGTTCCTATGGAAAATAGGTGGGGTGGAAGCGCTACTAAACATTGAAACTGGAATAATCCCCTGTGTGTGTTGGTCACAGAGATTTTCTTTGACTCTTCATCTAAAGGCAGTAGTAGGTAGGCCTCCTGGAGATCAACTTTTGAAAATAAATGAATCTTATCTAATTTGTCCATCAAATCCACAGAGAGGGGCAGCGCAAAAGGATCAACAACAGTTTCTGAGCTGAAGGTTGATTTAAACTCTGCACAGAGTTTCAACCCTTCCAACGGTTTAGTAAGGACCATCAGGAGTGACGCAGATTCGCTAGCCGACACTGGTTTGATAACGTCACTGTCCTGAAACCGCTGCAACTCTGTGACAACCCGATCCTGTAATGCATAAGGGACAGGACTACCACGAAAAAACTTCAGCTGTGCATTTCTTTCGAAGTCACATGGGCCTCAAACCCTTGGGCCTTGCATAAATTGTTTTGGAACAGGAAACTTTAGTTGTCACATGATGCATTAATATTGACCAGAAACCCAGATGAATTAATTTGTAACACCTTCCCATGAACTGACAGTCGAAAAAGGTCAAAGCTATCCATGCCAAAAATGGTAATGGACTCGTGAGAGCACAACACACGAAATTACACTGTTCTTAGTAGTACCATAGACTGTGGGTGGTAAACTGCACACTCCAAGCACTGGAATAGGTTGTCCACTGCATACTGACAACGATTCACGTGCTTGCTGAAGCTGTGGGCTACCTAACTATTCTTTCATAGCATGGTTGAGCAGTATAACAGTAGCACTAATATCTACCTTGAAATTAACACACTTGTTGAACACACCCAACTGAACATACAACTTATTGGAGTCCTGATTGATAAGTTCAGAGTTGGTGTCTTGGCAATCTGATGCAACAACAACAGGAACGACGGACTGTTGCACAGCAGACACAATATACACCTCATTAGAATCACTGTCTGACATGGAATGTGAAAGCTGCCTAACACCACCTATACTTAATCAAACCGACTGTATATGGCTCTGTTTTCCACATGCGAAAAACTTGGCTTTGCCATGGCCAGGACTTCCACGATTGTGTGGGCTGCTCCGTGTCCTGTCGGTGTAACTGATTTCACATAACCTACATCTGACCAGAATGGGTGGGGGCGGAGCGGGGGGGGGGGGGGGAGAATTGGGCCCCTGAACTGTCTTACTCTTCACAAATGATGTTGTGTTTTTGTTGCAGGTGCTTGAGCATCATGCTCAATGACAAGGACAATGTCCTGTGACTCAACAATTGACAATACTGTACTGAAGTCAGTATTTGGATATTACTGTATATTGATAATGTTTACTTATGGACCGTCTGACAGCAACTGAATAAAACACAATTTTAATGCCATACGCATTTCGCCTTTATCCCACTACCAGACAAATAAAGTCATCCACGTATCTGTACCAATATATGATTTAGAAACTTTCATTTGTGATTATCTTTTCAAATATCTGATTTTCTAGGTGACATGCAGGAATTTTGAAACAAGATAAAAAGAACATATCAGATGTTGGAAGTATAAAACAAACCATTCCACATTTGCAGAGCATTTAAAACACTATAACCATCATCCTACAAACATGGAACAAGAAATGAAGATAATGAGAATAAGCAACCATGACAAACATCTTATACAAACGCAAGAAAACTTCCACATCCAGAAAGACATAGCAGAAAACAAATGTGATAAATGAACGAACACACATCGGCACAGGCTCCCTACTACACTTAATAAAGGAAATCATAACATAAAACAAAGAAACTCTTCCCCACACACACACACACACACACACACACACACACACACACACACACACACACACAGTCAACAAAAAATATTCATACTACACCAAAATACACACACACACACACACAGCACAAACAAAATCAAATCAAATAAATAAAATAAAATTAAAATCATACCAAAACACACACACACACACACACACACACACACACACACACACAAGCGTACACGAACAGACCACAGATACTTCAATAGTTAACACTCATTAGTTTGGCAATAACATTCGATCTTTGGCAAAAACATTTGACAGTCGGCAACAGAAACCAAAACACTGCATTAAAATACACGTTCAGTTTACAGTGCCGTGGAACGTGGAAAAAAACCGCAAACTGGCGTTCATAAGAAGAAGAAGAACACTTAAAATCCAACAGGAGCGTAATATGTAAGAAATTGTCCACACAACCTGTAAGTACAGTTCAAAACATCAATACTTAATAGGAAATATCAACCACCAGACCTGTTTATAACCTATAGGCACAGTGACAAAAATGTAAATTAAATAGCTAACATATGTACATATTTCAGGCCACTGATGATGCCTCACAGAAAATAAAGGTGAAACGCGTATGGCACTAAAACTGTGTTTTATTTAGTTGCTGTCAGACGGTCCACAAGTAAACATTATCAACATACCGTAATATTACACGCAACTGAGGAAGACAGGACTACAAAAGTTGAAGATGTCAGTATTTGGATGTTTTAGTATGGCGGTATGAATGTAGGAATCAGATATCTTCTGATAAATCGCATCTCTCATTATAATGTCACTGTAATTTAACCCTCATGAACGCTAACAGTGACTTTGTCTAGTATGGCCATGGAATTCTGTTACCTACTGTTTGTAGGACTGTTCTGCCTACTGATTTAATGTGGAAAACGTATAATGAGCAGCTGCTAAATGCACTTGTGATTTAAAATTATTTGACAGTTTGTCAACTAACTCATCCTAATGACCTCATGAGATTGGTGACCTGCAAACAGTTTTATTACCAACTGGAATACGCCTGAGTCTGCAGTACAGAGAGAATGGTAAATACTCTAGTTACCTGTTATGCAGTATGTGTTGACATGCGCCTTCAAACACGCAACATAATCACCCCAATCTTCGCTTTGCCCCTGAAACTCTGAATTTAATGGCTTAAACCGTTTGTTGAGTTGTTACCAACTGAACAGGCTGGTGTGGAAGTCATAGTGCTGCCACAGTTCCTTGCTTGTAATAATTGTTTGTACCTGCAATTGTACAGCTTGCAGTAAAGACACATCCAGAAGAGACATCATGAACACTCAACGCAACATTCACAAACAAACAAAAACTGCACTGTTGCAGGCGAAAATGAATTACACAATATACCACAGTGAGCTAATTGCAAGCCACATCCATGGCGTCACTTTACTTGTGTCCAACATCTTGGACATGGAGGTGGCTTGTAATAATACAGTTAATTAGAACACTCTGAATAATTAACACCTTATTAATTACAACAAAGTAGAGCTTTGGTCACCAGGCTCAGCTGTAGCTATGAAACTGCACACATGGACTTGCAGTTCAGAACACACTAACAGAGCCACGATTACTGAGGGCGAATTGATACCATACAAATTCAGAATGGATGTTCAGTGGCTTCACTGCAGTCACTAGGAAACACAAGTTCATAGACACTTGCAGACACAGTTCTGATAGAGTTGGCGAATAGGTGTGGTTCACAAGAGACAGAGTCTCTTCATTCTCCAATGCTCCACATGGCCTGTGCCACGATGATTAGGCAGCACAACGACGTTGT
Source organism: Schistocerca gregaria (assembly GCF_023897955.1). Classification (NCBI taxonomy): domain Eukaryota; kingdom Metazoa; phylum Arthropoda; class Insecta; order Orthoptera; family Acrididae; genus Schistocerca; species Schistocerca gregaria. The sequence goes on from NC_064924.1 coordinate 386,579,986, forward strand.
GCAAAGTGACGCTTATAAACAATAAGCATAAATTGATCCTTTTCAAACCTGTCAAATACTGTCACCAAATGCTGAACACGCTCTTCTAAACTTTGAGAATACAATTATGTCTTCTAAATAGATCAAGGATTTGTTTAGTTTTAAACCTCTGAGAACTCTACCTATTAAACGCTGAATTTAGCTGGTGCATCTTCAACCCAAAAGACACACTGCAATATTGGTAGTGACCAGAAGATGTGGAAAATGCTGTTTTAGGTCTATCTTCAGGGTGAACCTCAATTTGATAACACCCTCTTCATAAATCTAGAGTTGAAAAGAACTTGCACTGACCTAAATTTTGGAACGTGTCAGTAATATTAGGTATCAGGTATTTATCTGTTACCTTTTTTCATTTAAGACTCTATAGTCTCTATAGTCTTTGCTCCATCCAGTGACTTTGTTGGTACAGTTACTGTACTCACTGACCATGGACTATCACTACTTTCTAAAATCCCATCAGATAACCACTGATCCACAAATTGCTCTAGTAAAGGCTGTAAATGTCAAGGTAACCAACGCTGTCTTCTAAATACTAGTAGATGATCGACTGTTGGTATTCTATAGTGCGTGATCGGTGCAGCAGGTAAGACTCTTCGTGTTTTGAACAAAACCTTGCATCATATTAACACTGATTCCATTAACAATCTATCTTCACCCTTACGACACTTCACCTTTTCTCTCAGTGCAGATATGGTGATGGTTCGCTGTGTTCCACGTTGTAGCTTAGAATCCTCAATATCTTTCTCTTTGACAACCTCTTATGTGGCTGTCGGTATTCCCTTTTCAAGACTATCATCTTCCCCAAACTTCATCTTCCACGCTTGTTGGAAGCATAACTTGACCCTCAGTATCCTTTGTACGCATCACACACCTACACACAAAACAACGTTGCTCATCCAACATGTGAGTACTTGCTATGGTTCTACCAAACACACCACATTTGTAAATTGTTAATATCTGCTGTTATCCGAATTAGTTTTCGTGTACCCCTGGTACTCTGTGATGCAAAACAACTTCTAATGCACTTATACACAGTTTTTTCGATGGCACCTTTGCAATGAGTGCAGCTTGAAATATAGAAACATTTGGAACTGTTGTACCTAATCGAAAGAATTTACCATCACGTTCAGCTGTGCATTGCCAAAGGTAGATTCTAGCATGATGTCTGACCAGGAAGTCTAACCAAAGTATTACAGGAACACGTTATCCCACAGTTGGCAACTCTTCCATTTCCTCATGAAACCCCATGTTTCCTATCCTAAACCCAAGACGTGTTGTCCTGATTCAGTCAACTGCGTTACTGCCTATTGTGCACAACCAATACCATAGTTTTTGTAGTCTGCTCTTATCCATGAGTTTCAGACTGACAGCCATTACATGTTCCCCTGCATCTACCAAAAATTCATACTGTTTCCCTTTGAACCAAACCACGAACGAACAATACATCTCTGCATACACTTTTAATGCACTTCTCTTAAATGGGGATGCTTCTCAACAGAAGGGAGATTCCCATTTTCGTATAACGACTCCTTTTTTCAGAATATCGTTATCCTATTTCTTTGATCTACACTCCTGTGCCTTATAACCAACCTGTTGATAATTAAAACATTGCGACACTGTGCTTTTAAATCATCCTTTCTTCCACAGCAGTAACATTCTTTGTTTGACACAAACATTTTCTGATCATTCAAAGACTTTCTAACACTCTCTACCTCTTGCAGATTAGTGTCTACATGCAGCGCTGCTGCTATGTCTTGTGGATTTTCTATTTTTCACTCTGCCAGAAAATTCTAAAGAAGTTCCCCTAAGGAATTCTAGCGCCCAATCCTCAACTTGTCTCACTAAAAATGCATCAGCACCTGCTTTGTTAGTCGCCTTTTAAGTTTGCTCATTCAAGTTGTATATCCTGTCCGAAAACGCTTCTACAATCTCATTTGGCATTTGTCTTAAATTACTTCACTTTTCTTGAAAGAAACGAGCACTATTTTGTTTTCTGCACCGTCTCTTTAACCCATTTGTCAAACATATTATGCTTACTCAACGAGTGCAATTTGGCCATCTGCAATGATGTTCGTTCAGACCAGGTGCACAAGTTCACTGTGGATAACAAGTCCTGAATAAAAATAGTAACGTCCTCTGATGTTTTGCCCGATAAAAGGAAAACAAGACTAGTGGCTACAGGATACAAGAATGGGGATGGCACTGTCAGTATTGATTTAACTTCGCTAGGACGTGATTGTGAAGGATATCTGCCTTGACTATGCAACTGCTGAACCACTTGCTCGTTGTATTCCTTTAATAATTTAAGCAGGTCCATCAGAGGTAATACAGTTTGTATTGCGCGATATTGTGTGATATTTGTGTAATTTCCTTTTCTATCATAGAAAGCCTTATATACTACACAAAAGATACATTATCATGAATAGCAAAAATTACTTATTACTTCGTCTCATCGACACAGTCCCCTTTTGCATGACCATACTTCCCACAAGTGGAACGTATTACAGGGATAATCTTATCACAAGGCGCACTGCGACCAGACAAATTAAAAATTTTACTGTCTACCAGCACTAAAAACACTTTACTATAATTCCCCCTAAATTCAGATACATCTATGAGTCCACTAGGCTTTGCAAAAATAACTTTTAATTCACTGTTACCTGTTCTGGTCACAATCAAAACATATTCGTATGGGCAACAAAGCTTTCTAGTGACTTGCCACACTATTGTAACTGCTGGTGTATTGCAGTATGAAACACTTCATTCAAACTTCTGATGCCAATGCTGCTCAACTGTCAGAAGTACCACCACTTCCACACACCAATTTTTCTACAGGACGACTGTTGTGTGGGCGGGAGTAGATATGGTTCTGTGTCAGCTGTCACTCTCCCAGTTCGCTCGTTGCGTTTTCTTTGGAAGAATGGTGGTGACCTGTTGTCGCTGGTAGGTGCAGTGAAAGAAGACTCAGAATTAGTTATTTATTCCCATAAATTACAGTTAGTGTCTTGACTGGCTATTGACATGGACTATTGATCTCTGTCGAGAACTCACGTCGTAAGCGGCCTTGAGTTGGTCTGTTCCTGGCTCGCTGCTGCTGCTGCGGCGGTTGGCCATCAATAGTGGCTCTGGCGCCGGCTGTACCACGATGCTATGGCAGTGACTGCAGGCTGCGCATGTGTTGGACTTACACGTACTGATTTCAGGGGTGCTCCATCCCCTCCCACTCACTGCTGTTCTTCTTCATCAGTTGAATCATGAAGATAGATGTCATGGAGCTAGGGAAGACCAGAGGGTCCACCCACCTGGCACGTGCAGCTGGTGATTGTGATGATGTAGTCGTCTCTCCCAGTAGCGGCTGTCGCTGCTTAGTAGCACTCACGAAATCTACAAGAGACACTTGGCAGACGCCACTTTACTGTTACTGGGAATCGAGTGTGAAATTATGTATGCCATCGATCCTTATGACTGCCTTAAAAGTTAAAATACTGGGGTATTTGTGGAGAGACGTAGTGGATAACGGTTACCAACGTTACTTGTTGTAACTGCCTAGGTCTTCTTATTACGAAGGTATCAGCAGGTCTCAAAATGCTGTGCTTGCCTAATGCATTTTTATACTATAGGACTGGTTATAAAGGCTTTTGGCATGCATTGTTACATTAACAATAGTGTTTCTTACATCACGTAATGAAGATGAGGTGATGCTGTTCAGCTACTCTGCTGCCCCACTACATTCCTGCTGAGGCCCCCTGTCTGGCTTGCCAGAAGAACTAATGTTGTGTTTTCCCTTGACCCACTCTCACTCACTCTTGGCACCTGTCTCATGTTGACACTGCTGTAATATAAGCCAGATAGATTCATTATGGGACTCTGAAAATTTTAACTATATACTGTCCTGTGTAAAGTTGGCATGCAACAACTGATTTGTCATCTACTTATACTGTTGATGTTTCTGACCAGTTCAATACTGCAGATATGAACATTCACCATTCTGAAGAATTCAAGCTCAGTGGCAAAAGACATGAGGGAATGTCTGAAGAAGATATTCAGCTTCATCCCAAAGCGACTCTCCAAGAAGAAAAGAAACTAAGAAAACTAAATTAATGATTCTTACACACATTTCCATCAGAAGCAGCCTTGAAGAAGAAGAAGAAATAGGATTAACAGGGGAAAAGAAACGAAGAAATCTAATACTCCTATACGAAAATTGTCCATAAATGAAAGGGATAAGAATATTTGACTTGCAAGAATCTGACAACCCTGAAGGATGTATTATCTATGATAACTCATGTTTAGCAATGAGTCTTTCTTCAGGTGAAGAATACATGGTGTATTCTTCAGAAAAATTTCATGTTTGAGAAAGTCTATGGGAAAGAGTCTACAACTTTCAGACATTATATAGCTAAGATTTTCCAAGCCATTAAGGATGAAGCTCAAGCGTAATTTAACGTACATGTGACGGGAACAATGAAATTTGTGTGAACATGTGAAAGAAGTTTTGTACAAGAGACCGATGTATTGAAATTAGCTAACCCATTTCAATGAAGATCAGATAAGTATGCAAACAAGTTTTCATTTATTTGAGATTTAAGTTATTTCATGTTGTAGTAGCTTTTTAGCAGCATTTTGTAGGCCGTTGTGATTCTATAATTTATTTTTGGTAAGTCATTACGCTGCACGCTATAGGGTATAGTCATTGGCTACTTTGTTGTGTCTTTCATTTAAGAATGTATACGAGTGAATGAGTGACAGAGTGGCTTAGCAAACCTCACCATATGGCTGGCTCAATTAATCGCCTGAAGGTTGTTAATTGGATCACTTGCAACTATGTTATATTTTGGTCTCTGCTCCTGTTAATATTTAGCTTAGGCTCTCAGTATTATTTTTTCAAACTTCAGTTGCATAGCAACCGAAACGATGAGGTGCTGAGCATTTACTTATAGTGAAAAATATAAATTAAAAATCCAAATTAAAAAGCTAACCTAGTTAACCTAACTTTAGCCTACACAAACTTTGTCCCTTCGTGTATAAATCATCAAAGGTGAACTCTAATAACCAGTATAGAGTTAACAGAAGCTGCATTATTTATGGATTCTTCTATTTTTTTGCAAACATTTTCTGCCTCCATTTATTTTTTATCTGAAGTGAATAATTCGCCATTTTTGTTTGCAAATCTGTTATGAATTGTGTTTGATGACTTTGTAATAGTTTCTTCAGTTAAGTTGAATGATGAATGCTGGCAATGCTTGAGCTTCCAAACTGAAGCAACAACAAACAATAGCAATTTACATTTCTTTCTCAAGCATCTCCAGACCGATTCAAGTATGGAATGAAGTATGTTCTTAATCTGTCAGTCGTCACTAGAAAATTAGTTTCAAATTAAAATTATTTAATTGCTAATAAGATTTATCAAAGACGCTTCCCTGAAAGAGTGATATTCGCTTATTAAAAAATGGCAAAAGTTCAGTGAAATAAATGAGAATCAATCTGAATCGAAGCCACTAGCCCCTGAAAATGATAAATATGTTCTTCTGCGTTCTTTCGATGTGTTCCTCCATGCTGTTAATATTTTGTGCACTCCTATTAAATATATGTAAGAGCTATGTAATATTTATGTGATGAATATGTGTATTTTCTTTTGAAATATTATTATAGATAAATAATGACTCATCACTTTGTCTTTTAGTTTACAAAACCTGGCTACCCTAAATCAGTAGCACTTATTCTGATGATATTTGTACTATATTTAATCCTAAACAAAACACACCATACTGTTCTCCTTTCTCTATAATCAAAAATTCTACATCTTTGCTGTACCCCAGTCAGTGCTTATTGTCCACAACTGAGAACTTTCGTTTCCCATCCCTTACTTCATGTCCAACACAATGGCACTCATATTTTCATGATTTGCTTGAATAAACTATCTATTTTCTCACGTTCGTAGTCCATACCAATATGTATGACATCCTTCTCCCTCCTTCTTCCATCTCTTTACATCCTAATCACCACTTGTCCTTCAACCATATCTTCAGTTCATTCATGCTCTTCTTCTTTTGACCAAATAAGTCTCAACGATATTTTGTTGGCAATCATATGATTTGTGTAGGAGTGAAAGAGCCATCTAGATACATATTGTTACTTTTCAGCGCTTCATGCAATTGGATCTGGTTTCCGAAACCCATTCCCTTTTAGAGCATATAAATTTCTTGCTTAACCTCGTCCTTTGTCATGTGTGACCAGTACATCGCTAGAAATGTCCCTCTAAATACGACAAACAACGAATATTTCTTGAATATTGGAATGAATTCATTTAGTGCCTCTGTGTACTGGTGACTTGTCACAAAATCTAACCGACTACATCCTGACCATTTAGGAGAAAAGCGATATACTGTGGAACTGTCGAAGCCAGGCCATTGGGTGCATTGATGTGTCATCTCCATTGGTGTCTTGGAATGGATGTGCTAATGTGTAAGGCACTTTGTCCATTTCTTCCTTTCTTTGCGAAATATTACTTCTGTCTGACTCGCAGTCTCTGTTCCTAGCTCACTGAAAACACTAATTACGACAAGAAGTTACCAAGAACTCAGCCCATACAGTCACTGAAGTCATGTTAACACTTCAAAGAGATTGTTGTTAGAACCTGCCTCCTCATTATTCTTTGTTGTTGTTGTTGTTGTTGTGGTCTTCAGTCCTGAGACTGGTTAGATGCAGCTCTCCATGCTGCTCTATCCTGTGCAAGCTTCTTCATCTCCCAGTACTTACTGCAACCTTCATCCTTCTGAATCTTCTTATTGTATTCATCTCTTGGTCTCCCTCTACAATTTTTACCCTCGACGCTGCCCTCCAATGCGAAATTTGTGATCACTTGATGATTCAGAACATGTCCTACCAACCGGTCCCTTCTTCTTGTCAAGTTGTGCCACAAACTCCTCTTCTCCCCAATTCTATTCAATACCTCCTCATTAGTTATGTGATCTACCAATCCAATCTTCAGCATTCTTCTGTAGCACCATATTTTGAAAGCTTCTGTTCTCTTCTCGTCCAAACTAATTATCGTCCATGTTTCACTTTCATACACGGCTACACCCCAGACAAATACTTTCAGAAACGATTTTCCTAACACTTAAATCTATACTCGATGTTAACAAATTTCTCTTCTTCAGAAACGCTTTCCTTGCCTTTGCCAGTCTACATTTTATATTCTCTCTACTTCGAGCATCATCAGTTATTTTGCTCCCCAAATAGCAGAACCCCTTTACTACTTTAAGTGTCTCATTTCCTAATCTAATTCCCTCAGCATCACCCGACTTAATTCGACTACATTCCATTATCTTCGCTTTGCTTTTGTTGATGTTCATGTTATATCCTCCTTTCAAGACAATGTCCATTCCGTTCAGCTGCTCTTCCAAGTCCTTTGCTGTCTCTGACTGAATTACATTGTCATCGGCGAACCTCAACGTTTTTATTTCTTCTCCATGGACTTTAATACCTACTCTAAATTATTCTATTGTTTCCTTTACTGCTTGCTCAATATACAGATCGAATGACATCAGGGACAGGCTACAACCCTGTCTCACTCCCTTCCCAACCACTGTTTCCCTTTCATGCACCTCGACTCTTATAACTGCCATCTGGTTTCTGTACAAATTGTGAATAGCCTTTCACTCCCTATATTTTACTCCTGCCACCTTCAGAATTTAAAAGCGAGTATTCCAGTCAACATTATCAAAAGCTTCCTCTATGTCTTCAAATGCTAGAAATGTAGGTTTGCCTTTCCTTAATATACACTCCTGGAAATGGAAAAAAGAACACATTGACACCGGTGTGTCAGACCCACCATACTTGCTCCGGACACTGCGAGAGGGCTGTACAAGCAATGATCACACGCACGGCACAGCGGACACACCAGGAACCGCGGTGTTGGCCGTTGAATGGCGCTAGCTGCGCAGCATTTGTGCACCGCCGCCGTCAGTGTCAGCCAGTTTGCCGTGGCATACGGAGCTCCATCGCAGTCTTTAACACTGGTAGCATGCCGCGACAGCATGGACGTGAACCGTATGTGCAGTTGACGGACTTTGAGCGAGGGCATATAGTGGGCATGCGGGAGGCCGGGTGGACGTACCGCCGAATTGCTCAACACGTGGGGCGTGAGGTCTCCACAGTACATCGATGTTGTCGCCAGGGGTCGGCGGAAGGTGCACGTGCCCGTCGACCTGGGACCGGATCGCAGCGACGCACGGATGCACGCCAAGACCGTAGGATCCTACGCAGTGCCGTAGGGGACCGCACCGCCGCTTCCCAGCAAATTAGGGACACTGTTGCTCCTGGGGTATCGGCGAGGACCATTCGCAACCGTCTCCATGAAGCTGGGCTACGGTCCCGCACACCGTTAGGCCGTCTTCCGCTCACGCCCCAACATCGTGCAGCCCGCCTCCAGTGGTGTCGCGACAGGTGTGAATGGAGGGACGAATGGAGACGTGTCGTCTTCAGCGATGAGAGTCGCTTCTGCCTTGGTGCAAATGATGGTCGTATGCGTGTTTGGCGCCGTGCAGGTGAGCGCCACAATCAGGACTGCATACGACCGAGGCACACAGGGCCAACACCCGGCATCATGGTGTGGGAAGCGATCTACTACACTGGCCGTACACCTCTGGTGATCGTCGAGAGGACACTGAATAGTGCACGGTACATCAAAACCGTCATCGAACCCATCGTTCTACCATTCCTAGACCGGCAAGGGAACTTGCTGTTCCAACAGGACAATGCACGTCTGCATGTATCCTGTGCCACCCAACGTGCTCTAGAAGGTGTAAGTCAACTACCCTGGCGAGCAAGATCTCCGGATCTGTCCCCCATTGAGCATGTTTGGGACTGGATGAAGCGTCGTCTCACGCGGTCTGCACGTCCAGCACGAACGCTGGTCCAACTGAGGCGCCAGGTGGAAATGGCATGGCAAGCCGTTCCACAGGACTACATCCAGCATCTCTACGATCGTCTCCATGGGAGAATAGCAGCCTGCATTGCTGCGAAAGGTGGATATACACTGTACTAGTGCCGACATTGTGCATGCTCTGTTGCCTGTGTCTATGTGCCTGTGGTTCTGTCAGTGTGATCATGTGATGTATTTGACCCCAGGAATGTGTCAATAAAGTTTCCCCTTCCTGGGACTATGAATTCACGGTGTTCTTATTTCAATTTCCAGGAATGTATTTTCTAAGATAAGTCGTAGGGTCAGTATTGCATCACGTATTCCATTTCTGTGGAATCCAAACTTATCTTCACCGAGGTCGGCTTCTACCAGATTTTCCATTCGCCTGTAAAGAATTCGCGTTAGTATTTTGCAGCTGTGACTTATTAAATTGATAGTTCGGTAATTTTCACACCTGTCAACACCTGCTTTCTTTGGGATTGGAATTATTATATTCTTCTTGAAGTCTGAGGGTATTTCGCCTGTCTCATACATCTTGCTCACCCGATGGTAGAGTTTTGTCAGGAATGGCTCTCCCAAGGCCGTCAGTATTTCCAATGGAAGCTCTTGATATTCATGCAAGTCGTTCTCCTTTCTTGAAAGGTCTACTCCCGGCGCCTTGTTTCGACTCAAGTATTTTAGTGCTCTGTCAAACTCTTTACGCACTATCGTATCTCCCATTTCATCTACATCTTCTTCCATTTCCATAATATTGTTCTCAAGTATATCGCCCTTGTATAGACCCTCTATATACTCCTTCCACCTTTTTGCTTCCCCTTCTTTGCTTAGAACTGGGTTTCCATCTGAGCTCTTGATCTTCATACAAGTGGCTCTCTTTTCCCCAAAGGTCTCTTTAATTTTCCTGTAGGCAGTATCTATCTTACCCCTAATGAGATAAGCCTCTACATCCTTACATTTGTCCTCTAGCCATCCCTGCTTAGCCATTTTGCACTTCCTGTCGATCTCATTTTTGAGACGTTTGTATTCCTTTTTGCCTGCTTCATTTACTGCGTTTTTATATTTTCTCCTTTCATCAATTAAATTTAATATTTCTTCTGTTACCCAAGGATTTCTACAGCCCTCGTCTTTTTACCTACTTGATCCTCTGCTGCCTTCACTACTTCATCCCTCAGAGCTACCCATTCTTCTTCTACTGTATTGTTCCCTTACGCTCTCCCTGAAACCCTGTACAACCTCTGGTTTAATCAGTTTGTCCAGATCCCATGTCCTTAAATTCTCGCCTTTTTGCAGTTTCTTCAGTTTTCATCTACAGTTCATAACCAATAGATTGTGGTCAAAGTCCACATCTGGCCCTGGAAATGTCTTACAATTTAAAACCTGGTTCTTAAATCTCTGTCTTACCATTATATAATTTATGTAATACCTTGTAGTATCTCCAGGATTGTTCCATGTGTACAACCTTCTTTTATGATTCTTGAACCAAGTGTTAGCTATGATTAAGTTATGCTCTGTGCAAAATTCAACCAGGCGGCTTCCTCTTTCATTTCTCCCCCCCAATCCATATTCCCCCACTATGTTTCCTTCTCTCCCTTTTCCTACTCTCGAATTCCAGTCACCCATGACAATTAAATTTTCGTCTCCCTTCACTATTTGAATAATTTCTTTTATCTCATCATACATTTCATCAATTTCTTCATCATCTGCAGAGCTAGTTGGCATATAAACTTGTACTACTGTAGTAGGCATGGGCTTAGAAATTAATCCTTATGAAATAAAAAGGGACAAGCCACATGGCGTGCAGGCTTTCAATTGGGACGTGCATCCTCTTTTGAAACGGGACAAGAATTCTATGAAGGCACAGAAGTTGTAAACTCCCCTACCTCTTTTTATACCAGTGTGCTGGAAATGTTTCAGTCTCGCTGTCTGCTATTTTTTAAATACACTGAACGTGAAGATCAGACAGTTTCTTGAGGATCGAACTTACTCTCAAGTTACATGCGTTGGTAATTAGAGTCTCAACCGTGTTACCTACGACACATGATCTATCTAATCCGCTCTCTCTAACAGAAAACAGTCCTATCCAAAACTTAGGAAAGTCATTTAAATTATAAATTAGATAACACTATTGTACGGAATATTCGATTTTATTCGTTTGTTGACTGCATATCAGTTAAACAGTTTGTAACTGCACTTGCAGTACACTTTCTTATATTCATCATTCACGATTTAAAATGAGTTAGCCATAGCTATTCTTATTTTCTGCTGTCGCCTTTTCCACATTAAACGTTTAATAATCGACAAGTTAATATTTTTAACACAATGCTCGCCATTGCGCTCTCATACACATTTACGTCCTGCTCATGTGAGGCTCCAGGTATGACTTGATGGCAACCTCCCACCAACCGATCTCTAGGAGCCGATTCGCACCTTTCAGATCTACCGGGCACCCCCTAAGCAATTGTGCTGCGCCATAGCAAAGGATCCTGCTGTGCTGCAACAAATAAGCGTATGGGACAGAGTAGACAGATTGTTGACGAATGCATCAAATATACAAGCAATTTTAGAATACATGGTGAGAAGTGATACCATTGTCACATGAACAGAAGTGACATACAATCGATAAAATTTCGGAAATTGACGGAAAATATGGATAAATGCGGGAAACTGAGGGAGAATGAGGAAGTACTTACATATCTGCTTTTTACAGGAAAATTCTTGCACATGTGCCGGCAAGAAGAATATGAAAAAAGTTGACATAGAAGCACCAGGAACCAGGGAAACAGTCATTTTTCGTGGACAGCTATAAGACGAATGGGACAGAGTGTTTAACTTGGATGACCCCAAGTGTAGAGTAATATGTTGGGTCACAAGCCCAAGTGTGATCCCAAAATTAATGACAACCACCTTGGAGATTTTTATAAAGTGTCCATAGGTTAAAGGCATTATATTATCAGCTTTGGGGCTGCAATATACTATTACAGAATGGATCACATGTTTGACCCTGTGCAAGGCTGTTCATGTGTTTTAAACTCTAACAGACAGCATTTACAATGTGTTTCTCTTTACTCTCTACCAATAACAACAATGCTGTGTCAACTAACAAACACCTTACAGAACAGAGGTTGCATGGCTTTTAACAACATGCTCTATGCCTATTGAGGTAATAGGAATACATACAAGTTGATTGCTGTCTTTGATAGTTTCCTGGAAAAGAGAACCATCTGAATCTAAATTGACATGGATCTGCGTTTATGGATGATAGAAAGTAGATGGAGTTATCGATTGAGAGGTATTGTAAAAAAGGTATGAGTTAATGGAAGACTGATGCTGCGATGTGGAGAGAGGGAGATGTTGCGACAGGTCATTTATCACACATTTAACCATTTTTTCCGTTGTTCTCTCCGGATGTATCAATTGTATAGCATAACTTGCATTCGACTCACCTACAGTTGTGTGTTTTGGGCGTGACTTAAGAGTGCTATCTACTCCCCGCGATCGTTAACAGCAAACCTCTGCATACCGCAGTCAGCAGAGGACTTCCAACTCATGTGTGATAACTCACGTCCACCAAACCGAGGGGAGATCTGTTTTGGCACCCTCTTCTAGACCGATGTATGCGAAGTAATCTATTCCCTTGCCACATCTTGCATATAAATCGAGTCCTCAGTTTCATAACTGCAATGATTCTAAGTTAATGACATGGGCTTATGAGGTACTGCAATCCCTGTGTAATCATTTGCTTTGTGTCCTGTTCACAGAGTTAGTGCAGCATGGCGTGTAATTTCATGTGTCAAACACTGCTGCCATGCGTTTCTCTGTTTTCTCACAAGATGTCATTGTTTCATGCATTTTACCTTGTTGACGATCATTTTTATAGGACTGACGCGAGCACAGCGTAATTTCCGAACCGTAATCGGATATATCCCCGAAAAGCTATTAGTGCATGGATCACAAAGAATCTATTTTTTTCTCCTTTGGTAGTGAAGGTAGTAGTTTTATCATCTTTAAAGATGTAGAGAAGGATTATCAAGGATGTAGACAAACTGTATATAATTGGACGGGTGACGTGAGTAACATTGGCATGGAACAATCTTCGCAGAACGGCAGCTACGGTACTGGAATGAAAATATCGGTATATATCACTAGTGTTGGTCAGTACAAGTTTAAAATATACCCTTTGAAAAAGAAAAATATCGACGTGTATTGATTACGTGGAACTCAGCTCACTCCGTTCTTTCACGAGACGGCGAATGTAACGGGTGTAGTGCCCTCCAACTTCTGGTCAGACCCAAATTAAATCGGACACAATGTTGCAGGGAGGATTGGCTAAAGACAGAGGAAGAGCTAGAGATGCTTAGACAGAGGCAATCTAGAATTTTATGAGGGTCCTTAGCCGATAGGTGCAACGAAGGGGTAGCTCATTTCGAAATAGAGGGCAGAGAATCTCCGCTTTTATCCAACGAATGTGAGAATACTTCGTGACACCCATCCACATAGGGGAAGACGACAAATCTAATAAAATCTTAGCGAATTTATAAAGTGTTTCGTTCGGCTAACGAACGTAGGCTGTTTTCTACACTAAAAAACAGTATTTGCGTCAAGTACCTGGGTCCGCAATGTGTATCATGTATATGGCCTTCGAAAAGTAACGGAGGGCGAGGGGGGGGGGGGGGGGAGGGGAGACTACGCAATGATACAGAAACTGAGAACCGTGCTGCAATGTCATTGGCTGATAGCATCACGAAATACACGCGATGGGACATTTTGTTGACGTGACAACTCGTCGAAGCTGTTGGTTTTGACCTCAAGTAATTAAGTAAAATGCGCTGAAATTACGGAAAACCTGGAAAATTGCGAAAATTGATATAAAATACGTGAAATTGATGAAATTACGACAAAAAATGGGGAGGGATGAGGATACTGACATGCTCGTCTGGGTGTATGAAAATCATTCTATTCCTTCGCTGCTGGGATTGACAACTGGTGGTACATGATGTCAGTGCTCTATGAGTTTAAGTACTGGTGAATATCCCCTTGTTCCAGATGCAGTTATGCATTGTAAGTCACAAAAATGAAAGACGCAGTGTCCAGAGATTTGAGGATGAGGGTGACTACCGTCTAGGACACTGAAACAGTGATCACATACCTGCATGCAATATGCACCACTAATGTGAGCAATCAGTGCTTCGGGTCTCTTCGAAAACAGAACACTGAGACATCTGCTAGCCCATCACCGTGGAAGATAAGATTAAATGTGGAGGTGGACATCTTTGGATACCTGCTCGGAAACGCTCCACGATGCCGCATAATATGCCGGTTTCCATATACTGAGATGTCTTCCGCATTTCAACTATTTTATGTGTTGTGTGAGCTGTTTAGTTTACAGCATGTGATGTTCATCTTTCTGTGAGAGTCAGTGGAGCAAAACATGTTAATGTCAGTTTAGTACCTGAGACAGACCTCAAAGTCGTGGGTGAAAAAGAAAATGTATGTAAAGCTGTTGTCATACACTGCTTCGATGTGTTATAGCAAAAGAAAGAAAAAATCCAATATGTCAATCAGTTTATGAGACAACACAAGAACCGTCTATTGTGACTGACAGTTTGTCAGACATGGTCTTCCTCCAGTACCGGCGTCAAATGTTTACACAGGTCCATGGAAGTGACTTCGATCACTGGCCACCTGCTCCAGTGGACCAATACATGTTTATTTAACGGGATCACCACATATGATCCATGTCAATGGGCAAACATACTTGTTACCCATATATTAAAAGAGAGAGGTGCAGTAAAATTTTATTGTGTTCTCTACCAGGTGACGTCAGCAAAGTTTTTATAGTTCGTATTTTTATTCCATTGACTGTTACAAAAATAACGAGGAAGGAGAGATAGAGAAAGAGAGAGAGAGAGAGAGAGACTATGCTGTCAATGAGGACTCTGACACAATTGCACTGCCATATTTCTAGCGTGGTAATCGTAGGAATACGATAAAGGAGATGGAGACATGTACAGGAGGATATTTATAGACTGTCATTCACTGTCGATGAATTGTAGGTATTATGCTTCAGAATTCCTTAGTGTAGTCCACGATAGTTTTGTTACTGGGAAGCTATGGTAGGCTGTGCGAAATGACACCCAGCTGGTGTGAGTGTAGACATGCCATAATTTTTCGGGCGTTGTTCACCTGTAAATTGTCAGGAATGTTATGCTGTTGGAACGTAACGTTATCCTGTGGTCAGTGTTCCGGCATGTGCAAACAAAATGAGTGTTATTTCGTAGGGGAGGTATAAATTTTATATGGGAAATTGGGATTTCAATGCGCTCATAGCGCTAGGTGCATGAAAGATTTTACATAGTAAATTATGCCCAGTCATAAAGAGGATATAGATTTATGTGGGAAATTGATATTTCCACGGCCACAGTCATCAGAAGGAGGTATTTCCGATACTTCGCCCATTGTAGAATGTCTCCAGATTTGTGAGAAACACATACGATTGTGGGTATTAAATGCTTAGTTGACTTTGTAAAGTACAAGGATGATTTGGAATCTGTTATATCATTGATAATAGGTACCCATTAAAAATGCGAGCGGAACTACCAGCTTCTTCTATTTTCGAGTTTTCACTTACAAATCTTCGCAGACGAGATAATGGTCAGCACATCACATATAATGGCTTCGCTAACGTTTCGGCTTTCTAGAGATATAATTTCTACTTTTTATCTTCGGAATTATACTATGCAAGTGATCGGTAGCTTACTGCTGTGTTATTGATATCGAGAACAGTCGCGTAAATGGTGTGATATGCTGGCAAACCATGTGAAAATACATGAACTTCTGGAAATTTTCATATGTTACTCTATGATTTCAGCATGTAAGTGTCACAAATACGTCATTTTTTGGGGTGTAAAACCAGATATTGAAGCTGATATCTGTTTCAAGATTTCAGTAAATTAATTCGCGATTGATGAAGCATTTCTCATCAACGTAGCTCAGAAATTAAATGTTCATGTCTGAAGGTGGTCGGAACTCGTGGCAGAAACCACAGTAGCAAGCAGGCCAAATCGGGAACAGTACCGTTGGCGGACACCTTTGTGTCAGTGAAGCAGCCCAGCCTTTGTACACCACTTTGGAGAATGGCCGCTGTCTGCGGAAGGCGCTCTGATCGCGTGCTTCTGGCCAGCGTGAGTGGGGGCAGTTGCCTTGTGACTGTTGGCCATGATGGATGAATGACTGACCTCACAGGGAATATCTAGTGCTGCGACTATATGTAGTGCGTGTGCTTTGGCTTTTGGGATCTATGTGTCTTCGTGGGATACGTATGAGTGTCTGGTCATCAATAGCTAAATTTAGGAAGCAAAAGTGGTGATTTCTTATGGTGCAAGATACGAATTGTGTTTGCTGCACAACATTATGGTATGGCAGTGATGTAACAAGGTTTGAGACTGGTTTACCACAGAAAAATTCAAGCTTTCCTCGACAGAAGCAGAGCAATGTAATTGACGAAGTGTCTCTGGCGTTAGTTTCCGTATTTCATGATCTGTAGACCACTTTTGCAGTGTTTAACTGTCAGTGCAATATGACTGCTGTATGTTTTTCAATCTGTACCA
Source organism: Schistocerca gregaria (assembly GCF_023897955.1). Lineage (NCBI taxonomy): Eukaryota > Metazoa > Arthropoda > Insecta > Orthoptera > Acrididae > Schistocerca > Schistocerca gregaria. The sequence continues at coordinate 386,596,558 of NC_064924.1, forward strand.
AATAGTTTTCCGCTGAAATTCTCTCAATTTGTCCATCTGTAGCAAATTACAGCCATTTTTCTTGTTTTGTAGGACAATGCTTCGAATTCCAGGACAATCTTTTTGATATCAAATTTGCTGTGTGTCTGTGTTTCTTTCACGTTCTGTTGTGGGTTTATAAATATGTCATGAGCCTTTAGGTATGTAATGATTTTTCGGTCGGTGTGTAGACAAATCGAAAAGTGAGGAAAATAAAAAATAAGTGGCTTAACATCTGTGACTCCAGCAGCAAATATAAACTACGCACACTCAGTGTTTCAGAAAAGTGATGAACACCACAGCAACTGTAGGACTCTGAAATGTGTTTCTTTCTGATAGTACCTCCAAACAAGCAGTTAAAATGCGAAAAGTAGTGAGTTACAGAGTATTTATTTATTGATTTCGAGTTGGAGGTGAAGGGAGAGTTCTAAGTAGAGTTTCAGCCTGCCTGCTACTAGTTTCAAGTGGTACTATGAATTTTTTTCCAGCAGGATAACACCAGTTGTATGACATTGTCAATTTTGAGATGAATTACCATTTTAGAAATAAATAAACTGTGTGAAATGTATGTCTGCAAGCTGTTTAAATAAATAATATTCTGCACTGCCTTGGATCCTGCAAATTGTTTAAACAAACAACATCCCTGAAAATTGTTTACACAATAATTAGTTGTTTAACGCAATGTGATCACGATATTGTTGCAGAAGAAGCCTAGTAGGGCAGTCGCCATAGTGTAGTTGTTACGATAATAGATCGTTGCCTGGAGGGTTTTGAGTTCAAAACTCACATAAATTGAAAAATTTTAATATCTATCGTCGGTTCGAGTACATTCTAGAAGTATCCATGGCAAGAATCAATGTAGTAGATTGTTCTGTAGCTGTATGTATTCTGTATGTGTCCTGGCCAGAGGCAGTTCGCTCCGTGCTCTCGTATGTGCAAATGCTGAATAAACCTTCGTTAAGTGAAGTTAGTGATCGTCATTCATCTACTTACACCTTCCTCTATGTGACATTATTCTAGTGAAGGCGCTGGATATTGGAACTTGTGCTACTGCACAGTATCGACGACACAGTGGGAAACCCGATATCGGGCCACATTCAACAGATCGCAATCTATCGGAGGCAGAAGAAGAACAGGACATCACAGTGATAGCAACTGTGTGCCAACACATGAGGCATCCTTCCGGGTTCTCTGGTGACGTTGGCCAAGATCCCAACAAGTGGCTGATGGCATATAAGCATATAACCGAATTTAACAAATGGGATGACACGATGTGTTTGGCTAAAGTATTTTTGTACATGGAGGGCACTGCCAAGCAATGGTATGAGAACAATGAGGAGAAGTTCACAAGCTGGGAAGTATTCCAGGTGGAACTGTGCAAGTATTTCGGCGACACACAACGACAGAAGTGCAACGCTAAAGATAAATTAAAGTGCAGGGCACAGCGCCCAGGAGAAACGACAGCATCCTACACTCAAGACATTTTGGAGCTGTGTACAATAGTGGATCCCCGAATGAAGGAGGAAGATATGGTTGCACATCTCATGAAGGGTGTTGCTGAGGACATGTATAAAGCCCTACTTCTGAAGGAGGTTTCGACGGCAGACGACTTCATAAAATAGTGCCAGTATATCGAGACAATGCATCAAAAAAGAATTACATGCAAAAAGTTTGAACTTCCAAACGTCGTATCGATGTCTGTGATGGAGGAAGAAACTGATTTCACAAGTGTTCTTCGTCAGATAGTGAGAGAGGAAGTTCAGAAGGCACTTGGATTGCAAGGCGAGCAAAAAACAGAGACGCTTCAAGAGGTCATAAACAAGGAAGTGGAACAGACATTGTACCCAATCTCTCGTACTTCATTTCCCTTTAAAACGGGAGACCCAGGTGACGTTACATTCCTACAATGTCACACGAGGAACCTGTTTGGGCACCAAGCAAGACTGATGTCTGGAGAACCCTGAATATCAAACCAGTATGTTTCCACTGCGGACGACCATGACATGCAGTGCACTACTGTCGAGAAAGGCGGCGGATATTTGATGACGCCTGCGCCAGAAGACGGCAGACTGATCTTAGCCGACGCCAACTCCGGGATGATGAAGATGAACAAAAAGATGTGGGTACAGGACGACATAGGCCACCATCGCCACAAGCTAGCCGCTGGAGAGGACGCTCCCCAACATGCCGATCAAGGTCTCCATCGCTGTTTAGAAGCTCCAGCCGATCACTTAGCCGCCACGACGTGGAAAACTTATGGGTGCGACCTTCCTTGGAGGTGGGGCCGCCGAAGAGAAAAATCCTCCGCCGTCGATAACTACAAAAATGATAGGAAACTACGTCGATATCCTCATGGATGAGCGACCAGCCCAAGCTCTTGTGGACTCTGGAGCATCATATTCAGTCATTTCGGAGAAGTACTGTCGCCAGTTGTAGAAAACTGTATTCGTCGACAACTAAAAACCTCTGCTGAATGTGGCTAATGGGAAATATGTAAAACCTACAGGAAGATGTGTCATTCATGTGGGTATAAGTGACCATACAGAGCCCTTTTAATTCATCGTTTTACAAGAGTGTAGTCTTGATGTCATTCTCACATGGGAATTTTTGAAAGCTTCTCAAGCAATTATACATTGTGGTCGCTCGAAGATTATGTTAGATGAGATGAGACACTGTGGACAGGAAGATGCGCATCCGAGTGTGTGGAGGCTATGCGTGCTGCATGAAGTGATCATTCCTGCAATTATCGCTAGAAAGGTAGCTGTCATGTGTCATGCCATGCATCAACCCATGAATCATGTAGTGGAATGTAAGAGAAGCGTACCACTGAAGGATAACTTAATCATTCCAGCCTCTGTCGTCTCGTTTAAGAACAAATTTGGTGAATTGTGGATAGTTAACTGTCACCGAGAACTGCAATTCCTTCCAAGACGCATGTGAATAGAAAATGCTGAGCTGTTAATTGCAGAAGAGCTGAGCATCATAGAAACCTCCCATGCCGAGTCTGTGGGCGACCACTACCAGGCAAGATCTTCTAGCTCGACTGTCACCAAATCTCACTAAAGAACAACAGAAGAAGCTACTTACCATTCTTCAAGAGTTCTCTGAATGCTTCAATCCACAGATGAAGAGCAGACTAGACAAATCGACGGTGAAGCACTGGATTAACACTGGAGACCATCAACCAATAAGCCAGAGAGCATACTGTGTGTCAGCAACGGAACGTCGAATAATTCGCGACGCAGTCGAGAAAATGATGTAGAATGACGTCATTCAACCTTCACAGAGCCCATGGCCATCACCAGTGGTTTTTGTCAGGAAGAAGGATGGCAGTTGGCCCTTTTTTGTTGATTACAGGAAGCTTAATAAGATAACTAAAAAGAACGTTTACCCTCTTCAACGAATTGACGATACACTAGACTGTCTGAAGGGTGCTAAGTTTCTCTCAACCATTAACATGCACTCGGGATACTGGAAAATTGAAGTAGATGAGGCTGATCGTGAGAAAACTGCGTTCATCACCCCTCAGGGCCTGTATGAGTTTAAGGTAATTCCGTTTGGTTTGTGTGATGCACCAGCAACTTTTGAACCAATGATGGATAATCTTCTAAGGCACCTGAAGTGGACGATGTGTCTGTGTTATTTAGATGACATTATAGTGTTCTCAGAGACATTTAATGAACATATAAAAAGTCTGAGGGCCATTCTTAAGTGTCTCCAACAAGCTCGACTGAAATTTAATACAAGAAAGTGTCTCTTGTGAGCAAAAGAAATCAAAATACTGGAGCACCTTGTGTCAAACGAAGGTGTGCGGCCAGACCCAGGAAAGGTGAGAGCTATAACAGAATTTTCTATTCCTAGAAGTATTAGAGATGTGAGAAGCTTCCTCGGATTGTGTTCTTATTACTGTCGTTTTATCAAAGACTGTTGTATCAAAGCCAGGGCACTCCAAGAGTTGTTAAAAGCCGATGCTAAATGTATCTGATGTGGTGCTCAACAATATTCTTTCGATGCGCTGAAAAAAGCTCTGATGACTGAACTTGTACTTAGTCTGTATGATGAGTGAGCACCTACAGACCTACACACAGATGCCAGTGAGTATGGAATCAGTGCTGTTCTTGGACGGAAAAGAGAAGGTTATAGCCTATGGTTGTAGGACACAAAGGCCGAGAGAAACTACTCATATACAGAAAGAGAATGTCTTCCCGTGATCTGGGCCATGTGCAGATTTCGACAGTATCTCTATGGAAGGCCATTCACAGTTGTTACAGACCATCATTCACTTTGTTGGTTAACAGGTCTTAAGGATCCAACAGGATGACTTGCCAGGTGGGCACTACGTCTTCAAGAGTTACCATAGTGTACAAAAGTGGAAGAAAACACAAAGATGCCAACTGTCTCTCAAGAAACCCTGTGCAAGACCATCAAGACTTTGATGAAGATAATGACTGTCTCACTGCACTCCAGGACCTCTCTGCTGAGCAGAAGAAGGACGCCAAGATATCTCAAATAATGCTTGCCTTAAATCGGTCAGAGGATGTGAAAGGACAATTTAAGGTAGTTAATGGATTACTTTGCAAGAAAAACATTGATCCATTTGGAAAGAGGTGGCTGCCAGTGATTTCCAAACACATAAGCTTAAATGTTCTACAGAAATTCCATGAAACAACTGAGGCCAGACATTTAGAATTTATTAAGACATACTATAGGATCTGCAAGAGATTTTTCTGGCCAATTTATTGAGGAGAGTTCGTCACTAGGTGTCGCACTATTGAGAGTGCCAGAGGAGAAAGGCAGTTCCTCAGAAATCACCTGGCCGACTCATACCAATTCCACCAGTTGAAACGCCTTTCCAGCGTGTTGGGATTGACCTCGTCGGACGATTCCCAACGTCTGCTAGTGGCACTAGACGGATTATTGTTTGCACTGATTATCTGGCGCGCTATGCCATTACAAAAGCTGTGAAAACAGCTGAAGCATTCGAGGTAGCCAAATTCATCGTAGAAGATATTGTGTTAAAACACGGTGCCCCAAAGTCGTTAATTACAGATTGAGGTAAAGTTTTTCAATCGAATCTTGTGACAGAGATAAACTGTCGGTGCAATATTACCCATCACATGACGACAGCCTACCATCTACAAACTAACGGGCTTACTGAACGCCGTAATAAGACTTTGGCCGACATGTTATCAATGTTGAGCAGAGCAACTGGGATGAGGTGCTACCTTTCGTGACGTTTGCCTACAACACTGCCAAACATGACACCACAGGATTTACGCCATTTTTCCTGGTGCATGGGCGTGAGGCTACTAAAACGATGGACTCTGTGTCTCTGTTACATCGTGATAATGTGGCAGACGACATCGGCCAGAGCTGAGGAAGCTTGGCAGTTAGCTCGACTCCGCATGCTGCAGGCTAAAGAAAACGATCGCCGAAGGTGTGACGCAAGCCACCGCCCTGTTGTCTACAAACTTGGTGACCTCATCTGGAACTTCACCCCTGTTCAGAAGGTCCATCTCTCTGACAAACTCCTCAGGCGGTACTTTGGGCCTTGTAAGATTGTAAGACAGTTGTCTGATGTTACTTAGGAAGTCGAAGATTTTGATGCAAGATGACGAACAATCGGAGATACGGTCCACGTGCTATGTACGAAGCCCTATAAAAATCCTGCAACCTAGGGTGAATTCGAAGCTCCAGCGACAGGCAACAAGCGGAAAGGTTACGAAGAACGTAGTGGCTGGGGAAGTTCTAAGAAGATCACCGCCAAGGTGAACATCAGTCATCAGGAGACACAGTATGCAGAATCGATGACTCGTTCCGAGGCTAGGAGGATATAACATCGAGATGCTGTTCTCTTAAGGAGGGAGCAATGTCGCAGAAGAAGCCGAGTGGGACAGTCGCGTGGTGTAGTCTTTACGATACTAAATTGTTGCATAGAGGGTTGTGAGTTCAAAACTCACCTGAACTGAAACATTTTCATTTCTATCGTCGGTATGAGTACATTCAAGAAGTCTCCACAAATGGCAAGAATCACTGTACTGGAATTTTCAGTAGCTGTATATATACTGTATGGTGTTCTGGTCAGAGGCAGTTCAGTCCGCGCTCTTGTATGTGCAAGCACTGAATAAACCTTCGTTAAGTGAAGTTAGTGTTTGTCGTTCATGTACTTACACCTTCCTCTACGTAACAATATATTAGCCTACGATCATGAGATCCTCCCTGTCCAACAGTCCAACACTGAGTGAGCGATTTTTCCCTCCATTTACAAAGGTGGGGGTGGTGGTGAGTGGTGGGTTGACGTCATAGATGTGGAGGAGTTAGGCATGTCTGCTGCTGTCAGCGTAGGATGTTTGGTGACCTCACTAGAGAGTGTCCACCCGGCGGCTGTAATCGTCCCCTCCAGCTGGTTCCTTCAGTCTCTGCCTGAAGTCTCATCCACTACATAGTCTGCCTCTTCCTCACTTTGTTGCCTGGCTGCACCAAGACGTTCTGGTGTCAAATACAGCGTGCAGCCACCGCCAGCTCCCAATGTGAAACAAAATACGCCGTAGTCGCCTCCATCTCCTGTGGCCAACACATTATTGTTGCTTGCACCTTCCACAGAACCTAATAAGCATACAAGCATTGTGCTCACCTATCGCTTAACACACTTTGTCAATGTGATTTTAAATGCAATAATCTAAATGCTTGGCTGCATAAGTTTATATTCACAGCATATTATTATAGCAATATACATTAAACACCTCCTGTATTATTTTTAATCATAATTTAATATTTTCATAGAGCTTTGTCTTTCTGAAACAAATATTTCAGTACAACTACGTTTCACTGCTGATTATAGTTAACACTCACAGCTATTACAATTCAAACACTTTATTTATTGCACTAATCATTTTCAGCGCTCTTCTCCTCTTTCTCTGCAGGAAGCGACAGTTCCACGTTAAAATATTTCTTTACATTTTCAGTGTGTTCATTACCATGGAGCCTACTACTCCTGCACTCTTCAAGTTCCAAAGTATTTGGATGCTTCAAAGTCACAGTCTTATAGGGTCCCTGATGCACATGGCGAAAATTTTATTATTTCTTTGTCGTCCCTTTTCTCCCCCATGAACCATGGACCTTGCCGTTTGTGGGGAGGCTTGTGTGCCTCAGCAATACAGATGGCCGTACCGTAGGTGCAACCACAATGGAGGAGTATCTGTTGAGAGGCCAGACAAACATGTGGTTCCTGAAGAGGGGCAGCAGCCTTTTCAGTAGTTGTAGGGGCAACAGTCTGGATGATTGACTGATCTGGCCTTGCAACATTAACCAAAACGGCCTTGCTGTGCTGGTACTGCAAACGACTGAAAGCAAGGGGAAACTACAGCCGTAATTTTTCCCGAGAACATGCAGCTATACTGTATGATTAAATGATGATGGCGTCCTCTTGGGTAAAATATTCTGGAGGTAAAATAGTCCCCCATTCAGATCTCCGGGCGGGGACTACTCAGGAGGACGTTGTTATCAGGAGAAAGAAAACTGGCGTTCTACAGATCGGAGCGTGGAATGTCAGATCCCTTAATCGGGCAGGTAGGTTAGAAAATTTAAAAAGGGAAATGGATAGGTTAAAGTTAGATATAGTGGGAATTAGTGAAGTTCGGTGGCAGAAGGAACAAGACTTATGGTCAGGTGAATACAGGGTTATAAATACAAAATCAAATAGGGATAATGCAGGAGTAGGTTTAATAATGAATAAAAAAATAGGAGTGCGGGTAAGCTACTACAACCAGCATAGTGAACGCATTATTGTGGCCAAGATAGACACAAAGCCCATGCCTACTACAGTAGTACAAGTTTATATGCCAACTAGCTCTGCAGATGATGAAGAAATTGATGAAATGTATGATGAGATAAAAGAAATTATTCAGGTAGTGAAGGGAGACGAAAATGTAATAGTCATGGGTGACTGGAATTCGTCATTAGGAAAAGGCAAGGAAGGAAACATAGTGGGAGAATATGGATTGGGGGCTAAGAAATGAAAGAGGAAGCCGTCTGGTAGAATTTTGCACAGAGGATAACTTAATCATAGCTAACACTTGCTTCAAGAATCATAAAAGAAGGTTGTATACATGGAAGAATCCTGGAGATACTAAAAGGTATCAGATAGATTATTTAATAGTCAGACAGAGATTTAGGAATCAGGTTTTAAATTGTAGGACATTTCCAGGGGCAGATGTGGACTCTGACCACAATCTATTGGTTATGACCTGTAGATTAAACCTGAAGAAACTGCAAAAAGGTGGGAATTTAAGGACATGGGATCTGGATAAGCTGAGAGAACCAGAGGTTGTACAGAGTTTCAAAGAGAGCATAAGGGAACAATTGACAGGAATGGGGGAAAGAAATACAGTAGATGAAGAATGGGTAGCTCTGAGGGATGAAGCAGTGAAGGCAGCAGAGGATCAAGTAGGTAAAAAGACGAGGGCTTCTAGAAATCCTTGGGTGACAGAAGAAATATTGAATTTAATTGATGAAAGGAGAAAATATAAAAATGCAGTAAATGACAGAGGCAAAAAGGAATACAAACCTCTCAGAAATGACATCGACAGGAAGTGCAAAATGGCTAAGCAGGGATGGCTAGAGGACAAATGTAAGGATGTAGAGGCTTATCTCACTAGGGGTAAGATAGATACTGCCTACAGGAAAATTAAAGAGACCTTTGGAGAAAAGAGAGCCACTTGTATGAATATCAAGAGCTCAGATGGAAACCCAGTTCTAAGCAAAGAAGGGAAGGCGGAAAGGTGGAAGGAGTATACAGAGGGTTTATGCAAGAGCGATGTACTTGAGAACAATATTATGGAAATGGAAGAGGATGTAGATCAAGATGAAATGGGAGATAAGATGCTGCGTGAAGAGTTTAACAGAGCACTTAAAGACCTGAGTCGAAACAAGGCCCCGGAAGTAGACAACATTCCATTAGAACTACTGACAGCCTTGGGAGAGCCAGTCATGACAAAACTGTACCAGCTGGTGAGCAAGATGTATGAGACAGGCGAAATACCCTCAGACTTCAAGAAGAATATAATAATCCCAATCCCAAAGAAAGCAGGTGTTGACAGATGTGAAAATTACCGAACTATCAGTTTAATAAGTCACAGCTGCAAAATACTAACGTGAATTCTTTACAGATGAATGGAAAAACTGTTAGATGCGGATCTTGGGGAGGATCAGTTTGGATTCCGTAGAAATGTTGGAACACGTGAGGCAATACTGACCTTACGACTTATCTTAGAAGAAAGATTAAGAAAAGGTAAACCTACGTTTCTAGCTTTTGTAGACTTGGAGAAAGTTTTTGACAATGTTCACTGGAATACTCTCTTTCAAATTCTGAAGGTGGCAGGGGTAAAATACAGGGAGCGAGAAGCTATTTACAATTTGTACAGAAACCAGATGGCAGTCATAAGAGTCGAGGGGCATGAAAGGAAGCAGTGGTTGGGAAAGGAGTGACACAGGGTTGTAACCTCTCCCCGATGTTATTTAATCTGTATATTGAGCAAGCAGTAAAGGAAACAAAAGAAAAATTCGGAGTAGGTATTAAAATTCATGGAGAAGAAGTAAAAACTTTGAGGTTCGCCAATGACATTGTAATTCTGTCAGTGACAGCAAAGGATCTGGAAGAGCAGTTGAACGGAATGTACAGTGTCTTGAAAGGAAGATATAAGATGAACATCAACAAAAGCAAAACGAGGATAATGGAATGTAGTCAAATTAAATCGGGTGATGTTGAGGGAATTAGACTAGGAAATGAGACACTTAAAGTAGTAAAGGAGTTTTGCTATTTAGGAAGTAAAATAACTGATGATGGTCGAAGTAGAGAGGATATAAAATGTAGACTGGCAAAGGCAAGGATAGCTTTTCTGAAGAAGAGAAATTTATTAACATCGAGTATATATTTATGTAACAGGAAGTCGTTTCTGAAAGTATTTGTATGGAGTGTAGCAATGTATGGAAGTGAAACATGGACGATAACTAGTTTGGACAAGAAGAGAATAGAAGCTTTCGAAGTGTGGTGCTACAGAAGAATTCTGAAGATAAGGTGGATAGATCACGTAACTAATGAGGAGGTACTGAATAGGATTGGGGAGAAGAGAAATTTGTGGCACAACTTGACTAGAAGAAGGGATCGGTTGGTAGGACATGTTCTGAGGCATCAAGGGATCACCAATTTAGTATTGGAGGGCAGTGTGGAGGGTAAAAATCGTAGAGGGGGACCAAGAGATAAATACACTAAGCAGATTCATAAGGATGTAGGTTGCAGTAGGTACTGGGAGATGAAGAAGCTTGCACAGGACAGAGTAGCATGGAGAACTGCATCAAACCAGTCTCAGGACTGAAGACCACCACAACAACAACAACGTCCCTTTTCGATTGAACAGGGGTATGTGTTCTGGCGTAACCACAAGCGCCGGAACGGAGATGAAGTACGCAAGCGCAGAGAAGACGGTGAGACGACGTCAACCAATGGTGTGCTGAAGAAATATAGGGTAGTACCACGACAGGAGCCAACACCACCTAGGTGGCGTTGCAGGAGTGCCCTCTAGCCGAAGAGAATATAAGGGCTGCTGCTGCCAGCCTCAGCTGCACTGGAGGGACTCGCAGACCAGCACAGTATGGGACAGTATTGGCACAGCGCTAGACCTGCACTTGCACACCAGCACAGTTGTAGAGGGACACTACGACATCAGTTATTAGTGATCCATATCAATTGCTTACATGGACATTATCTATAGCGAAGGACACTACTCGTTTGTATGTCGCACATCGCTTGCGACACTATTTTAAATTCAGTGTTAAGTATTGTAAATCTTCTTCATTGTAATAAAAACTATTAATTTGATTTGCTTCAATTGTTGTATAGCATTCCGAGAATGCAGCATCCTTTAGGCACCCTATACAAGATGGGCAGGACCTCACAGTACACATTAACACAAGGTCCCCAACTCTGTACACTATAGGATGCACAATCTTATTACATTGTCTTGTCTGTGCTTCAGCTCTGCTAATAAGCATTTGTTTGGCCTTTTAGATTTTTTTCGGCGTCAGGTCTTTGTCAGGGGTGTTTTTCAACAGATCTCTGATTAGATTACTCGGAATTCGATTGAACAATATTTCTGCTGGAGCATAACCCCTGGAATCATGATAAACATGGTTAATGGCACTCTCAAACATACGAATACAGTGTCCTCACTTACTACGTCCGTTACTGAATTGTACTCTGTATGATCTATTAATTTCTTTCATCACTCTTACTGTCGGAAAATTTCTTATGGTCGACAGCTTCTCTGGGTCGTGTTTTATTCCTTCTGGTCTGATAATGTGTCCCAGGAAATATATGTCTGATCTTCCAAACATCGAGTCTGGTGCCACCATGTTCACATCTTTCTAATATCTCCTCCAAAGTCCTTAAGTGTTCCTCCCACGTCTCACTGGCTACTAATATGTCATCTGCATATAGATCGTAATTTTCTCCAGTAAATGTTCTCTTGGCACTCAGTCTCGCGTTTTAATAAAAGCAGGCATAGAAATGTTGAATCCGAATGGGAGCACTCTATAAATATAAATATCTTCCCTCGTACAAAATGCTGTAACTGGCCTTGACTCTGGGTCTAGCACTATCTGATGAGATCTGGATGTCAAATCCAGATTTGAAACTATCTTTGCTCCTTTAAATTTCTGTAACAGTTCGTCAGTGTCCGCTAGTCGTTCCCTTTCCAGTTCAGATGCCTTGTTGGCTCGTCCTACGAGGTGCATTCAAGTTCTAAGGCCTCCGATTTTTTGCTCCGGACTGGAAAGAGATAGAAACATGCGCATTGTTTTAAAATGAGGCCGCGTTCATTGTCAAAACGTCCTAGAGATGGCAGCACTGTATGGCAAATGGAATTTTACCGCCAGCGGCGGGAATGAGAACTGTTTTTAATACTTAAAATGGCGACGTTTCCCTTACTTGAACAGCGTGCAATCATTCGTTTTCTGAATTTGCGTGGTGTGAAACCAATTGAAATTCATCGACTGTTGAAGGAGACATGTGGTGATGGAGTTATGGATGTGTTGAAAGTGCGTTCGTGGGTGCGACAGTTGAATGAAGGCAGAACATTGTGTGGCAACAAACCGAAACAACCTCAGGCTTGCACAAGCTGGTCTGAAGACATGATCGAGAAAGTGGAGAGAATTGTTTCGGGGCATCACCGAATGACTGTTGAACAGATCGCCTCCAGAGTTGGCATTTCTGTGGGTTCTGTGCACACAATCCTGCATGACGACCTGGAAATGCGAAAAGTGTCATCCAGGTGGGTGCCATGAATGCTGACGGACGACCACATGGCTGCCCGTGTGGCATGTTGCCAAGCAATGTTGACACTCAACGACAGCATGAACGGGACTTTCTTTTCGTCGGTTGTGACAATGGATGAGACGTGGATGCCATTTTTCAATCCAGAAACAAAGCGCCAGTCAGCTCAATGGAACACACAGATTCACCGCCACCAAAAAAATTTCGGGTAACCGCCAGTGCTGAAAAAATGATGGTGTCCATGTTCTGGGACAGCGAGGGCGTAATCCTTACCCATTGCGGTCCAAAGGGCACTACGGTAACAGGTGCATCCTACGAAAATGTTTTGAAGAACAAATTCCTTCTTGCACTGCAACAAAAACGTCTGGGAAGGGCTGTGCGTGTGCTGTTTCACCAAGACAACGCACCCCCACATCGAGCTACGTTACGCAACAGTTTCTTCGTGATAACAACTTTGAAGTGATTACTCATGCTCCCTACTCACCTGACCTGGCTCCTAGTGACTTTGGCTTTTTCCAACAATGAAAGACAGTCTCCGTGGCCGCACATTCACCAGCAGTGCTGCTATTGCCTCAGCGATTTTCCAGTGGTCAAAACAGATTTCTAAAGAAGCCTTCGCCGCTGACATGGTATCATGGCGTCAGCGTTGTGAAAAATGTTTACGTGTGCAGGGCGATTACGTCGAGAAGTAACGCCAGTTTCATCGATTTCGGGTGAGTAGTTAATTAGAAAAAAAAATCGGAGGCCTTAGAACTTGAATGCACCTCGTACGTCCAACACAAGCCTCACACTACCATTCTTCTTACCCACAATAACTAGGGGGCTGTTGTACTGACTTCGAGCTCTCTCTATTATATCATTTGTTAGCATCTTCTATAATTTCCTCTGCTTATTTTGCTGAATGTGGTAAGGTGGCCTAAAATGTGGCTTATTAGGCTTTGTTTTTATATTATATGGTGGGCCTTTTAGCCTTTTACTATTCCTGGTCTATTTCCAACAACTTTTCTGTATTTTTCAGTTAATGTGAGTAGCCTCTCAGGTGCTCTTCTATCAATATTCGTAATTTCTTGTATTTTGTGGCTGACTAATTCCCATGTAAGCTCACTTGCTTCTTCTGTATTGACAGGAATTATACTCTTCTGGCTATAGTTTACTAAATTTCCTCTTCCATTACATCGTCAAAGGCTGCTACTTGGTGTATACAGGAAAAATCTCGTAGTCTACCTACTGTCGTTTTCTCATCGAAACTTATCTTCTTCTCTTTTTTTCCATCAGAAAATCTCATTTCATTTTCTCCATAGTCCATTTCTACTTTGTGCTCTGTCAGACAATATGACGCTCTGACGACTTCTTCTCGCAAAGTAGGAACGACTGCTGCGTCCATCCCATATACATGTCGTTAAGTCAATCTTCAACATTACTTTATTCACCAACAGCTCCTTTTATTTTGGATTCACTAACCGGCGAGCTTGGTATGTCGATTCCTGATTGCAGTAGCTCATTATATACCTTGTTTACTGTAGCACACAGTAGACTAAAGACCTAAATGGGCGCCCACATATTTTAACTTCAGCTGTCGGAGTAATTACCACCTTATATTTTACAAGATCTTCTTCGAGTAGATCTTCTTGTTCGTCGCGTAGTTGCTCAGCCTTTAGTACATAAATATTTCTTTCTTCGCTGTCTGTGAGGCCCCGCTCTGTACGTTTCAGGTCGGGCCAGTCCTGAAACGTCTACCGGTCTCACGTTCCTTCATTCCCGGTAGGTTCCGCACCACCACTCTACCTCCATCCGTTCCAGCTATCTTCGTACGAACCGCGCGTTTCTTCAGATCCTCCGTGTGTCTGCTCACCGTGAGATCTGAAAGCGTAACCACCGCGTCCCCGTCCTCCACCGTTTCTCTGTTCGTTCCGCCACTCCTGTTCGTTGCGTGTCCCGTGCTGAGGTGCTGCGCCACTGAAATGGTTACTGTTCACTTCTTGCGGCCTATTCTCCCGCTCTAAATGCGCCAATATAACCCTGGCCTGGTCCTCGGAGTCAATAATGGTTCCCATTGAATGACTGAGTATTTCGATGCCAACCTGGCAGCCTTTGTATCACTCGTGGCACCATATTTCTCTCACCATACGGTGTGTCAAGATACTGGTTCCTCTCTAATTCCTGTTCTAAGAACTCACTAAGTTCCGACCATTCTCCTATCATATGGAGGATTGCCTATACAAATAAATTTGTCGTCCTGTTTGCCCTTGGATCAATATTTACGTAGGAAAATCTTCTCAAATTCTGCATAGGTTGAATGTTTCTTACCTACCCATGTATCCCAGTTACATGCTTCTCCTCCATTTGATTTACAACTCAAGCAATTTTAGTCCCTCCATCCCATGATTTTGGCAATAATTCCTGGAAATTCCTTATAGACGGAACAGAGTGCAACTTACCTCTGGGGTGGAGTTTACTGAACATACAAGTGTTTATGAACTCTTCATGGTCACTTTTGATCACTATTGCAGTTTGCCCACGTAATGATTTTATTTCGCTACTTGGGCTCTCAGTTACAACCTGCTCCAATTGTTGCTTGACATTTTGTTGTAGTTTCTGTATTTCTGCCACCTCCCTCTTGCACTTTCACCATCTTCTCGACCTCTTGTACTCGTTTATTAGTTTCTTCTCCTCCTTGTGCATTCATATTTGCCAAAACCGGTATCGCGTTTATCGTTACTCTCTCCAGCACCTGTTTTTGCTGTTCTTTTACTTTCGTGTCGCCACAATTGCGATTTCATTTTCTAGTTTCCTCTCTGTTTTCCCTATCATTTCTTTACTTCATCATGCATTTTTCCTCCCATGCTTTACAACTTGCCTCAAAACGTGCAATTTTTGTCTTTAAGTGCTGTAACGTCTGATTAAAGTTCTGTTGCCGGCCGCGGTGGCCGAGCGGTTCTAGGGGCTTCAGTCCGGAACCGCGCGACTGCTACAGTCGCAGGTTGGAATCCTGCCGCGGGCATGGATGCGTGTGATGTTCTTAGGTTAGTTAGGTTTAAGTAGTGCTAAGTTCTAGGTGACTGATGACCTCACACGTTAAGTCCTGTAGTGCTCAGAGCCATTTGAACCAATTTTTTTAAAGTTCTGTTAATATTGACGATTTCATTTCTTTTGGACAAGTATCTGTTTTTTCATCTAACTTCTTGAATACCTTCATGAGTAGTTCGAAATCAAAACTAGTTCCACCCTTTTTCTTTGGTGTTTCTTCGAAAATGTCATACCTACTATCTTTGGTTGCTCTCACAGCTTCCCCCCTTTCCGTTTTGGGTGTGGTTATAGTTTTTGCACCAACTGCTTGGGATGTGGCCTGACTTCCAGCACTTTGCTGCTCCGTGCTATCTTCAAAGAATAATTTTCTTGAGTTAGCTATCGAATTTTCCACCCCATCAGATTCATTTTCTTGCTTCATTTCACTCCCTGACAACTAGGTTTCTGGTTCCTCTACATCTGACTCATAATCGTCCTCATCTGAAACACTCTCCTGTTTGATTTCCTCTACATGCAATACTATTTGAAATGTACTACTATTATTCAGAATATTATCCCAAATTATCACTATCCACAGATCTAAAATTTCACTGTTTTGTCACATGGAGTTTTACAGATAGTCTATGCAGCACCTGTCAGCGACTACCTTCTGCCACACTGTTAATCAGCTTCTACATCACCAATTTTTGGTTATTGGCCTACAGCAACATTCAACACTTATATTTTATACTCTTGCTGCTGCTGGCTGCTGCACTGTTGCCTGCTGATTGTTGTGATGTGGCATCTGTTTGCTGCTCTGTTATTCGTCAGGTAGTCCAGCTTCTTCTTCTTTCTTGTAGCAGCTTTTACATTGCATCTGAAACGTTTAGATAATTGTTCCTTACTTTGTTCTTCTTATGAATGCATCCAACGATCTTGCAGTCCATGTTGCCATGTGTCGTCACATGTAGGCTGCCCCCTCCCCTTACAACAGTTTGCTGGAAATATTTCAGTCTGGCTATTTGAAGTTCTTTAAAGACGTCAAACATCTAGAGGGGCAAGCTTACTCCCAAAATACATGCATTGATATTTAGAGTCTCAACAGTGTTGCCTACGACATTTGCCCTATCTACTCCATTCACACTAACACAAAACAGTCCCATTCAAAAGTTAGGAAAGAGATTTAGATCATAAATTACATAACACACTTGTATGGAACACTCGATTTTATTCGTTCCTTGATTGCAAATCACTTAAACATGGTTCCTAATCCTCTTCACACCACACTTGCATATACTCATCATTCAAGGTATAAATTGAGTTATCCATTGCCATTCTTACTCTGTGCAGTCGCCTTTCCAGTATTGAACGTTTCATACTATCGAGAAATTAATATTTCTAACACAATTCCCGTCATTGCACTCTCATACACAGTCATGGCCGTCTCATGTGATGGCTCCAGGGATGGCTTGAGTGCCACTGACCCACTGCCTCCAACCAAACTATCTCTAGGCGCTGATTCTCACATTCCAGAACTTTGGGGCATCACCCTCAGCGATGCCGCTGCACCTTAGCAAAGAGGCCCGCTGTGCTGCAGCTAAGAAATGTAAGGGGCAGATTCGATCTGTCAAATGCCGGATCGACATCTGTACCCTTACAAAGTGTAACATCTGTAAGAAAATATACATGAAAAATGTCATTTAATAATTAGCTACAAAGATTTTACCTCAGATTCCAACGGCGTAAATGTTTCTATATGTTCTACTTGTCATACTGAAGATAAAGTCTGGTCAAATGCTGTTTTACATATTTCCCAGTATGACACTGCTTTGAAACGTCAATATAAAGATGTTTAAATGCTGCATGCTATCAGTGTTGTTTTACAAAACATCCACCAAAAGTGTCATGAAGATTCTAGTCTTCTGATAGTCGAGTATGTGGGGCTGCTTTACATGTAAATGAAACGTCACTTGTGAGAGAATATTGCTTTTTCATGCATTAGGCCCTCATATCAGTTATAAATTCATTTAGAGAAAACTGGTTCGTTGCTCGCGAAATGATTTCATTGTATTATTTGGATGGCCAGACAATGAATATAGATGTGGAAATCAGTAATGTGCTGACTGTTACAGAATTACATGGGATTTCTGACTCACATAAACATGATTTTGTATGTACTCTGTAATTCTTCAAACTACTGCCTTAGTCATGTGTGCTGCAAACCGATGGTCTACAAATAAATGGATACAATTTCAAGCCATGAGTGTTGTGTATGTCAGTGGCATCATTTACAGATTACATACCCAGTGAAACTTCCTGCCAGATTAAAACTGTGTGGCGGACTGAGACCCGAACTCGGGACCTTTTGCCTTTCGTGGGCAAGTGCTCTACTATCTGACCTTCACAGTTTAAATTCTGACAGTACCACATCTCCTACCTTCCAAACTTCACAGAAGCTCTTCTGCGAACCACGCTCTTCTGCGGTCCGGCACACAGTCTCATTCTGACAGGAAGTTTCATATCAGTGCACACTTTGCTGCCGAGTGAAACTCTCATTCTAGAAACATCCCTCAGGCTGTGGCTAAGGCATGTCTCCGCAATATCCTTTCTTCCAGGAGTGCTAGTTCTGAAAGGTTCGCAGAAGAGCTTCTGTGAAGTTTGGAAGGTAGGAGACGAGGTATTGGCAAAATTGAAGCTGTGAAGACAGGTTTGGAGTCGTGCTTTGGTAGCTCAGATGGTAGAGCACTTGCCCGCGAAAGGCAATGGTCCCGAGTTCGAGTCTCGGTCCGGCAGACAGTTTTAATCTGGCAGGAAGTTTCATATCAGCACACACTCTGCTGCCGAGTGAAAATCTCATTCTACATACCCAGTATTTATTGGAATGGCTTTGACAACTAACTGAAGGAACTGCAAGGAAATATTTACAGTCTGTTACTGGAAAAAGGTGCATAAACTCTGTAAGTGACAAGCAAAATCTTCTCGTGGCCAGAATCAGTCCAATAGCCCTTACATTTACACAAGTAATTTATCAGAAACAACTGGCATATTTTCTAAAGTACTACGACAATGTTCAGTCTATGGGAAACAAGTTAGGGAACTGCATGTTGACGTTCAGTATGTAGTTAATTAAAGAACATTTTATGCCAGCTATGATTTTTGAATGAAGTCTACATAGTTATTATTCATGAAACAATGAGTAATGTCATGGAATGGATGTGAAAGACAATGCAGAGTCTGCAACAGAAGAAAAATATGAACACTAGATTGAAAGGTGGCAAGCCATATGGCTTGTCCTGTTGTACTAAATAACAATTAATTTCTGTCAGAGGATAATGAGGATCCCAAATAGAACAACAGTAACTCTGAAGAGTAAACATAACTACAGTGACAGTATGCACTGACTTCTTGGCAACTTCTTGTCATAATTAGTGTTTTCGCATTTAAACTGATGTTTTGTATGAAGAGAGAACTAACTAGAGCATTGTAAAAGTAAAACAGTTAGCATCAAGGAAGTTACAGATGATTGCAGTTCAGGAGAAGAACTGATAATTTATCCCATGGAACGGACAAGTCCAACTGATTGCAATAATGACGAATAGCATATAGATAGATGGTGTGGATCATAAAGCAAACTGTAATAACAATGAGGTGGAAGAGGAGGCCAGTCCACAACATGTAGAAGTGCTGTTCATAATTGCTAAGCATAGGTGGATGAGAGGCTGAACACGTGAGTAAAAATTAATAATCCATTGAGCATCTTCACTAAATAGGTGCAGTGAGACAGGAGGCAGTTTTGGCATCATAGAATTTCTAAAAGCAATGCGAGAATAAGCCAAGAAGAATAGAAAATAAATAAAGAATTGTGAGAAAAAAACATGAAATAAGGAAACAAAGGGAGAAACGAGGAAGTTGGCAGAAGAAACTAAAATAATAGCATAGAAAGAGAAGAAAGAGGCGCACAAAGCCAAGAGAGTGCCGCTGGCAGTGGAAGAATAACGCAGGAAAGCAGTAAAGGGAAATCGTGAGGTGATAACGAAACTACCCAGTAGAGTATAAACGTGAAGCATGGACTGGGCAACTCTCAGGTGTGTAGCAGAGTCATTTAAAATTGCAGGAGCAGAAAGAAAAGATAGAGAGATGGGTTGTTAAACAAGGGGAGCCCATTGGCAAGGCCGAAGAACCTATCAACAGCCAGTTAGAAGAAGCAACAAGCCTGTCACAGATTCATAATTTTGAGATTGCAGAAGATCAAATTCACAAAGTTAGAGAGGCGTTTGAAACTACTAACCCAATATCAGTAGCAGAAACTCAAGTGGTACATACAATTCTTGCATTCAAGAACCAACAATAAAATATCAACACAAGGCAGTGAAAAAGGAACGAAGAAGCAGATAAGAATCACTGTAATCTGCAAGAGAAAGTCAGAGTTGCATTAGGTGAGGAATCATGTTCGAGCGAAATACACAACTGAGTGTCACTCAGCAGGAGCCTTGTTCATGGTGGAAGTGAATGCAGCTGTGGTCATCGCAATAGTCGGAAGTCACATGCCAAGCACAGACAGAAATGGATGAGAAGAACGACAGAAACGACAGTTGGGACTTTGTGTAAATGGAATGGAGCCATTTGATTTCAGGCATGTTATCCAGGTATGGAAGTTTCAAAATTATAAAGACAGTGGGAGCATACTGCACCCCAAGACTTTGATTTCTGGCTTGATTTGTCGTTGCTACCGTCATGGCCATTGGTATACACATTAGAACTTGTGTGGGGACACCTTGAAGGAACTGTAACAGAATAGATGAGAGGCCATCTGCACATCCTGCAAGAAGTTTAGAGACGTGTTCTTATCGAATTATTGGTCTGTGAGACGCAAGACAGGATAAAACACGAGAGGATAATATGTAAAGACTATGCAGATCCAGTTTCAAAAGCCCAGAGAGGTGCTTATATGCAATTATGAAAAAGAATCAATTCCTAAATGTTCCGTGCATCCCTAGGGAAATTGTTTGATACTACTATGTGAAGCTGCCATCGAGTTATTAACAAGTAATAATGAGATGAAGCAATGAGGACATATAATAATTTCCAAATACACTTTTTGACTTGGAGTTTGTGTTCGATGGACACCATAATAGAGAAGGAAGGTGTGATCATGAGAGTAACTTCCGTGGACCTACATGTCGCCATAGCAGTAATACCTATAACAATAGGAATGGACTTGTGGGCGGTAGTAATCAGGAGCAGCAGATAATAGGAACAGAGAATAGGAAATTATGGAAATTAGACCGCTAGATACACAAACTGACTAGCGGAGGTGTAACCCATTATAGCACTGACAATGTGAAGATGTAGGAGATGCTATCTTTACAACCGCCACAGAAGTCAGAACCAGCCAAATAAATGTACTGAAGTGCGAAAACGTACCCAAAATACTATTAGAGGATACATAGGTAACAATGATATAGGACATTCATATGGTAGATAAAGAAATGATAGGTGACATGAATCTGAGAGTGTTTCTGGACAGTGGGAGGTAGCTTTCCATGATTTCTAAGACAGCATTCAAAAGGTGTGCAGAAAATTTCTGTTGGCCAGCATTGTTATTAACAAAAACGAGTGTAAGGGGAGCAAAAATGGATATATTTACAGAGGTAAACCATCAGACAGACTTGAACTAGTTTGTTAGCGCCACTTGTCGCACTTTGGTAAGAAACTTCATAGTGGTACACAAACTAGTCAACGATTTGAATATTGGAAAGAAATCTATCTCAGTGACTACCATGAATTGTTGAATCTTGGACGTGGAGAGTTTGTTCTATGAAAGGGAGTGAAGATCTACACTCATTTCGAAAAACAAGCCATTCATGCACAAATCCCACCGAGCTGCGTGAAGCTCTGCGTAAAGATCTAGAAATGAGAGAGAAAACTGGCTCAGGCTACATGAAAAACAATATGTAGACCATGAGGAGATGATAAAACAAGAAATCAACCTGGCGATTAATGAACAGGTGGGGCAGCTTAATGAGATCGAGTCCAAAGAAAGAGAAGGATTGTGAAGAATACGACTTGCAAACCAAGAGGTATTTTTTTTTACCAAAACCAGGTACCATCAGGAACTTCCAGTATGCGTTTAAGGTGAAGGACCATTGCAGATTTTTTTGTGCCTCTGTACCCGATTCTGCTTCATACACAACAAGGTGAGTCAGTATCAGTAGACTCAAAGAATATTAAAGGATGGACTGATTAATGTAGTTACAGTGTAAGGTAGTCTGATGGTGGTTGTCAAAAAGAATGATGGGTCCACATGGCTCATACTGGATTCAGACAAATTAACACCATTTTCACATTACATATGGGCACACCCTCCCCCATGATCATGGACCTTGCCGTTGGTTGGGAGGCTTCCATGTCTCAGCGATACAGATAGCCATACGTAGGTGCAACCACACTGGAGGAGAATCTGTTGAGAGGCCAGAAAAACGTGTGGTTCCTGAAGAGGGGCAGCAGACAACCAAAACGGCCTTGCTGTGCTGGTACTGCAAACGACTGAAAGCAAGGGGAAGCTACAGTTGTAATTTCTCCTGATGGCATGCAGCTTTACTGTATGATTAAATGATGATGGCGTTCTCTTGGGTAAAATATTCTGGAATTAGAATAGTCCCTCATTTGGATCTCCTGGTTGGAATTACTCAGGAGGACATTATTATCAGGAGAAAGAAAACTGGCAGTCTGTGGATCGGAGTGTGGAATGTCAGATCCATTAGGTGGGCAGGTAGGTTAGAAAATTTAAAAAGGGAAACGGACAAGTTAAAGTTAGATACAGTAGGAATTAGTGAATTTCGGTGGCAGGGGGAATAAGACTTCTGGTTAGGTGAATATAGGGTTATAAATACAAAATAAAATGTGGGTAATCCAGGAGTAGGTTTAATAACGAATTAAAAAATAAGAATGCAGATAAACTACTATGAACATAATAATGAATGCCTTATTGTAGCCAAGATAGATATGAAGCCCACACCTACCACAGTAGTACAAGTTTAACTCCCAACTAGTGCCGCAGACAATGAAGAGATTCAAGAAATGTGTGATGTGATAAAAGAAATTATTCAGATAGTAAAGGGAGATGAAAATTTAATAGTCATGGGGGACTGGAATCCTATAGTAGGAAAATACAGAGAGGGAAAATTCGTAGGTGAATATAGACAGGGGTAAGTATTAAAAGAGGAAGCCACCTAACAGAATTTTGCACAGAGCATAATTTAATCAAAGCTAACGCTTAGTTTACGAATCACGAAGGGAAGGTTGTATATGTGGAGGAGGCATGGAGACACTGGAAGATTATAAATAGATTATATAATGGTAAGACAGAGATTTAGGAAGCAGGTTTAAAACTGTAAGACATTTCCAGTGGCAGGTATGGACTCTGACCACAGTTTATTGGTTATGAACTGAAGATTCAAACTGACGAAACTGAAAAGAGGTAGGAATTTAATGAAATGGGACCTGTATAAATTGAAAGAACCAGAGGTTGTAGAGAGTTTCAGAGGGAGCATTAGGGAACTATAGACAAGAGTAGGGGAAAGAGTTACAGCAGAAGAAGAATGGGTAGCTTTGGAGAGATGTAATTGTGAAGGCAGCAGAAAATCAAGTAGGTAAAAAGAGTATGGCTAGTAGAAATCCTTGGGTAATACAAGAGATATTGAATTTAATCAATGAAAGAAGACAATATAAAAATGCAATAAATGAAGTAGGTGAAAGGAAAAAAAAAACGTAAAATATGAGATCGACAGGAGGTGCAAAGTGGCTGAGCCTGAATGGCTAGAGGACAAATGTAAGAATATAAAAGGATATGCCACTAGGGATAAGATATATGCTGCCTACAAAAAAATTAAAGAGATCTTTGGAGAAAAGAGAACCATCTGCATGAACATCAAGAGATCAGATGCCAAACCAGTCCTAAGCAAAGAAGGGGATGCAGAAAGATGGAAGTAGTATATAGAGGGTCTATACAAGGGAGATGTACTTGAGGGCAATATTATGGAAATGGAAGAGGATGTAGATGAAAATGAAATGAGAGATATGATACTGCGTGAAGAATTTGACAGAGCACTGAAAGACCTAAGTCGAAACAAGGCCCTAGGAATAGATAACATTCCAGTAGAACTACTGATAGCCTTGGGAGAGCCAGCCATGACAAAACTCTTTCATATGGCAAGCAAGATATATGAGACCGGCTTCAAAAGGAATATAATAATTCCAATCCCATAGAAATCAAGTGTTGACAGATGTGAAAATTACCGAACTATCAGTTTAATAAGTCACAATTGCAAAATACTAACCCAAATTCTTTACAGACGAATGGAAAAACTGGTAGAAGCTGAGCTCAAGGAAGATCAGTTTGCATTCTGTAGAAATGTTAGAAGATGCGAGGCAATACTAATCCTACAACTTATCTTAGAACATAGGTTAAGGAAAGGCAAACCTATGTATCTAGCATTTGTAGACATAGAGAAAACTTTTGACAATGTTGACTGAAATACACTTTTTCAAATTCCGAAGGTGGCAGGGTAAAATACAGGGAGTGAAAGGGTGTTTACAACTTCTACAGAAACCAGATGGCAGTTATAAGAGTTGAGGGGTATGAAAGGGAAACAGTGATTGACAAGGGAGTGAAACAGGGTTGTAGCCTATCCCTGATGTTATTCAATCTGTATATTGAGTAAGCAATAAAGGAAACAAAAGAAAAATTTGTAGTAGGAATTAAAACCCGTGGGGAGGAAATAAAAAACTTTGAGGTTTGCTGACAACATTTTAATTCTGTCACAGACACCAAAGGACCTGGAAAAGCAGTTGAAGAGAATGGACAGTGCCTTGAAAAGAGGAATCAAGATGAAAATCAACAAAAGCAAAACTAGGATAATGAAATGTAGTCGAATTAAATCAGGTGATACTGAGAGAATTAGATTAGGAAATGAGACACTTAAAGTAGTAGATGAGTTTTATTATTAGGGAAACAAGATAACTGAGGATGGTTAAAGTAGAGAGGATATAAAATGAACACTGGATACGGCAAGAAAAGCGTTTCTGAAGAGGAGAAATTTGTTAACATCGAGTGTAGATTTAAGTGTCAGGAAGTCCTTTCTGAAAGTAATAGTATGGAGTGTAGCCATGTATGGAAGTGAAACATGCGCGATACACAGTTTAGACAAGACGAGAATAGAGCTTTCAAAATGTTACAGAATAATGCTGAAGATTAGGTGGGTAAGTGACTTAACTAACGAGGAGATACTGGGGAGAAGAGGAATTTGTGGCACAACCTGAATAAAAGAAGGGATTGGTTGGCAGGACACGTTCCGAGGCATCAAGGGATCACCAGTTTAGTATTGGAGGGAAGTACGTAGTATCAAAATAGTAGAGGGAGACCAAGGCATGAATATACTAAAAGAGGTATGAAGGTTGCAGTAGTTACTCGGAGATGAAGAAGCTTGCACAGGATAGAGTAGCATGGAGAGCTGCATCAAACCGGTCTCCGTACAGAAGACCACAACAGCAACATAAGCAGACAACAGAAACTGGAAGAGCTGACATAGAAGTTCCACAGGATGAAAGTTTTATCTTCAATTGAGCTAAGATTATGTTTCTGGCAAATTGAACTGCATCCTTTGTACAGAAAGTATACTACTTTGCTTGCACTTGGACAATGTTACCAATTTCGTTGCCTACCTTTCAGACTGAACGCATTCTCTGCTGTTTTCATTTGTGGATTAGATGGGATCATAGCTGAATCTGTAAAACAACATGTAACAAGTTATATAGATGACATATTAATTGCCAAGGAAACACAGGAAGTACATCATAGAACCCTAGGTGTATTGCTCATTGCCCTAAAGAAACACAGTGTAACCTCCAATCTAGAAAAATCCTGTTATAGAATGAGAGAGAGGAATTCTTAGGATATGTAATTACAGTGAAAGAAATATCACTGAATCCAAACAAGATCAAAGTCATTGTACAGTTAGTTTCTGGCACCAAAAACCAGAGAGGGACTAAGAGGATTCTTATGTATCATAAATGTCTATAAAAAACTCATAAAGGTTGATTCACTGGTGAAACCATGGTTATGTGTCCTGATGGGGAAGAAAAACCAAGCGTGCGGGACACTGTTGATTAGAGTGAATTTCATGCATTAAAACCTTACTGGTAACTACTCCTATACTGTAGCAGCCCACCCTGACGAAAGACGTTTCTATTTCCACTGAAAGTGCCAAGACAGAGTTTGACGTTATGATTTTCCAAAAATTTGAGGGCAATGGAGAATGTGTAAAATTGATCAATTTATTTGGAAGCCATGTTTGTCTAAATGTGAGAGGAATTATTCAATATCAAAGCTCAAACTTTGACTGTAGTGTGGTGATTCAAGAAGTTTCAAGACTTCTTGTTCAGGCACAAAACTAGGCTCTATATCGACCCCTGGGTACTTGAATTACTAATGATGGCTAAATTAAAGCATGAACATTTAAATACATGGATGTTAGTCCTCTAAGAATTTTATTTTCTGTGTCCTATGAGCCAACTGAAACAAATGTCATACTGAAGCATTGTCCCATTCACTGAAAGGATTAGAAGAAGGAATAACTGAAGACACAGAGGAAACCTCTTCTACTTGTTTTATTTGAGAAACGTGGCCTTAAAAATCTATATTATCATTTTGATGAGAGAGGTCAAGAAGGAACAGAACAAGGAAGGCACTTAAGCAATTGAAAGAGATATGGAAGTCAAGCAACAACTAGGCAATTCTATTTACTGAGAAACGGAATCCTTTTCCATCACAGAAGTATTTCTGAGCCACTGTGGGCTCTCTGTATACAGGAGGAGATATTAAACAATATGGAATGAAGAATAAGAATAATACTTTCTGTATACAAATAACGTCAAAAGGCAAAACTATCACCTCAGGCAATACAACCTCATCTCTGTCCTACTGTGACCAAGAAATTGCGACATCTTGGGGCAGCTGTCTTAATGGGTCCTCTCCTAGTGACTTGACGCAGTTTTCATTACTTATTGAAGTAGCAGATTTCAAGTCAAAGTTTTTGATTCTTACACCATTGTGCAGAGCTACAGCGCTGACAGTCTCCATAGCTTTGTGAGAGTATTTCATTGTGCAAGTTGGTCGCTTTGGCAAGATTGTCATTAATAATGTACCACAATATAAATATGAACATTGTAGAGAAACACTGAGGAGATACAGGATACGGCCTATATATGTCTCTGCATACCACCCCAGTTTGAAGCTTACATAATGAAAATTCTGAGTAATCTATCCAGAATATACTGTAACAAACAGCATGCTAAGTGGGACACGTTTTTGAGGGAATTTCGAGAGGTGATACACGAGATGCCAGGCAGTTTGACACTGCTGCACACTTTAACTCTCCTAAAGAGCCATACACCACTGGATAAAATGACGGAAGTAATAGATTATCCTCTAATGACCTAACTATATGGATAATGGATGAACATGTGGTATGAGTGGACCTTCAGTCAGAAAACTGAATGGTTTCGTTTAGTAAATGGGCAAGGAACCACATTTTTTTAAAAGCAAACAAAAAACAAACGATTATTGTAATTTGATTGCAACTCTGGCCTTAGTAAAGAGCTGACTGATTCTTTGGATGGAATCATTGTTGTCTTTGTGTACATTTTTTTATCAAGGGTTCGTCTTCAGCATCCAGGACAGCATTAAAATGGTAATCTGTTATACTGGTTTCTTTCTGGTTGTTTGAGTATTGCCTTCATTATTTGAACATTATTTACATGTTGGGGTTAGCAGAGTTACCCTTTGTAGTGCCCTGTTAGCAGCCTTTATCTTTGATTATCATATACATAAAATTGATGTTTCCACCAAATTCAAGTTATGGTTGTTTGTAAACTTTTATTACTGTTGGCCCCCTACCAATATCAAGAGGGTCACCTCTGGTGCAAAATATCTAGATAAAAGTGGGATGCTATCAAAAGCAGCAAGCTATTGGGCTTGCCTGTTTTCATTCAATAACAATTAATTTCCATCAGGGGATAATAATTGACACAGAAACCAACAATAATAATTTTGAAGGGTAAAAGTGATTGCAGCGACTGTATGTGCTGACTTCTTGGTAAGTTCTCCTCATAATCAGTGTTTTCACATTTAAAATGGCGTGGGTCTGTTCTTTGCTTTTCTGGAACAGTCTGGGAATCACAAACATGATGGACTCTGGAAAAGGTTTGCAGGGCCCAATGGAAAAATCTGGGATTGACATGCAGCAAGCACATAGGTAGGGAGCCATGTGTTGTCAAGGTGAAACTTGTGTTACACGGGGCCCCAGCAAATGAAAGCTTTTGTTCGACTGTATGGCACATCTTCACTCTGACTGGGGAAATGAGCAGTGGGTTGAGAGGAAGAACTTGCATCACCCAGGGAAAGCCACTCTGCCATGTTTATAATACTGTCTTCAGAAGATAATGATCTCCAACTTTCGAAAAAACATGAAGAGGTAGCATAATTACCGCATAGCCTTGGACACAGGTTTTAACTTTCTGAGGACCACAGAAGCAAGGCTAGGTCCTGGACATGAAAAACACCGATTGATAAAAATACATGTGACTTCATGGGGCCAAACCACACAGAGGGAAGTTTTCTTAGAGAAGACGGGATGACAGAGAAGTCATCGAAATTTTTTATGTAATGTCTTGTCTTGATTTCGATTTCTGATGAAGAAAGAATCATGCCATTGACAAAGTGCCTGAAAAATGATTGGTAGTCACGTTGTTTTGGTGGGGAGAGAAGAGCAGGCTTCTCATTATTGGTATACAAGAAGAGGGGACTTCGCCATGGGTCTCAGGGCTGATCGTATCTCTCAAATCAGCGATCTCCACTGGAGCAGCTGATTAAAGGTCCAATGTCGACTCTATGGGAGTGCGATTTAGCTTCGTATAGCAGAGAACCAGAGAAGGAAGTGACATCTGGTTCAACACATGCTGATACTTTACGGTGAGCAGAAATAGCACTACCAGCACATTAAAACAATTACTGAGCAGCATTCAGCCTGAGCATTGCAATTAGCTGTTCAAAGTCCATCAGTACATTAGTAGATGCTTGTGTCTGTCGGGGTAACACTCAACCAAGTAATGACTGTAATAGAACGGTAGGAAATCGTGAGTTATTCCAGGATATCACTTGCATTTATAGGTCCCCATTTCAAATGTTTGAAGTAACTTTGGCAACCAAATGATTCGTCTTGTTTGAAGTTCATGATACACACTGAAGGTTTTAACTTTCTTTTGTAAGAGAGTCTTATGGGAGTGTGTGCATCTCATGGTTATTTTTCTGATTCAGGATTTCCCTTTTTGTATGTATTGGGATTTGCAAGGTTGGTGAGACAGGTTTCCCTATTTTTAGATTTTAATATTTTATTCGACTATGTTGCAAATCTATGTGTGAAGATTGGAAAATATTTATTGCAGTCTATTAAAAGGTGGTTAACAATATTTAAGCTGATAGGAAGGATATGGTCATTTGTGTAGGTTTAAATGTTGACTTTGTTAAAGATTTTAACTGTAGAAATAAACTGTTGAATGTAATTAATAATTTTGGGTCTGTACACTCCTCAGCTGGAATTACTTGTGAAACAATACTGCTGTTGACAATTTTTTATATGGGTGATAGTGATCATGATGCTCAGCTTTTGCGAATTAATGTGAACATGAATATTGGAATTACAGAGACAGAAAAACAGAAAGACTTTAGTGATGACAGAACCAGATTATGTAATTTAATGTTATCAAGGGAAATATGGATTAGAGTAGATTAATTATTCATTTCATAGACCCACAAAAGAGGTGATCCTCCTCAGTGTGGAACATGTCAGATAAACACGTTAAAAAAATGTAATTAGAAAAAGTTGAGTTTCATTAATTTTAAAGATTCTCAGTCAATAAACAGTAAAATTATGTGCATGAAGTAAAATTGAACTTCTAATATTTACAGGTTTAATACTCACATTTGCTTTCATTAAATCCACCATTCACACAGTAGCTAGTTACTTGGCTATTACAACCAAGTATTGTCAAAAATTAAAGTAAATTATTCATTTCAATGAACCTCAGTTAATAACAGTCAAATTATGTACAATATTTAAAATTAAACTTCCTCTATTTACAGACTTAAGACTTACATCTGCTTTCCACACACCCATCATTCAAACAGTAGGTAGTTACTAGGCTGTTACAACCAAGTATTGTCAAAAATTAAAGTATAATAAGTATTCATTAAAATGATCCAATGCACTTGCTGATAAATTCATGGATGGAATAGAAAGAGCTGGCCACCAAAGATTTTTTTAAATTGTGTTTAAATTGTGCCTTGTCTGAAACTAAACTCTTAATGGTGCCTGGTAATTTATTGAAAATATACCTTGCTGAATACTGGACTCCTTTATGTGCAAGAGTAAGTGGTTTTAAATCTTTATGTAAATTGTTCTTATTCCTAGTATTGATACTGTGTACTAAGCAGTTAGCTGGAAAAAGAGATGAATTATTTACAACAAACTTCATTAAGGAATAAATATACCGAGAAGTTGTGGTCAGTATGCCCAATTCTTTGAATAGGTTTCGAAGTATTGGACATATTAACCACAGCTTCTCAGTATATTTATTCCTTAATGAAGTTTGTTTTGAATCTTAATCAGTTATGTCAAATGCTTTTAGAAAAATGCCAGAGTCATTTCCCCTGTCATCTGCAATACGAAAACAATGGAAGTAGGTTACAGTACACTTGTTCGTCCACTGCTTGAATACTGCTCACCAGTGTGGGATCCGTACCAGATAGGATTGATAGAAGGGATAGAGAAGATCCATTGGAGAGCAGCACACTTCGTTACAGGATCATTTGATAATGGCAGAAGCGTTACGGAGATGGTAGATAAACTCCAGTGGAAGACTTTGCAGGAGAGACGCTCAGTAGCTCAGTATGGGGTTTTGTTGAAGTTTTGAGAACATACCTTCACTGAGGAGTCAAGCAGTATATTGCTCCCTCTTACGTATATCTCCCGAATAGACCATGAGGATAAAAGCAGAGAGATTGGAGCCCACAAGGAGGCATACCGACAATCTTTCTTTCCATGAACAATACGAAATTGGAATAGAAGGGAGAACCGATAAAGGTACAGAAAGTACCCTCCGCCACACACCGTCGAGTGGCTTGCGGAGAATGGATGTTGATGTAGATGTAGTGTACAGTCAAATGAGGCAAAAATACTCATACATAGCCACTGATGTACATCAGAATTTACTAAATTTTTGTCATATTTTAAATAAAGAAGTTTTCTAATGTTGCTTTAAAGCAGGCTCCTCCAAACTGCGCCCCTGGGGCGCTAGCGCCCGCGATCGTCCATGGCCAGCGCTCCAGGTGAATTCGTGTTTTGTTGCAGTGGCCGAGGCGTGTTGCTCAGCTGGCCGTGCGGACCGCCTGACCGCCCGCCGCCCCTCTCGACCTTATGCCATTATAAAACACAACCACGGGTTTGGATATTTTTTTAGCTGTGGAAAACGTTTTAGAGTCAATGGGTTTAAAATGGGAACGTCTGGCCAGTGTAACAACAGATGGAGCCCATGCGCTATGAGGGATACGCACTGGATTCCTAAGTTACGTCAGGTCAAAAATGGCTGAAGTCGGCTGTTCCTTATTCGCGGCAGTCCATTGTCTAATATACCAGGAGGTACTTTGTGTGTAGGTTGTCAACATAAAAAATGTTATGAACGCAGTTCTTCAAACGGTTAATTATCTTTGATCGCATGGACTCACACATCTCCAATTTAAAGAATTTCTGGCTGATATCGCAGTGGAATACCTGGACATTCCATACCACACTGAAGTAAGATGACTGAGCAGAGGAAAGGTGTTTCACCGGTTTTTCTCCTTGAGGAGTGAAATAAATACCTTTTTGAAATGAAAGGACGTCCAGAAGAATTACTTTGTGATCCTAAGGGGGTGGCGAATTTGGTTTTTTTGAGTGACCTTACTGGACATTTAAATACTTTGAACATTTCACTCCAAAGCGAAAATCACTCTGTTGCTGGATTAGTGCAGACGATTCAAACATTTAAAACAAAAATTATTTTGTGGGGAAAACAGTTCTGTGAGAAGAATTGTGGACACTTTCTTGCACTAGACAGTGTTAAAGAAGATGTGGATTTTTCAGATTATGTTCAAATCATTTGCAAATTACAAAAACAGTTTGAAAACAGGTTTTTGGAGATAAGTGGGTTTCAACCACCTTTATATATATTTGTTCGCTCGTTTCCCCTTCAGGCACAGGACGTTCCACAAGTACTTCAACTAGAGCTGATTGAGCTGCAGTGGTCCGGAACCGTGTGACTGCTACAGTTGCAGGTTCGAATCCTACCTCGGGAATGGATGTATGTGATGTCCTTAGGTTAGTTAGGTTTAAGTAGTTCTAAGTTCTAGGGGACTGATGACCTCAGATGTTGAGTCCCATAGTGCTCAGAGCCATTTGAACCATCTGACCTGCAGTGCGATATCCGCCTGAAAACTGCTTTCTTATGTGTAAAACTTTGGCTGACTTTTACAGATGTCTTCCACGAGAGAAATATCCTCTTTTGCACAAGTAAGCTGCCAAATTTCTCTCAATGTTTGGTTCTACGTATATTTGTGAGTGCTTATTCTCTCTTTTAAAGCTTGCTAAAACTAAGAACCGTTCATAACTTGGCGATAAAAGTTTGACCAGTTCTTTGAGGTTAGCAGTCTCACGGAATATTGTACCAAACCTAGACAAAATCGTTTCCTCAGAAAATAAAAACGTGTAAAATGTTAATTGTCTTCTTTAACAATGTTGACTGTAAGAATTAAAGAGCTTTATAACCTTAATTCTATTTTTAATAAGTTTTCAAACTTGGTCAGGTAAAATTATTATGTACAAAACAGCAAACTAAGGATCCGATTTCTAAACACTGAAAAGGGATACAAAAAGCTGTAGCATGAAGTGTAACAAAAAATATTTACTTGTAACTGCTAACAGTAAGAATGGGACACTATATCCCTTACATAAAATTATTTCTAAAATAGAATATTTTGTTTACGTTGGATCAGACCGCGGGACAGTCCAGTGCAGAGCAGTGCCGTGCGCTCTCACTCGCTCCGCAGCTGTCTGTCTGTCTCTCTCTCTCTCTCTCTCTCTCTCTCTCTCTCTCTCTCTCTCTCTCGCTCCTATGGCGACACTCGCGACACACGGTCGCGGACGGGGCGCTGAACTACACTGTCTTGCGCCCATGGCACGCAATTCTTGGATGATCCTGCTTTAAAGCCTAGTATAAAAATCTGTGTCACATAATTATTAAAAAACTATGAACTAAGATGCAGTGCATCAGTAACTTACATTAGCAGTTTCTTCTTTATTGAACAGATGACATGTTTTCACTGTTTCTAAGCTATTACAGAAATTCCAATTGAGAACGATGTATTAACTACATGCATTAATGCTTACATGAAAAAATGAAATACATTTTTAAATATGTGACATAAAATACCATCCAATCCAATCGAGACTGGTTTTAAAGTGATGTTACTATTTTTTCATCGATCTGTGTATAACTTCTTTAACAAACATAGAAAAAGCTAGAAAGAAAGAAAAATCCAGTCGTTCAATGAATACAGTAAAACTCTGATATAATTTGGAACTCTGTGAAAAAATAATCAAATGTTTAATGAGATGACAATGAAAACCCATAGGCATGAAAATGGAAACTATGTTTGCTGGCAAAAAAGACGAAAGTCGACTAGAAGGTGATATTGAAAACTGATGCAGTAAGATGAGAACCTGTGTTAGAAAAAACATCTACATCTACATGAATACTCTGCAATTCACATTTAAGTGCTTGGCAAGGGTTCATCGAACCAGAATCATACTATCTCTCTAAAATTCCATTCCTGAACAGTGCATGGGAAAAACGAACACCGAAACCTTTCTGTTCGAGCTCTGATTTCTCTTATTTTATTTTGATGGTCATTCCTACCTATGTAGGTTGGGCTCAGCCAAATATTTTCACATACGGAAGAGAAAGTTGGTGACTGAAATTTCGTAAATAGATCTCGCCATGACGAAAAACGTCTTTGCTTTAATGACTTCCATCCCAACTCGCGTATCATATCTGCCACACTCTCTCCCCTATTACGTGATAAGACAAAACGAGCTGCCCTTTTTTGCTCCCTTTCGATGTCCTCCATCAATCCCACGTGGTAAGGAAGCCACACCATACAGCAATATTCTAACAGAGGACGAACAAGTGTAGTGTAAGTTGTCTCTTTAGTGGACTTGTTGCATCTTCTAAGCGAAACGTAACCTTTGGCTCGCCTTCCCCATAATATTATCTATGTGGTCTTTCCAACTGAAGTTGTTCGTAATTTTAACACCCAGGTACTTAATTGAATTGACAGCCTTGAGAATTGTACTGTTTATCGAGTAATCGAATTCCAACGGATTTCTTTTGGAACTCATGTGGATCACCTCACACTTTTCGTTATTTAGCGTCAACTGCCACCTGCCACACCATAGAGCAATCTTTTCTAAATCGCTTTGCAACGGATACTGGTCTTCGGATGACCTTACTAGACGGTAAATTACAGCATCATCTGCGAACAACCTAAGAGAACTGCTCAGATTGTCACCCAAGTCATTTATATAGATCAGGAACAGCAGAGGTCCCAGGACGCTTCCCTGGAGAACACCTGATATCACTTCTGTTTTACTCGATGATTTGCCGTCTATTACTACGAACTGTGACCTACCTGACAGGAAATCACGAATCCAGTCGTATAACAGACGATACCCCATAGGCTCGCAGCTTGATTAGAAGTCGCTTGTGAGGTACGGTGTCAAAAGCTTTCCGGAAATCTAGAAATACGGAATCAACTTGAGATCCCCTGTCGATAGCGGCCATTACTTCGTGCGAATAAAGAGCTAGTTGTGTTGCGCAAGAACGATGTTTTCTGAAACCATGCTGATTATGTATCAAAATATAGTTCCCACTCCTCCCGTGAACCATGGACCTTGCCGTTGGTGGGGAGGCTTGCGTGCCTCAGCGATACAGATAGCCGTACTGTAGGTGCAACCACAACGGAGGAGTATCTGTTGAGAGGCCAGACAAACTTGTGGTTCCTGAAGAGGGGCAGCAGCCTTTTCAATAGTTGCAGGGGCAACAGTCTGCATGATTGACTGATCTGGCCTTGTAATAATAACCAAAACGGCCTTGCCGTGCTGGTACTGCGAACGGCTGAAAGCAAGGGGAAACTATGGCCGTAATTTTTCCCGAGGGCATGCACCTTTACTGTATTATTAAATGATGATGGTATACTCTTGGGTAAAATATTCCGGAGGTAAAATAGTCCCCCATTCGGATCTCCGGGCAGGGACTACTCAAGAGGATGTCGTTATCAGGAGAAAGAAAACTGGCGTTCTACGGATTGGAGCGTGAAATGTCAGATCCCTTAATCGGGCAGGTAGGTTAGAAAATTTAAAAAGGGAAATTAAAGGGTAAAGTTAGATATAATGGGAAATAGTGAAGTTCGGTGGCAGGAGGAACAAGACTTCTGGTCAGGTTTACTACAGGGTTATAAACACAAAATCAAATAGGGGTAATGCAGGAGTAGGTTTAATAATGAATAGGAAAATAGGTATGCGGGTAAGCTACTACAAACAGCATAGTAACGCATTATTGTGGCCAAGATAGATACGAAGCCCACACCTACTACAGTAGTACAAGTTTATATGCCAACTAGCTCAGCAGATGACGAAGAAATTGAAGAAATGTATGATGAAATAAAAGAAATTATTCAGATAGTGAAGGGAGACGAAAATTTAATAGTCATGGGTGACTGGAATTCGGTAGTAGGAAAAGGGAGAGAAGGAAAAGTAGTAGGTGAATACGGATTGGGGGTACGACATGAAAGAGGAAGCCACCTGGTAAAATTTTGCACAGAGCACAACTTAATCAAAGCTAACAGTAGGTTCAAGAATCATAAAAGAAGGCTGTATACATGGAAGAAGCCTGGAGATACTGACAGGTTTCAGATAGTTTATATAATGGTAAGAAAGAGATTTAGGAACCAGGTTTTAAATTGTAAGACATTTCCAGGGGGCAGATGTGGACTCTGACCACAATCTATTGTTATGAACTGTAGATTAAAACTGATGAAACTGCAAAAAGGTGGGAATTTAAGGAGATGGGATCTGGATAAACTAAAAGAACCAGAGGTTGTACAGGGTTTCAGGGAGAGCATAAGGGAGCAATACACAGGAATGGGGGAAAGAAATACATGAGAAGAAGAATGGGAAGCTTTGAGGGATGAAGTAGCAAAGGCAGCAGAGGATCAAGTAGGTAAAAAGACAAGGGCTAGTAGAAATCCGAGGTTAACAGAAGAAATATTGAATTTAATTGATGAAAGGAGAAAATATAAAAATGCAGTAAATGAAGCAGGCAAAAAGGAATACAGACGTCTCAAAAATGAGATCGACAGGAAATGCAAAATCGCTAAGCAGGGATGGCTAGAGGACAAATATAGGGATGTAGAGGCTTATCTCACTAGGGGTAAGATAGATACTGCCTTCCAGGAAAATTAAAGAGACCTTTGGAGAAAAGAGAACCACTTGTATGAATATCAAGAGCTCAGATGGAAACCCAGTTCTAAGCAAAGAAGGGAAAGCAGAAAGGTGGAAGGAGTATATAGAGGGTCTATACAAGGGCAATGTACTTGAGGACAATATTATGGAAATGGAAGAAGATGTAGATGAAATGGGAGATACGATACTGTGTGAAGGATTTGACAGAGCACTGAAAGACCTGGGAGTAGACAACATTCCATTGGAACTACTGACGGCCTTGGAAGAGCCAGTCCTGACAAAACTCTACCATCTGGTGAGCAAGAAGAATATAATAATTCCAATCCCAAAGAAAGCAGGTGTTGACAGATGTGAAAATTACCGAACTATCAGTTTAATAAGTCACAGCTGCAAAATACTAACCCGAATTCTTTACAGACAAATGGAAAAACTAGTAGAAGCCGACCTCGGGGATTCCGTAGAAATGTTGGAACACGTGAGGCAATACTGACCCTACGACTTATCTTAGAAACTAGATAAAGGAAGGGCAAACCTACGTTTCTAGCATTTGTAGACTTAGAGAAAGCTTTTGACAATGTTGACTGGAATACTCTCTTTCAAATTCTGAAGGCGGCAAGGGTAAAATACAGGGAGCGAAAGGCTATTTTCAATTTGTATAGAAGCCAGATGGCAGTTATTAAAGTCGAGGGACATGAAAGGGAAGCAGTGGCTGGGAAGGGAGTGAGACAGGGTTGTAGTCTCTCCCGACGTTATTCAATCTGTATATTGAGCAAGCAGTGAAGGAAACAAAAGAAAAATTTGGAGTAGATATTAAAATCCATGGAGAAGAAATAAAAATGTCGAGGTTCGCCGATGACATCGTAATTCTGTCAGAGACAGCAAAGGACTTGGAAGAGCAGTTGAACGGAATGGATAGTGTCTTGAAAGGAGGATATAAGATGAACATCAACAAAAGCAAAACGAGGATAATGGAATGTAGTCGAAATAAGTCGGATGATGCTGAGGGAATTAGATTAGGAAATGAGACACTTAAAGTAGTAAAGGAGTTTTGCTATATGGGGAGCAAAATAACTGATGATGGTCAAAGTAGAGAGGATATAAAATGTAGACTGGCAATGGCAAGGAAAGCGTTTTTGAAGAAGAGAAATCTGTTAACATCGAATATAGATTTAAGTGTCAGGAAGTCATTTCTGAAAGTATTTGTATGGAGTGTAGCCATGCATGGAAGCGAAACATGGACGATAAATAGTTTGAACAAGAAGAGAATAGAAGCTTTCGAAATGTGGTGCTACAGAAGAATGCTGAAGATAAGATGGGTAGATCACATAACTAATGAGGAAGTATTGAATAGGATTGGGGAGAAGAGAAGTTTGTAGGGCAACTTGACCAGAAGAAGGGATCGGTTGGTAGGACATGTTCTGAGTCATCAAGGGATCAGCAATTTAGTATTAGAGGGCAGTGTGGAGGGTAAAAATCATAGAGGGAGACCAAGAGATCACTACAGTAAATAGATTCAGAAGGATGTAGGTTGCAGTAGGTACTGGGAGATGAAGAAGCTAGCACAGGATAGAGTAGCATGGAGAGCTGCACCAAACCAGTCTCAGGACTGAAGACCACAACAACAACAGATCGTTCCCTTTGAGGTGATTCATAATGTTTGAATACAATATTTGATCCAAAACCCTACTGCAAACCGACGTCAATGATATAGGTCTGTAGTTCGATGGATTACTCCTACTACCCTTCTTAAACACTGGTTTGACCAGCGCAATTTTCCAATCTGTAGGTACAGATCTATCGGTGAGCGAGCGGTTGTATATGACATATTTCAGCAGAAAACTCCAGGCTCTTAGCAATGAAGGATGTATGCAAACTGTTTAATGAGTGTGTTAGCAAAATAGAAACTAGTTTAATACAAAAGTATTGTGCTGATAAATAAATTTTCCTACCAAAATAATGGAGATCAATTTTGTCATTACTAAATTCTCTCTGTTCTTCTGTGTCTGTCTTTCCCATTTTCATGTTCACACTAATTCGCAAAATCTCAGCGTCACAACCACTATAACACACATTTATTAAATTATACTATACTGTCATAAATATTCACAATTATAAAAAATGATGCTCTCAACAAAAACTAGTCCATGGGCATGTCAGATGCATTTAAGTACAGTACATAGAATTTTATCTAGAAAATAGCCAGTAAAGGTGATTTTTTAAAACATCACTGGAGAACTATGACAAAATAAACATTTTCACTCCAAAACATGCATTAATGTCCTGATGAATTAGTTGGAGAAGTAATTCTATCACAAATATAGTTCAACCATAACAATTAAATTATTCTATAGTATAGCCAGTTGCATCAAACAAGAAAAAAGTTAAATGTTTCTTTACAAATAAACTTAATTCTTTATCGATGATTACTTTTACTCAATTAATGAACTGTTATTCTAACAATGAATTTGGAAATAATGCTTTTAAACTGAAATTAAAATCTTTTGTCAGTTAGTTGTTTATGCAAATAGGAATTAAAAACATCGAAAATTTGCTATTTCGAATTTTAAATTTAGACTGTCAGTGTTCTGTGTCTCTCAAAATATTCTAGTCAGTATGCAGTGCCGAATAAAATATGTAATGAAGCAAAATTGAGCAATAAATATCGATGTTTTGTAAGCTTTGGAAGAAAGATTTCGAAATTTATAGATATTAATATTTTAATTCTGCTGTGTTACAATCTGGGGTTATGTTGATTACCAGATCTGGTGATTATAGTTGTTGCTTACCATCTTATAACTAATGAGATATTAGTAGTAGTAGTATCTTTACTCATTTGTAGATTTCTTTTTACAAAGTTATAGGACATGTCAAAGTATTTACAAGTTTAAGTCAATTTAAAATAAACTAATTCGTATACACATATGTATTTACAGACTTCTAGTTAGACACAATCATTAGATTTACTCGTGGTACACAATACTTTTTTTACAAATAACTTATTAAATAATGCAATGCCACAGCGTTCACTCCTATGTCATTATCAGTGACTGCATACACTATACAAACTTTGTTTCATAACACCTCACACACATACACACACACACACACACACACATTGTGACAGACATCTTGAATGATATTTAATGGAAATGAATTTTCTTATGAAAACAACAAGCAAAAAAACCT
Source organism: Schistocerca gregaria (assembly GCF_023897955.1). NCBI lineage: Eukaryota > Metazoa > Arthropoda > Insecta > Orthoptera > Acrididae > Schistocerca > Schistocerca gregaria. The sequence goes on from NC_064924.1 coordinate 386,635,768, forward strand.
CAGACGACGCAACCAAATGCTTGGCAATCGACAGATATAAGAACATTGACGAAGTAATAACACTTCATTGACAAGAATTTATGAAACTTCCACAAAAATTGAAAGCGTTTCAGGAACTGTTAATCGAGTCACAAATCTGTGGTATCCTTTATTTTCAGATTGCTGATCTAACAGAGTATGAAGGAGAGCTTATATGACATTTGGAAAGTAGGAGAGAGATGCTGGCAGAACTGAAGTCTTGAGCACGACTCTTAGTCTAGGATAGTTCAGACGATAACTCTAATGTAAGCAAATGGTTGTGAAGTGGCGTCGCCAAAGTTGCATTTGGAAACCCGGCGTAACTGATCCTCTTGAAGATGGTTTACAAAGATAATAATGGTAGTAGTTGCGGGTTTACGTTGGAATCTCTGCTTGGTAGTCGGCAGCCATTGTACTGGAATTTGTACGAAGTGCTGTGTGTTTTTGTGGTAGTGATTCATGTTTATTATGCAAACGGGCTTATAATATCAGTTTCAGGTAAATTAAGTGTATATGTAATGAATTACAGGAATGCGTAACGTATGGGTCGTAAGTTTACTCACGTGTTGTTAAGGAGGCAGCCAGATCGTAGTTTAATTTTAGTTACCAGTTCGTTTTTGATTTGTAGCATCAACGTTTTACTTCAAATCTGTAAGGAATTCTTCGTCCTATGAGAATAAAAAACGCAGCACGACGGGTATATGAAATAAACAATGAATTGAAGGCACTTTGCCGTGATAACATTGTGTGATTGACAATAGAGTAGAAGAAACTTGCCCGCGCTAAGAATATTTGCTTCTTAGTTATACCGTTCGGTGGAGCGTCAGCTAACCTTCCGTTGGGCTTGGAGTTGATCGCACTCTGTTACAAATAACGTTGGTGTACTCAAAGCGGACTTGGAAGTTTGTGGTACACAATTTTACAACGTATTTGATGAACAGAAGTTAGGCGTCTTTGTTAAATGATCTACAATATCTTATTGTATTGTTTATTGTGGCTATTTATTGTATTGAAAAAGGGGCATTTTCATTAATCGTTTTTGACCACTAAGGTATTTCTGTTCTGACATAAAAGAAACAAACAGCGGTTTGTATTGTAGAAGGAAAGCAGTCTTTGACGTATTGAAATTATGAACTTGAGAACTGCAGGATGATGTATTACAACTGCATGTCGAGTACCAGACTCATCATTTAAACTATTGTTTTGAAAGTGTTGTCATGTGGATGTCAATGAAAACTAATGAAATGTGTTGCTGGACAAAACTTTGGTAGTTCCTCCTAGACCTTTTCTATTTACATTGCATTTCGACACTCATTTGCATTAGACAATATAATATCTTGTGTATGTACTTCGTGCTTCCTTTCTGTTTCAGTAAAATGCTTGCCATTGTACAATTCTGTAAAAGGTGCTGGTATGCATTAATGAAAATTGATTTGTGGATTGAAGAATTAATTGTGCTAGAATACTACTCAATTGCATTATGCTAGAAGTCTTTAAATTGAATTTTGCCTATTGATGTAAAATAATTAAAGTTTTTTCATATAGGAGAATGCTCGTAGTTTTTGGTTTAATTCCCCAGTAAGAGCTCAGTTTCAACCAGTAATGGAATAATGTATTTTTCACAAAATTTAATTGATTGAGATGATTGGAAATATGCTTCTTGAGATCACACTTATTTGTTTATAAACAGCACAGTCCAACCATGCAGGTTCACTGTTCTATGTCTATGGATATGTGTTTTAAGGATAGAGAGATGTGCAAATGAATTGTATGTGAAATTTTGTCTATCCATAAATTCTCCCACTTGTCCAAACAAATAAAAGTTGCATGAAGGGAATTTTCACAGTAAAGTAGACATCTGCTTTCTGCAGATAAAAGCTGCTGATAGTGGTCAGAAAGGTCGTAGATCATATTCAGATATTCTGTGCGAATAACATTTTTCTACCCCATATGTTGAAATGTTGTTAATGATCTTTTGTGAAATACGTATGTTTGTTCTTGTGAGAAAATAACACAAATTAGGCCTACTTCTTTTGTGTGACTGGCCCATTAATTTTCAGCTTTTGTCGCTTACGGGTGTTTGTTATGTGTACACCATTTTCTAACTATTAATTTAAATAGGTGTGTCTCACAAAGGTGGAACTGTGGTAGTGATGACAGACTGATCTATAGCATATCCCGATGTCTAAAACAGGTTGGAAAGTGACAGTTTAGCTGTGTGTTGTGAAACCAGTGAATGTGTATTTAAACCTAGGTTGTTGTGACAAACTTATATGTAGTGAAGCTGGACTTGTATTTTAGCTTTGAAGTTGATAGTTTCATTTCCGAATATTTTCTGTTGTGTTGGGAGTCCTTAAGTGTAGAGGCCTATGTATTGTCACATTGTATCCCTAATCAACTCCAAAAACAAAACCAGGGGCAGCACTGAAATACAACACTTACACTGAAAGCACATTTATTATGGACATTAACACGCAGATGGAACTGCGTCCTTGACATGCAGTATTGCAGAATATGCAAACATTATAAACACAAGGAATTTCTAGAACTTTCCAGAAATGACAGATACTTAATAACAAGTATTTTGCTGGTGATCAGGTTGGAGTCGGCGACTCACAGATTGCCACTAGAGGCGATAGTCACTACGGGCAGCACAGCTCATGGAATTGCTCCCTCTCCTGAGAAACAGCAATGCACTGTATTAGAAGTTCTCATTGGAACTGACTACAGTATCCTAGATTTATATATTATTAGTGGTTTTCATATGGCAGGTCTGGAGGATCGTTATGTTTGGTGCATGTTGTCATATTCTTTTCACTGTGATGAGCATCGAAGCTTTGAGATCATAAAGCGCTGCTTCAGTTTCCTTGAATGAGGAGACCATGGTGTTGACCTATGCCTCAGGACTGTAGTAGGGCCTCCTATGAAGGACATAGACAATGTCTCTTGACTTTTGTCTTATTGATGAAAGATCATAATCCTTATTTGGTGTCGGACACGTGATGGAAAATACCATACTGTGTAAAGTAGCACATAGTAGCTTTGCCAGTACTCGCACTTTCCACACAGAAGTACAAATCTATACCAAGCGTAGCAGGCTGTAGCTCACTTGCAGGTGCTTGGCTGGGTAGCATTCATAGTCTTTCTCCTCAGTGTGGAGGGCCTGTGTGTGAGCCAACTGTCTTAGTTCTGTGGTCCTGGTGATAAGGTGTTTAAATATTCATTCTGAGTATCATCCAGTTAAAATGGCAACATTCAGTGTATCCATTGTTGTTTTGGACTGTGTGACCACAGAGAAGAGAGAACAATGTGAGCTTGTAGCGTCTCTCTTCAATACATTATGTCTGACTGTCAGAATGGACAGCATTGTATTCCAGTCGCAGTTCACTGTAAACGTGCATCAAGAGAATCTCTGCCAACATGTTACTAAAGCTTCCTTAAGGCCATTTCTATGTGGGTGGTAGTTGTCATCCTGTGGGTCTTGTCACAGTGTGAAATTATCTCTGATATTAGTTTCAACTGAAAAATCTTTCTGTGATCAGAGATCATCACAAGGGGTGATCTGTGCTTCAAAATTTTGGCTTCAACAAGGAACATTGCAATTTCTGAAGCTTTGGCAGCTGACACAGCTTTGCTGATGGTGTAGGAGGTGAGGTAGTCAGTGTAATCTATTGTCCATTTATTTCCGTTTGTTGGCTTTGAGAACCTCTCCAGTTTAGGTGAATTGTGCAGCTGCAGGTGGAATCGGTATCAAATGCCCCAGAGATAATTGCAGCTCATGCTTCTGTCACTGGCATTCCTTACAACAGCTCAAGTAGTGTCTTAACAGATTGGTGGAGATCTGATCAGTGATACCTACATCTGATTTGTTCTAGTTTTCACAAATCCCAGGTGACTAGATGTTGGAGCATTGTGAATATACTTTGAGATAGGTTGTAAATGAACAGGGACGATGAGCAAAAATTTTTAGATGTATGGATATGTTTGATAAGAGTCTTTGGGTTTGATGACTGACATAAGAAAGGTGAGACTAAAGCTGTAAACAATATGGTGATGAAAGTATTATTGGTGATTTTTTTTCTTTTCGAATAGGCTAAGCTTCAAGTCTTTGTTTTAGTATCACATTCGTTGGCTTTACCAACTCACAACAAAACTGTTATTTTCCAACTTAACCTAGACATCAGGAAAAGCTACAGATCAGGCTGTCTCTACAGCTAGGTTTTTTTACTGTCATACTAGTTACGTAACTGGCATAGCTAGGGTATGTATTTATTCAAACAATGGAAAATTAAGGATGGAATGTATGTTGTTGTGGTCTTCAGTCCTGAGACTGGTTTGGTGCAGCTCTCCATGCTACTGTATCTTGTGCAAGCTTCTTCATCTCCCAGTACCTACTGCAACCTCCATCCTTCTGAGTCTGCTTAGTGTAGTAGTCATCTCTTGGTCTCCCTCTATGATTTTTACTCTCCACGCTGCCCTCTAATACTAAATTGCTGATCCCTTGATGCCTTAGAACATGTCCTAACAAACCGATCCCTTCTTCTGGTCAAGTTGTGCCACAAACTTCTCTTCTCCCCAATCCTATTCAATACTTCCTCATTAGTTGTGTGATCTACCCATCTAATCTTCAGCATTCATCTGTCGCACCACATTTCGAAAGCTTCTATTCTCTTCTTGTCCAAACTATTTATCGTCCATGTTTCACTTCCATACATGGCTACACTTCATACAAATACTTTCAGAAACGCTTTCCTTGCCATTGCCAGTCTACATTTTATATCCTCTCTACTTCGACCATCATCAGTTATTTTGCTCCCCAAATAGCAAAACTCCTTTACTACTTTAAGTGTCTCATTTCCTAATCTAATTCTCTCAGCATCATCCGACTTATTTCGACTACATTCCATTATCATCGTTTTGCTTTTGTTGATGTTCATCTTATATCCTCCTTTCAAGACACTATCCATTCCATCAACTGCTCTTCCAAGTCCTTTGCTGTCTCTGACAGAATTACTATGTCATCGGCGAACCTCGACATTTTTATTTCTTCTCCATGGATTTTAATACCTACTCCGAATTTTTCTTTTGTTTCCTTCACTGCTTGCTCAATACAAAGACTGAATAACATCGGGGAGAGGCTACAACCCTGTCTCACTCCCTTCCCAACCACAGCTTCCCTTTCATACCCCTCGACTCTTATAACTGCCATCTGGTTTCTGTACAAATTGTAAATAGCCTTTCGCTCCCTGTATTTTACCCCTGCTACCTTCAGAATTTGAAAGAGAGTATTCCAATCAACATTGTCAAAAGCTTTCTCTAAGTCTACAAATGCTAGAAACGTAGGTTTGCCCTTCCTTAATTTAGCTTCTAACATAAGTCGTAGGGTCAGTATTGCCTCACGTGTTCCAACATTTCTATGGAATCCAAACTGATCCTCCCCGAGGTCGGCTTCTACTAGTTTTTCCATTTGTCTGTAAAGAATTCGGGTTAGTATTTTGCAGCTGTGACTTATTAAACTGATAGTTCAGTAATTTTCACATCTGTCAACACCTGCTTTCTTTGGGATTGGAATTATTATATTCTTCTTGAAGTCTGAGGGTACTTCGCCTGTCTCATACATCTTGCTCACCAGATGGTAGAGTTTTGTCCCGACTGGTTCTCCCAAGGCCGTCAGTAGTTCCAATGGAATGTTGTCTACTCCCAGGGCCTTGTTTTGACTCGGGTCTTTCAGTGCTCTGTCAAACCCTTCACGCAGTATCGTATCTCCCATTTCATCTACATCTTCTTCCATTTCCATAATATTGTCCTCAAGTACATTGCCCTTGTATAGACCTTCTATATACTCCTTCCACCTTTCTGCTTTCCCTTCTTTGCTTAGAACTGGGTTTCCATCTTGGCTTTTGATGCTCATACAAGTGGTGGTCTTATCTCCAAAGGTCTCTTTAATTTTCCTGTAGGCAGTATCTATCTTACCCTAGTGAGATAAGCCTCTACATCCTTACATTTGTCCTCTAGCCATCCCTGCTTAGCCATTTTGCACTTCCTGTTGATCATGGAATGTAAAACAATATGAAAAGGGAAGTTGCTACTCACCATACAGCTGAAATGCTGAGTTGCAGATAGACACAACAAAATGACTGTCACAAATAAAGCTTTTGGCCAGTAAGGCCATCATCAAAAATAGATAACTGAAACACACACACACACACACACACACACACACACACACAGACTGCCGTCTTTGGCAACAGAAACCACATAAATTGCCTGAGGCCACAGTCGTGTGTGTGGGTTGCTTCTCAATTTTCCTCTTCCCACTTACTCTGTCCATCTTCTCCTGCCTTCTCTATGTCTATATTTTCTTTTGCTTTCTTTGTCCTTGTTACCACTCTCACCCCTGTATGTGGTAGTTGGTTCTTACCCCCCTCTGGCCCCACGCCTGCTCCTCCCTCTCTAACCCCACTCTTTCTCCCCCCGATGTTTCCCTTTACGATGACCTGGCTATTCCGGTGGGTTTGCTATTCCTGTATGGTCTTACCTTGCATTTCCTTCTTTTTGGCTTTTCGTGGTCCCCCTTAGTGTTTGAGCTTCCTTTCTAAATTGTTTCCGTACTATTTGAAATGAGACTCAAGTTTTCTTTGAACGGTTCAGCAACTATATCTTGAGTTGGGGGGTCGGTAATACGATCCAATTAATAGTTTACTTAACTTCTACCCATACTATTTCACAGGAACTATCTACTTCAATTTCACTACAAGGCAAACTACTTCTGACAGCAATAAATACTCCACCACCAACTGTATTTGATCTATCCTTTCTGAACACTGTTAGATCATTTGAAAAAATTTCGGCTGAACTTATTTCTGGCGTTGGCCAGCTTTCTGTACCTATAACTATTTGAGCTTTAGTGCTTTCTAGTAGGGCTTGAAGCTCTGGTTCTTTTTCAACACTGCTGCAACAGTTTACAACTACAATACTGATCGTTTCTACTACTAACTTACTGTGTTTTACCTGTCTCCTTTTAGACAGATGCACTTTCTGTGGTTGCTGAGGCCCTCCAACCTAAAAAACCTTCCAGTCCCATCCACACAGCCCCTGCTACCCATGTAGCCACTTCGTGTGTGTAATGGACTCCTGACCTATTAAGCAGAACCTGGGAACCCACCAACTGATGACGCAAGTCAAGGAATCTGCTGCCTACACAGTCACAGAACTGCCTGAGCCTCTGATTCAGACCATCCACTCATCTCTGCACCAAAGGACCACAGTTGATTCTATTGACGATGCTGCAGATGGTGAGCTCTGCCTTAATCTCGCAAGCAAGACTGGCAGTCTTTACCGTTTCCGCTAGCTGCCCGAAACCAGGGAGAATCTCCTCTGATCCAAAGCGACACACATCATTGGTACTGACATGAGCCACCACCTGCAGTTGGCTGCACCCTGTATTCTTCATGTCATCCAGAAGCTCCCTTTCCAGATCCAGAATGATTTCTCCCCCCCCATTATGCACACGGAGTGCACACTGGCTTCCTTCCCCTCCTTGGCAGCCACGTTCCTAAGGGTCCCCATTATGCGCCTAACATTGGAGCTCCCAACTATCAGCAAACCCACCCTCTGTGAATGCCCAGACCTTGCGGGCCAAGAAGCGCCCTCGAAGCGTCCTCTGAAACAGGGTGGACGACTACATCCGGCTCAGACACATCAGCAGCAACAGGTAACACCCGAAACCTGTTTGGCAAATGAACCTGGGAGGCTCTACGATCGGCTCCTTGGAAAGCTTATTTCTGCCTGCCAGATTTTGGAATAATCTACCACTTGACCACAGGTTGTCAACCTGAGTGCAGCTAGTACCCAGGGTGGCCGTGGGTCATGCTCTACGTCCTATGCATCCCTGCATTTGAACCCCCCCCCCCTCCCAGTGATGCTCCTTGGCAGCAGCCTCAAGCTGTGTGGTGGAAGCCAACACAGCCTGGAGCTGTGAGCGAAGGATTGCCCTCGCTCCTGTTTGGAGCTCAGAAAAATATCTAACAAACAAACCGTGTACTCGCTTACTAGCTCCAGGAATTTGAAGTGCTCTCTCACTAACGGTCTAAATGACACTGAGCTACACAAACTAAAACAAACAAAAGCCTGTACGATATAATGGTCGATAGCAATGGCGGTACTGTACACTACACTGTTATTAAAGTAAAAGCATGGGCCTAGTAAGCACTTGAGCGCACAAGAAATTACAAAAATAATCTAGTAACTACACAGGTATCTGTAAATAAGTCACTTTTATTGAAAACTCATAAAAATATATATCAAACGAACGGTGTACTCACCTTATTAGCAGTAGGAACATGAAGTGCTCTGTATCTGGTGGTCTATCCGACACTTGCTCTAAATGTTCAGAAATGTAAAATTTTTCACTTCACAAAATGAAAAAATGTAGTATACTATGACTATAATACCAACGAGAGTCACTGTTGGAATTGGTCAACTTGTACAAATACCTCGGTGTAACATTTTGTAGGGATATGAAATGGAATGATCATATGAGTTAGTCATGAGTAAAGCAGGTTGTGGACTTCGTTATATTAGTAGAATAGTGGGGAAGTGCAGTCAATCTGCAAAGGAAGTTGTTTACAAATAACTCTTGCAACCAGTTCTAGAATATTGGCGAAGTGTTTGGTACCCATACTCGATAGGACTAAGAGGGAATATTGAACATGTACAGAGGAGGGCAGCACGAATGGTCAAAGTTTGTTTAATCCATGGGGTAGTGTCACAGAGATACTGAAGGAACTGCATTGGAAGACTCTTGAAGATACACACAAACTATCTTGAAGAAGTCTATTAAGAACATTTCAAGAACCAGCTTTAAATGATTATTCTAGGAATGTACTACAGCCTCCTACTTACTGCTCACTCAGGGATCATGAGGATAAGATTAGAATAATTATTGTATACAAAGAGTCAGTCAAGCATTCTTTTCACAATGCATACATACATGCTGCAATGAGATGTACCATCTGCCATGCATCTCTTGGTGGTTTTCAGAGTGTAGATGTAGAAAAGAGTGGCTGATTAAATCAACCATTTGGCTGTTGGGCACCTACTGCTATACACTGAAGAGAGATGAAGACCTCACTCAACTATGGACAAACCACAGTCTGACATTGCATAACTTCGTTCTCTGTTTAGAGGACTGTGTGTCTTCTTATGGCACACAGATTTCAGTACATCAAATTTTGATTTTCTTCTGTATGTAAGCAATAGGGCAAAAGATATTGTCCTCAGTTTTGGCAGATAATGAAACAAATGTAGTATAACTTTCAGTATTTTATGAAATGCCTGATTTGCCCCCGAAATTGCTTTGGAGAAGTTTGTAATGTGTTATCAAGGTGGGAGATTGGCTCAACATTCTTTGTTAATCAGCCCGCTACACTTCCCTTAGTTGTTACTTCAGCTTTTTTCTGTATATCACTTAGGATTTCAACACCACATTTTCACATAGACAATTTTACACTCTCTGTGGCTGTGTGTTTGGGCATGTGGCTGCTGCATACTAGCTGGCAACACTGCCTGATGCCACAGACACTTTTTAATCACAAAGATGTTTTATGAAACCTGTAATCAGGTTACGCCTTGAAAGGAAACTGGGAGCAAGTTCTGGGCTCAAAATGCCAAACTGAATGCTGTACAGTGAATCCAGTGACTCTGAATGTTGGGCTTCATCCTGTAACAGGTATACCTTCTTATTTAAATGCTCCACCATGCTGTTGAAGCTTCCAGCAATATTCTTCAGTCCAGTGTGATAGATAGCCCTGTTCTTCATAGAGTGTGGCGAGCTACTCTGTAATCAGAATTATGACGCAACTTTAGCCCAACAGTGTGCTGAACACTGAAGTGGACTATATAGTTTAGCACTTTACGACTGATGGAAAATGTATAGGATAACAGATTAGTGTATGGTATATGTGACCAATGCTGCAACTGTAAACAATGAGCTATTTGATGTCAAGGGATCTTCTGTCAACCTGACATAATGGTAGTCTGCAACGTGAAGATGTTGCTGTACTGAAACTGGTTGCCAGAAAATTAATATATATTATAGCAAGTTATGCTATTCTGTAAATTTAATTCTTGTCGTTAGGAGAATAAACTTTTATTTTGCACCATAATATAATTAGATGTCTTCATGATTTATACCAATGTGTTTCCTGCCCTTTTGTACAATGCTTCGTCCCTCAACATTATTGTAACTATATCAGTGATCTCCTGTCAGATCACTTGCACAAAAATGTGGTTCTTTAGGACAATAGTTGCTTTTCTGGTAACTGTGGTTAAATGCTTCCTAGTATATGATGTTGTTGATGCATTTATTTCAAAGTGTATACACTTGTGACTTGGTTTTGTAAATGACACTTTTGCTCGTTTAGCGAAGTGGAATGTTTTAAAAGTGTAAACATTTGTAATGAAACAAACTTTATTGTATGCTGCAAATTTTTAATGCATGTTTCAGCTCAAATCATCGTCTTCATCAACGGCATATTGAATTTGATCTTAGGTGCATGCTCAAGCAAGGACACGCTATTTCTGTGAAATGATACACATAATGTACTAAAAACTACATGTAACTGAAGAGAGATTTCTGTGCTGAAGATAAGCCAAATCGGCTCAAAGCCAGTAACTGGATTTTTTTTTTTTAAAAAAAAAGGTGATTTGTTTTGTTTTTGTGTCATATTATACATTACATCAAATACTCTGATTAGACAAATGTCACACCTTCACTGCCTCAAGAAAATTCATCTTGTATTGTGTATCTGTCTTCATTCATACTTGATGCACATTAATGCAGATGAGTCTGTTACTACAGCTGTTCAGTATGTGTGCCAGGAGACATTTTTCACTTTTAAAATTGGGTGTGACGGGGAAGATGAAAACCTTGCTGTTGCTGAGCCCAGTTTTGCCTGTACAGATCAATATAATTCTGACCAAATATTTGCAGAAAAGCAATTAAGACCATTTCATCAAGTTATTTGGCATTCAGGAGTGCTAGATTGAATTATGCTTTACTTTTCCCCCAAGAGAGCAGGATTGTTCAAGTGTTGGGACAGACTTATTTTACAGAGAAAGTGTTGAATGGTATACAGATAATAGAGGTACTTGGTGCCCAGCTTTCAGGGTTACATTCTTTGCAGACTGCATGCAGTAGAAATGTGCTCTCAAAATGTTACAAATTTACTATGATTATTATAGACCTAAAGAACGCAACTTGGAAGATGATGATATAGATATCTGCTTGTCAAACTTTGACTCTGGAATAGGAGATCATATGTAATAGACCTCAGTATTATAGTTCTTAATATTACTTAAGTTTGTCTAACTTGGGTACCTGGAGCCATGTACACTTTGTGCCCACTAATAGTTTATGCATTGTCGATGCCAAAAGGTGCAGTAAATTGATTCCAGTGATTTTAAGGCAAGCAGTAGTAGTTTCAAAATAAAAATGAGGCACAATAGAAAACTCACAATTGAATTGTTATCATATATGAACGCAAAACTAGTGTTAAACTCAGCATTACAGCTAATATGAATAATTTATTTCGCTGTTTGGTTTTGAGTTAAAAAAAACTGATTTCAGTTTGTAGAACAAAAATGTGGTAAAGTATTTGCTCACTTTGGACAGCAAAAGCTGAGAGTAGGTGTTACACATTGTAAAATTATCTGACAATGATTTGATTGGATAACAGTGTTTGTAGAATTGGATGGATAAAAAAAAATTACTCACCAAATGGTGACAGGAGATAACACTTTTTCCTGGCTGAAGGGTTGAATGGGAAGGAAGAGGGATGAAGGAAAAGAACTAGCAAGGTTTAGAAGATGGAGGAGTTACACTAAAGTCTTTCAGGTTGTGGGGAAGACTTATGGGACAGGATGAGATGGTAATACTGATTGTTGGAGACTGTACCAGGTGAGGAAAATGGAAAGCGAAGTAGAGATGGAATTCAGTAAAAAAAAGTAGATAGGTCTTTAAGGGAGTAAAAAAGGAATAGTTACCAAGAAGAAATGCTGAGACTTAGGAAATTAACAGAAATTAAGGCCAGATGGATGGCAAGAACCAAGGACATGTAATACCAGTTTTCGCCTGTGGATGGGCGCTGATGACCACACTTTTTAGCGCCCGTAAACCTCAAACACACACACACTCGCCTGTGGAGCTCTGAGAAATTGTCAGTGAAGAATCTAGATGGCATGTGTGGTGAAACAGGTACCGAGTTCACGACTGTTATATTTAGAACTTACTCTGGAACAGGATAAGTATGTACCCTCTCTCTATGCCCTTTCATCCTAAACAATAACTTGGTGTAATCCTACCATTGTAGAAGGTCGAACAGTGTTAACATAACAGCTGGTATATGATGTGTCATTTCACAGGTGGCTCTCCCTTTGATAGCACAGTGCAGTGCTGCCTAACTCACCTCTACCAGCTAACCGCATCCCAGGACAATCTTACCTCAAATCATTTTTCCCTGCAATACAGGTTCCTTTTATTATTAAGATTTGTGGAGTTGTTTCAGATAACCTGGGTTTTGATTGACCCAAGTTTAGTTAACTGGCTTCTTACTGTATATGTTTTACCAGCTACTGGGCTGCTTTAGGTGATGGTAGGAGGTTGCATAGGGTATGTCTTACAGGGGTAGGAGCCATAGTGTATGGAAATGGGTGCAGAAGGAGCATAGATTCTGAGCAGGATATTGCGGAAGTTGTGAGGTGAGAGGGGGTTAGCGACAGTGAAAAGCTATTGTAGTGTAGTGGGATAACTGTCAGACGGACTGGGCCTCTTTCAGGGTATGATTTTAAGAAGTCATAACCTTATTGAAGGATCTGATTCATACATTCAAAACCAGGATACTACTTAGTGACAAGGTAAAATAAGTTGTTTTTTGAAGGGATCAGCAGACGGCTTGGGAAATCTGCTTCTAGATTAGGTTAGTGGGGTAATTATGCCCAGTGGAGGTGTGAGAAAGGTGTTGTAAAGAGTCTTCATCAGAACAAATATGTTTGCCTCGAACGCCAAGGCTGTATGGGAGGAAACATTTGACATGGATAGGATGACAACTGTCAAAAAGTAATACTGTTGTTTGTTAGTAGTTTTAATGTGAACAGAAGTGAACAGCTGATCCTCAGTAGGGATGAAAGCAACATCAAGGAAAGTGACGTGGGTTCAGAATAGGACCATGCAAAATTTAACGGAGATAATGTATTTAGAGATTCCAAAAACTTCTAACAAGTCAGCCTTTCCATGAGTCCATATGGCAAAAATCTCATCAATGTATATAAACCAAACCAGGCACTGAAGGCTCATGTAGGAGGCATTCCTGTGACACAAGAGACCCGTGAAAAGGTTGGCATAAGAAGGAGCCATCCTGGTTCCATTGTCCTGCAGTTAATTGTACTGCTTTCGAACAACAAACCTGACATTGAACCCTGCCTTGAACACTTCTGACCAATAACCCAATTCGCTCCACCATCTCTATCTCAAAATCACCATTTCCAAACCTAAGAATTCCTAAGATCCAGCATTGGTTTATAATCCTTGCTCAAGTTCCTACAACATAACCCTAACCTGTCCTCTGGCTCTTTATTTCCTAAATGCTGAAAACTTGCGCATTATCCTCCTAATGGACAAAAGATCTAGCACTGTGGTGCTTGACTGACGGGATATTTAAGGGAGGACCTGTGTCACCTTTATGTACAGCATTGGCCATCAAGACCCCATTCCTGTGATACAGACTGACCTACAGTCCCTCCATAAAACCTCACTCTCCTCACAAGGTCTAACCTCAATCCAAAGAACTTTTACCCCACCTGAATCATGCACTCCTACCTTCTACCTCTTCCTAAGATCCACAAACCAAATCACTTTGTTCATCACATGGTTTCTGGCTTCAAAGCATCCACAGAACTTGTATCTATTATAGTTGATAAGTGCCTGCAACCTGTAGTACAAAGACTCCCCTCCTTTATTAAAGAAACTGACTATTACCTAGATAATCTGAAATATGTGCCTTTCCCACACCCACCACACTTTTGATGCCGCTTCCCTCTGTATTAATGTCCCCCATGTACATGATCTGTCTGCTGCTGAACATTGCTTCATCCAGCACCCAAATGATCCAAGCCTAAGACTTCCTTCCTGCTCATCTTAAACAACTGAATTATGATCAGGGGCATGGCCATTGGAACCAGTGTGGCTCCTTTGACAACATTTTTATGGGTTGCTTGGAGTGGCTCTTCCTGGGACCCATAAGTTTTCAGCCCCTGGTTTGGTTTATATACATTGATGACATCTTTGCCATTTGGACTCATGGTGAGGTTGATCTGTTAAATTTGTGGAACCTCTAAATTAATTCTCCCAGTTAAATTTCAAATTGGCTTATTCTGAATTCCATGCCACATTCTTCTCACCAAATTGTAGCGACACATGTCTGTTCATTTTAAAGCCACTAGCAAACAACAGTACATATATTTGACAGCTGCCATCCTTTCCATGTCAAACATTCACTCCCGTATACAGACAAATGTGTTTGCTCAAATGCAGACTCTTTGCAGCAATACAACACCATTCTCACCTCAGCCTACACTGGAATAATTATCTCACCAGCCTTATCCAAAAACAGATTTCTGGTGGCATCACTTTCAGTCCTAGTATCGCTGATCCCTCCAAAAATCAACTTAGGTACCTCTTTTCACCTAGTATTATCGTGATGTACCTATAAATGAGCTACTTCAACAAGGCTATAACTGCCTGAAATCATGCCATAGGCTCATTCTGTCTGACAGTTTGCCCACTAAACCTAACATAGCTTTCCGCCCCCCACCTTTCCGCACCTTAAATCTTCGCAATATCTTGCTCAGACCCTATGCTCCTCTGTAACTGAATCCACTGTAATAGTTGCCCTATGCACCCTCCTGCCACCAACTATATAAGCCCAGTAACTGGTAAAACATATGCTATCAACAGAGGAGCCACCTGTGAAACAACACATCATTCACCAGCTTTTATGTAAACACTGTGCAGCATTTTAATATGGTGTAACTTATTACCACCAAATTATCCGTTAGGACGAATGGGTATAGGCAGTGTGTACCTACTGGCAACAGCACAACATAATAGTTGTGACCTTGGTACCTGTTTCACCACACATGCCATCTGAACTCTTCCCCAACACCAATTTCTCAGAACTCCACATGTGGGAACTAGTGTTAATGTACTTGGTTCTCGTGACCTACCTGGCCTTAATTTACTTTAATTTTGTCAGTCTCAGCAGTTCTTCTCAGTAACTACTCCTTTCTTCACTCACTTTTAGTTTTCTATATCTTTCGTTTGGAACCTGCCTATCCCCCCCCCCCCCCCCCCCCACCTCTAAGATGTATAATGCATTTAACTTTAACTTTCGACTCGTATTAACTCTTGCACAATATTTTCTTGGTAATGTGTTCCATATTGCTCTAACCTCCACCTTTAAGCTCTCATGTTTTTCTCATCCAGTGTAGTCACCAACAATCAGTCCTTTCTTCTTGTTCTCTCTGCTAAGTCTTCAGCCTGCAGTTCTGGGTGACTTTCCGTAACTTTCTCTTTTTCCTTCATTCCCCTTACTTCTCCTTCAGCCCTTCTGCAAGGAGGAGTTGCCAATAGCTCCGAAAGCTTGCACACTTCATTACCTTTTATAGATGTTTCCTGTTACTGCCACTTGGTGAGTAAATTTATTATCCATCCAGTTGTATCGTAGTTTCAGAAACTGATTATTTTTGTTGATATAATGTGGTAGTATGGTATAGTAGATAAGGGAATGAACAGCATAAGTTTACAATAATTATAGCTTTGGAGTGAACACTGATTTTTAGATGATGTGAGTAATTAACAGTTCTTTCACACTTTGGAGGTTCACAAACTCTTATCCAGAATTGCATCATAAATTGAGTGTATTGCATTTCTTTCTCTGATAAAAAATGCGCTCATGAGTAGCACTAAGACAATGATAAGTTGAACAAAAAACTAACGTACATGCAGTTGTTTATCATCCATAATTCATTAGTTTCCATTAAATTTGAATATTAGTCCTATTTATTTATCATCTAACTGAATGCTTTTTTTGTCCATTGATTTCACTTATGACCTAGTCAATGACATTTATACCCGTTCTGTAAATAACATGTGCATTCCATTTTAGATTTTTACATACACGTCCTGCATATTTAGAATGAATTGTTACCAAAATTTTCCTGTTCATGTTGCTTTCAGTACCTATAACTGTGCATTACATTTATGACCGCAACATCAGGAAGTCTACAAATCCTTAGTTCTATTACTGCCAGGCCATAAGACTGGTTCCTGCCTTAGTTTTTAAAGGCTAACAATGAATTACTGTAATATTTAGTGTTAATGATCCATATTGTTGTATAGTTATGATTTTTTTTTAGGTTACTCATTAATGTAAAGCATTATGTATGCTTGATTCTTTACAGATGTCACTAGACCACAATAGAATTATCCAGGCTAATCAGAACCTGTATGAAGCCAGTGCTGGGAACATACCAACTACTTACATACCGACATCATCTGCAGGAAGGTATGTTTGTTTAGTTTATTTGCTTTATTAAAAAAAAAATTGCAGCTGCCATATGCGTTACATCATAGACTAGAAAAACATAGATGTATAGCTCCCCATTTTCAGTATAATATTGGGTAGATTATCATGGACGTACGCCGTGGACTAATTAACGTTGGCATTTCAGGACCATCGCTCTGAACATAAATTCCATCCTGTCAATTGGAGACAATCTCACAGCAATTGCTGAATGTTTTAACTAAAAATTTGAAAGCTAGCGATATATAGATAAATAAAACGACAAACATCTGTCCATCATTCCCACCCTGTGTCTCCTGGACGGTATGTCATTGCTTGTTTATGCCAGTATTTTATTGTGCTGGCTCAAGCTATGTCAGCTTCTTACATGTATTGGTAAACTAAATATTGCATGCACTTATTTGCTCACATTTTGTAACATTTCTGAAATGTTCATAAAGTTAAAAAGCACTATCTGGTAGTATCCTTTATGCAGACATTAAATGTTGTGGTCACTTGCATGGCCTTATGGTGTCAGATCTTTGGGGTTTGTTGCTTCATAGAAGCATGAATAATAACAAATGGTCAGGTGGCAAACATGGTTTTGTCAGTTACTCCGTGACCACTGCATCAGGATCACCTTTCAGATCTGTGGGACACTGTCATTCCATTATTTACACTGAACATATTGACAGTTTTTGAGTCAGTTATTTAATAAAAACATATGTACTTTACAAGCTATACTTACCATATGGTTGTGGCATTGAATGAATATTTGCATATCAATAAGAACTTGAACATAGTAAATCAGTCTATGAACGTGTGGTGTTCTTCAGAACAGACAGTCACATTGGCCTGATGCTGCCTCAACTGCGTTTCAGTATAGAGCTTAAGGAACTAGGTGTGTTTGAATCGTAGTTTATATATATATATATATATATATATATATATATATATATATATATATATAAAGAAAGAAACTTCCACATGGGAAAAATATATTAAAAACAAAGATTCCAAGACTTACCAAGCGGGAAAGCGCCGGCAGACAGGCACATGAACAAAACACACACACACAGAATTACTAGCTTTCGCAACTGATGGTTGCTTCTTCAGGAAGGAGAGGGAAAGACGAAAGGATGTGGGTTTTAAGGGAGAGGGTAAGGAGTCATTCCAATCCCGGGAGCGGAAAGACTTCCCTTAGGGGAAAAAAAGGACAGGTGTACACTCGCGCGCGCCCACACACACACACACACACACACACACACACACACACACACACATCCATCCGCAGATACACAGACACAAGCAATATATTAAAAACAAAGATTCCAAGACTTGCCAAGCGGGAAAGCGCCGGCAGACAGGCACATGAACAAAACACACACACACACAGAATTACTAGCTTTCGCAACCGATGGTTGCTTCTTCAGGAAGGAGAGGGAAAGACCCACATCCTTTCGTCTTTCCCTCTCCTTCCTGCAGAAGCAACCATCGGTTGCGAAAGCTAGTAATTCTGTGTGTGTGTTTGTGTGGTTTGTTCATGTGCCTGTCTGCCGGCGCTTTCCCGCTTGGTAAGTCTTGGAATCTTTGTTTTTAATATATTTTTCCCATGTGGAAGTTTCTTTCTATTTTATATATATATAGGAAATGTACGGTTTAGATGGTTGATATCATGGGGTACAAAAAAAGACATAAATATTCAATCTGTTGCAAATGAGTGGTTTGTTATTGTAATACAGACATGTCGTGCAATATTTGGATCTCGTATTAATAAATGAAGATCATACTGCTGCGTTACTACAGTATTTTACAGACTGTAAGCTGCTATGGACTATTAAGACACATCTTAATTTTAAGTGTGTTTTTAAATAACATTTTTATAATTTTCATTATTAGATTGTAAAGCAAAAGCTCCAGGGACCTCACCACTCTTTGGCAAGTTCGTGTTTCGCGACCATGGGGCTCGAGCCTTTGCAGCACCTCTTCCCTTTCCATGCTTCATGTCTATCCTGCTATTCTTCTTCCCCTCCCTTGGGAACATGTCTGGGATATTTTTGGGAATGTGTTCTGAGGTTTTAATAGCCTGACATCAGAACAGCCCATCATCCGTTTTTTCCTCCGCATCAGCATTTGAGGTTCCTCTTGTTCCGTTTTCCTCCCTGTGCACTCCTGAAGCCCTAGTACAAGTGTTTGCTGCATAACATGTGACAAGGGGTAACGTGTAAATTCCCAGCCCCAGGTCGACAGATACGGTTTGCACATAACTGCTGGTACAGGCCAAGCCCAGAGAGGCATGATTGCCTGAGCTGTTATTTTCCCAAATTGCCAATTGGTGCTTGTGTCAGGAGTTTGGGAAGTTTAACCTGAGGTGTGAACAATCACCTAAGGTGGCTGAGCCCTCTTTGAGAGGGAGACCTCAGTTGGAAGGAGCACACCATCTGAGATGCTAGCAATTGTGGAGGATTTTCTTGCAATGAGCCAGTCACTATCTCTATGTCTACTAAACGTAAATAGAATGAGGCTAATGATTCAAAGGATCTCCTAGCTGCACCTCGGTTCCTTGTGGTATCATATACCGAAGGATGTCAGTCCTTTGCTATGGTTAATCCGTTTAATATTCAGAAAGTTGTTGATGCAGTTGAGGCCCAGTGAAATCCTAATCTTGTTTACATAGTGGTACTTTCTTCTGGAGACCAATTGTGATTTTCAAGCCCAAGGGCTGCTTACTGCTTCGCTCTTCCACAGCTAGCCTGTTCGTGTTGAGGCTCATCAAACGCTGAATTCTCATGTGGTGTTATTTACACTTGGCTTCTTGAGGGTCTGACCAAGGGAGAAATCCAAACTTACCACTCTGACCACGGCATCACTGCAGTCCATCGGGTAATGAAAAAGGTTGATGAAACATTAGTGCCTACACGCACTCTTTTTCTCACGTTTGATCGGGTAGTGCTTCCATCAAAGATCAGAGCAGTCTATGAAGTCATTGCAGTCTGACTG
Organism: Schistocerca gregaria; assembly: GCF_023897955.1. NCBI lineage: Eukaryota > Metazoa > Arthropoda > Insecta > Orthoptera > Acrididae > Schistocerca > Schistocerca gregaria. Next base: position 386,655,405 of record NC_064924.1, read on the forward strand.
TACATTCCAAACCTGATTTGTTGCTACCAGTGTCAACATTACAGTCATTCTTGCCTGTCCTGTCAAAACATCTCTAAATCTGTTACTTGTGCTAGGGATGCTCATGAGATCAGTTTGCCTGCCGCCTCCTTGCTGCATCAGTTGCAATCGCGACCATGTAGCGTCATCCTGGGAATGTCCTGTGTATCTTGATGAGCGGCCCATCCAGGAGATCTGGGTGAAGGTAAAAGTAACTTACCCTGTCATTCGCAATTTGTTGGTTCGTCAAAAGCCTTGCATTTTACCATCTGACACATTACCATTCTTGTTACGCATCCAGGAGATCTGGGTGAGGGTAAAAGTACCTTACCCTGTCATTCGCAATTTGTTGGTTCGTCAAAAGCCTTGCATTTTACCATCTGACACATTACCATTCTTGTTACGCATCACTCTACGAAGGACATAGCCATGCAATCTTGTGACCTCCAATTCAGCACTGCAGTTGTAAAATTGCCCAGTGTCACAGTAGCATCTCCATCTCTTCCTCCTCCAGCTGCGGAACAAGCCACCAGATCTTCGCCCCCGATAGTGAAATCACCGGCTTTATAACCACCAGGCTGGAAAGGGAAAAAAGAACGCTCCTGTGAAGCCTTCTTATATCCTTCCAGCCAATAAATGTCTGAATCTTTATCTGCCAACCGCAAAGACTCTAAGAAATAAAACAAATACAAATGGTCTTTCCTTCTCTGACTTCGGGATCCTCTTCAGCGATGTCGCTGTGTGATACCCTGACAGGGCTGACCTCCTTTTCACTGATGTGCACCACCTACTGTTTTTCTGTCCTTGTATCTGCAGACCTACCCAGAGAGAATGCCAATACCTCTGTAGATCTCATGGAAGAGGATCCTCCTGCCTCTGTGCCCTGTAGCAGTGAGTCTTTGAAGACTGGCACTTGGTGACCACAGAGGTGACAACCCTTCATTTGTTCCCTTCTCCCTTTGGAACCATTATGTCTCTTCGCCAGTGGAACTTTAGTGGCATTAGGTGCAACAAGGAGGAATTATGGCTGATGTTGGAATCAGTGTTCGCTTGTTGTTTGCCTCCAAGAAACAAAATTGCATCCCGGCAATTGCTTCAACCTCGCGCATTGTCTTCTGGTCTGCTTTCTCTTTACGGCACAGTGTCCCGGTCCATGGTGGACTGAGCCATGCCACGAAGTGATTCACTTGCTGAGTTCACTCTCTGTGTTTTTAACTGTCATCCTAAAATGGCGAACTATATTCTTTATAAACAGTTGCGTGTACAGTATCATCAGATTCTTTGGGATGGCAAAGTTCTTTTAACAGTTTCACTTCCTGTTCCATTGTGTGGGGCAACCTCCATAGGCTCTCTGGGACTAAGGTCTGTTCCCCAATTTCCAGCCTGAGTGTAGCAGATGATAACATTGTGGACCCTGTTGCTATCTCTTTAACACCTTAGACTGCTATTTTGTGGAGATTTCAAGCTCCATCCACCATCACCCCATCTTCCTCCCTGTGAAACAAGTGGAAGAGGCTTGGGTGAGTCCCTTCTCCTCTTAGAATCATGAATGCTACAATGCCGCCTTTACTTCGATGAAACTTGACCACGCTCTCACTTCATCCCCTCCTCTACCCAAGGCTGGACGATATTCACATTCAGATGTTGCAGCAGCATCTTTCTCATGTTGGCAAGTACTTCCTCCTTCATATGTACAATCACATTTGGACAGATGGCATGTTTTCCAGACACTGGAATGAAGCCACTGTTATACTTCTACGTAAGCCCAGTAAGGACAAACACCTTTCTTCTAGCTACTGCCGTATTTCTCTCACCATCTATGTTTGCAAGGTGATGTTGTTGTTGTTGTCTTCAGTCCTGAGACTGGTTTGATGCAGCTCTCCATGCTACTCTATCCTGTGCAAGCTGCTTCATCTCCCAGTACCTACTGCAACCTACATCCTTCTGAATCTGCTTAGTGTACTCATCTCTCGGTCTCCCTCTACGATTTTTACCCTCCACGCTGCCCTCCAATGCTAAATTTGTGATCCCTTGATGCCTCAAAACATGTCCTACCAACCGATCCCTTCTTCTAGTCAAGTTGTGCCTCAAACTTCTCTTCTCCCCAATCCTATTCAATACCTCCTCATTAGTTATGTGATCTATCCACCTTATCTTCAGTATTCTTCTGTAGCACCACATTTCGAAAGCTTCTATTCTCTTCTTGTCCAAACTAGTAATCGTCCATGTTTCACTTCCATACATGGCTACACTCCAAACAAATACTTTCAGAAACGACTTCCTGATACATAAATCTATATTCGATGTTAACAAATTTCTCTTCTTCAGAAACGCTTTCCTTGCCATTGCCAGTCTACATTTTATATCCTCTCTACTTCGACCATCATCAGTTATTTTACTTCCTAAATAGCAGAACTCCTTTACTACTTTAAGTGTCTCATTTCCTAATCTAATTCCCTCATCATCACCCGATTTAATTTGACTACGTTCCATTATCCTCGTTTTGCTTTTGTTGATGTTCATCTTATATCCTCCTTTCAAGACACTATCAATTCCGTTCAACTGCTCTTCCAAGTCCTTTTCCGTCTCTGACAGAATTACAATGTCATCGGCGAACCTCAAAGTTTTTACTTCTACTCCATGAATCCTTCAGCATCAACACACGCTTCTTCCACTGTTCGTAGCCCTTCTGAAAGGCCTCTGGTGTCTTGTTGTCAAGGGCTCTCATCGAAGCCTGCTGGATGGCGTCGCTGGAGTCGAATTACTTCCCTTTTAGGTCTGTCTTGAGTCGGGGGAGGAGAAAAAAGTCACTTGGAGCCAAGTCGGGGCTGTAGGGTAGCTGCGGCAGTGTTGTCATGTTGAACTTGACCAAAACTTCAGTGGCAGCGAGCGACATGCAAGCGGACATGTTGTCATGGTGGAGAATCCAATTGCCCTTGATTGCCAGGTGGATGCGGCGAACTTGATCTCTCAAGCGGTGGAGCACTCCAGTGTAAAAGTCACCTGTGGCAGTCTGTTCACGAGCAACAAACTCCTTGTGAATCACTCCTTTACCACAAAAAAACAATCAGCATGCACTTCACACACTATTTGCTCATGCGAGCTTTCTTGGTCTTCGGCAAGGAAACAGTATGCCATTTTAAGCTTTGACGCTTCGACTCAGGATTGTACTTGTAGACCCAGGTCTCATCACCAGTAACTACCTTCTCCAGAAGGTTCAGATCAACATTCAACCGTTGGAGCATTTCCTGGCAAACAGTCATGCGCCATTTGTTCTGATCCACCAACGAAACTTTTGGCACCAGTTTGGCACACACTTTCCGCATCATCAAATTCTCCATCACAATCCTCCACACCGTACTCTGACTGAGTCCCAGTTCATCGGCAGTTAATCTAGTACTAAGACGATGGTCATTGTTTAAAAGTCTCCACATTTTGATCCATTTGGCTGGATGATGGCCTCCCAGAGTGGTTGTTGTCTTCAACATTACCGCGGCCATCTTTGAAACGTTTGTGCTACAAGAAAACCATTGCATGGGATGTGACTTCTTCCTTGAAGACCTCGTGAATCATACCGAGAATCTCCGAGGTGGTTTTGTTCAGTCGCAGGCAAAACTTAATTGCATAACGCTGCTCCAAGTGCTGCCCCATTTTCACCTCTCCCACTTTCAGCCGAGATCAGTGACATGTACTCATGCTGCAAGTGATGCGCACTCTCCAGGATTCTGGAGGCAACTGCCCCCCCCCCCCCCCCCCTCCGCTCCGCGGGCAGAACTGGTCCACGCGCACTCCCCTACCCAGAAATGAATCAGTCTTGAAACTTTTGAATCACACCTTGTATATACAATGCAGCAAGCTGAGTGGAAAATAGGTAATTTTAAATGAAATTAAAAAACAGGTGTAAAGAATTTACAGTGATTTTGAAATACTGGTTAGGATTGATTGGCTGCATTTATTGCATCCAGTGCACTAGCCGTTCTTGCTAGGTTTCTTTAATGCATATATATTCTGGGGAGCTAGGTTTATTTTGCATTCCTTTTTTTGTGACTGAAACATGTCAGAATTTGTCATACAGTTAAAAAGTTCTCCCTCATTTAAAAGCAACATCGTTTTTTTTAGTTAATCTTTTAAATAATTATGGATATTTTTGAAGATATGTTTTGTTGATAAGCATTGAATGTTCAGGCTTTGCTTTTTCACTTATTACAGTACCAACGTGTACTTCGCTGACAATCACAGTGTCCTGTTTCAAGCAAAGAGAAACTACAGTGTGGCAGGGTTCTGGTTTGAAATGTTGTGAAATATAACCAATAAAAATTAATAAATTGAGCTATTACAATGATAGCAGGTCAACTTGTATTCATTTGAGTACTTGCATTACACTTACAAGACTGCATGGATAATGACAAGTGGCAGTAACAGCTGGCACACTAGCAGTAGAGACAAGAACTTAAAACTTACAGAATTGTAGACAAATTATTGTTGGTTTTCACTGTTTTGTTGTCCAGCTGATGATACACAGCCCCAAAACTCTCATAGCAGTATACGTAGCAAATCTGCCAAGTATAGAGTTTTTACCGCTATTCTGTAATATCAATAATTTTATCGATCAGAATAATAAAAGAACCCTCCAGTAGAATTATGAACATCCTTATGTAATGTAAAGAAATGTTTTATGCAGAACACAGCCTTTTTTTGCATGTTTCCATTTGCACTTCTTATTTGAGAGCTACCCATGGTCTATTCAAAAATGTACCAGCATGAAAAACTTTCTCATCTGAACACCCTATCCCTGACGTTTTCCTCTCAAAATTTGAAAGTTTGTTGTATCAGACAGTTGGAGAATTCAAATATTGGATGAAGGACGATGGCAGTCACTTAATATCACTAAATTTTTTTGAGTGGGAGGAGGAGGACAAAATTGACCTTTAGTTGAATAAGTTGTAAAATGGTTATAAGGTTACCAGTGAACAGTGTTTACATACTAAAACTAGTTTTTTATTTCATTGCCTTGTGATGTGGAACTATCAAGACTTTGAGCCCGTAATCTTAATTTTGAAGACTCGAGGAAAATGATTTATGAATCTCAAAATCTGTAAAATGCTGCATCAGTAATACACAGATGTTTGAATTGACTCTTTGCAACACTATTTCTTTTTCTAAAAAATGCTTCTAAGGAATGGAAAATTGTTAAAACATTGGTTCAGCAGAAATGCTTCAGTTTCAAAATATAGCTCCAGGATCTGCTGCTTTATCTGGTCATAAAATCTGCAGTAGTGTTGACTTGAGTCTGATTAGTACTACTCTTTATTGTAGACAAAATGTGCTTATAAACTTATTTTAATATTTCTCGAAAAGAACTGACAATATGATTTGGTAGCTGATACTATAATGCAAAGTTTGTATAATGTAGATGCACACACACCATTGTGCGGAAAAAATGATGTGACTTTTTGTAGAGTCTTTCTGGAGGAAGAAAATGCAAACTAGAAAGTTAAAATGACAAGTGTATGAATGTAGAGCAGGAATTTGTCTGAGTGTAGTGTGTTTGAGAACATGAGAGAGTAATCTGTCATCACTCACTGTCAAATCTGTTACAGTATCATAAGTACTTTTAAGTTCACAGTGGACTTGATATTTGTAATTAAAAATTTTAAATTGTATGGAATAACTCTGTAGAAAAGTTTTGGACATAATATTGTTTCTCAGGCATAGTAAATTTATTCAGTGCCAAATGAACTTAGAATAGTCACTACCAAGTCATTAGGAGCCCCCCCCCCCAAAAAAAAAAAAAAAACCCTTGCACACGATAAAAACCATTTATATGAAATTCATAATTCGAAGCTGAAAAAGCCTGGAAATCTTTCCGCAGAAGAGAATGACCAACCTATTTTATTATAAAATTTCATCACAATGTTCCTTGTGTGGGCTGTAATTATGTAGTTCTTGAATCTTATATGTCCTCCCATGGAAGGTCCATCTTCAGTCATTGGATGTCAAAATGAGGAGGGGGGGGGGGGGGAGGAGGAGGAGGAGGAGCTGTAGCAGCAGCAGAAGCTGAAAATTGATAGTTGTTTCTGAGAGTTGTAGTTTGTTATTGCTATGCTACAGTTTGTATGAGAACGAAGTCTTTCGCTACGGCGCTGATGTGTAAAACATTCTCGGTTTTCGTGCTGCGTCAGTTTGGGATAAAATCTCAAGCTTTCGATGATAGCCTCCATCGTCATCATCAGCAGCAACTGACAACCTTTGCTTCTGCTGCGGTGGCTTTATATAGCCCGTGGACGGCTTGTGATTGGTCGGCGATTATGTACTGCTGTTGCAGACAGTGTCAGTGCTGCACTGGTGGAACCACCGCTTCTGTGGGAAGGTAAACCCTGCAAGGAATGTCTCTCAGGGTGTATACAACGCGGGACAACCAGGAGATCCAGGAAAATCTCGGAAGTTTTTTCATCTGGGAGAAAACCGGAAAAAACCCAGAAATTTTTTAGAATTCCGGTAATTTTTCATTGTTTTAGTTTTCAGTTAAATTTTTGTGATTGACTGGTAAGAACCAATACTCTAACAAAGAATATTATTATATTCCACATCTGCAGTACCTGTAATACTGCAGCAACAAAACATGAACGAGAGAAAAAAACAAAAATAATACTTGAGTAGCAAAGGAAATGCGCCATATACAACAACAAAACACAGTGCTCATAGAAGTGTCTGCCAACAGCAAAGTGCGTCAAAGGCATTAGGAAGACTATGCAATGCTTCCTAACAATAAATTGCCTCCGATGAGCATGATGTGACAGCTGTTTACATTGGATTCGTTTGAGCAGTTACGGGCAGGCTGTCGTGCATGCACAGTCGAGTTGCGTATGAGTAGTACCTTCTCCTGCTTCTGGCTACAGATGTGTGGCTGGGTGCCCCTATCTAATATTGTCTGGTTCGGAAATATCATAGATCTGGGGATGATGCACAGAGCAGTCTGAGTTGTTGCAGGGAGGTGGGTAGTCTCCACATGACCTGTGTTTACGTTTAGTGATTTTTCCTGTTTCCTCTTCATTTATTGCTCTCACATTAAATGAAAACAAAACGGATTTCTGTGGCTGGGAACTATCAAATGAGCTAAAATACATTTTCATAATTATGGAAGGCAAATATGTTGTTAGTTTCAGGTTTTATTTCCAACTTTCAGACAGTCAACCATTAATCACCTTGTAGAACGATGAAATTATATTTGTCGGATTGCTACGGAGATTTGGCTTTTATTAATCTTTTCTGCTGAGGCAGTCAATTTATTTGAAATGAAGTGTTTAATTTCACACTGTTGGCTAGTTTCAACTGTTCGCTGCATTTCAAGTGCATATTTTCCACCTTCTAGCTTGTGTGGCATTATGCCATAGTAAAGAACCAAACATGAGATTATACAATACTGGTACTAAAGAAAATTTACATCCGAATCTGGACATTCGAATGGGCACTTTAAGCCGAATTATGCATTTTAGTATGGTTCGTGAAATTCCGATGCTCTTGAAGTATCCTCTGACATCTTGTTTCTTGTATGATTTCTTGTATGACATAATGCAAGATGTTTTAATGTTTTATATGTACAAACATCGGGCTTCCTGCGTCATCGTAGCTGCACAAGCGCAGTGATGCCTGTTATCTGGCGCTCTCTGCTGCTGAAACAAACCAATTTCTAACAGGTTACGGGAAAATATTGTGAATAGTGGTTTGAAAAGTGTTACTTTCAAAGTAAATTTCCTTTTACGCAAGATGAAGTATGTGTGGGACTGTACAATGAATTTCCTAAATCACGGAGCGTTTGACTCTCATTTAAAAATCAACTCTTTGAGGACGACCATCTAGAAGAATTTTGAGCCCAGAAGACCAGACATTTACGTCATAATTAAAAATTTTACTAGCAGATTTGTGTGATGTATCTTAACTTTCCTTATCTGTGTGTTCACTCTACTTAAGAGTGATCTTGCTATTGGCTGACTACATCACGTGTCCTATGCTGTCATCAGCTGGCGAGATCACATGACAGGCGCTATGACTGATACACAAAAGCGCGTCGCAGTCTCGATTTCAATGCTTCAGAAAGTAATGTGCGGTGTTTGGTTGAATTCGAATTTATACCTTCGTAACTTGAAAATATGCAGTGTACATGTTGCTCCTCATCAAAGATCTTTCCAAAATGTCACAAGCTGACCAACCAGAAGCCGTCCACGGGCTATATAAGCCCACCACAGCAACAGTGAAGACAGTCAGTTGCAGCTGACAGTGATGATGGATGCTATCATCGAAAGCTTGAGATTTTATCCCGAATTGATGAAACAAGAAAACCGAGAATGTTTTACATATGCTACAGTTGTTGAATCAGAAATCAGTTTTGATTAGTTTCCAAAAAAGTTTACAGTGAAGCGAGATTAGAGGGAATGGCGACTAGCCAAATTTTTGATGAATTTAAATAACATCTGTCCCTTGTCATATGAAACTGTTCATTTCTTATAAATCAGTAAGGTGTTACAAAATACATCTGTTTTTTCCCCTCTTAGCAGTCCTTCCACCTTTTCTACTACACACACACACACACACACACACACACACACACACACACACACTGAAAATTTGAGGAATTATTCCTCATGGTCTGGAATATTCTTCATTGCTTTGATGTGTAATAAAGAGAAAAAAAATAGTCTCCAAAGGTACCCATATTTGCCTTTGATCAAATCTTTTCTTCCTAAGGCACTGACAATGTATTTGTTGAACATTTTGTGTGACCCATGATAATCCTCTGTCTGTGATTTGTAGATGCATGCAACTGGCTTTGGTTGTAAAATGGAGAAGTATAGTCACTTTTCCTGGCAAAAAGAACTTGTTGCATTTTTGAGATTAAATGTTTGTCTTGTGTGCACCAGTTGGGCATAAATTGCAGATAAAGGTTGAATATTTTTGTTGTTGCATGTTTGTTATTATTACATAACGTCACAACTTAAGTTGAAAAGCTGCAGTTTGCCATCACCACTGTGTTCTACACTTACCCATCCTCCCTGTGTTGTACACAAATTAAAAATGATCTCTCCCACTCTTTCTCTCCCTCTCTTTCTTTCTGATGCACTCTCCCCTCCCCCACCCCTGCCCTCAGTTCCTCCTCAATCCGTAGTTCGCTGGTTCCAGTCCATTTCACTTTAAGAATACCCCAGGATAGATTCATGTTGCCACATTGAGGAACATTGTGAACAAGATAATGTGAAACAGTTGCATCAGAGAATTTACTGTGTGTTGTTGAGGCCTATTTATTGCTGAAAGCATCTGCACCTCTTGTATACTAATGCTATAGAAGAATCTGAATGAAGAGATATGAACAAACTGCTGACTGTTTGCAGCAAGTGATGTCACAACTTGCAGGACACTCAGACAGTTTTCTTGACAGTGAAGTGTGTTTAATTGTTCAACAAAGTCTCCTTTAATTGTGAGTCCTTGCCCTGTATGATAATTTCTTATGCTCTGTTTCTTTTTCTTTCTGGCAATTCATATTTGTAAAATAATGTCACTACTACAGTGTGATAGTGTCGCAACTTTTCTCAAAACTGTATACAAACCTACTCATTGAATGTTGGAAAGGTCATTATTGATTTACTGACAGCAAAACAAAATGATAATTTGGTGGTTCATTCAGAGGATAAATATACTTAATTTAAATTTGACTGTTATTAAGAAAAACATTGTATTGCTGATTTTGTGTTGTTTTATGTCATCCGAAGGAAATGGAAAAAAAAGCCAGATCAAGTAATGAGAAACAATTGCATAAATAATTTGTAAATGAGTCTCTAAAAATCAGGTAGCATCTGTTGTAGTGCCCCAATACCTTCTCCACAAGATAATGTAATGTGAAATTTTGTTTTTGTTATTATGATCCAGGGCGACAATTATTGAATTATATTTAAAAAAATCGTCATAACTTCTGAACCGTTTGCACCAGGACGTTCAAACTGCATTGTTCACTGCGGCGCTTGATGGGAAATAGTATGCGCAGGCGCATGCTCCTTGTTGTTTTTGGCCATCTGCGCATGAAAATGTCCTGGTTCAGCATGCCTGAGCGTATGGCACATGTGAAGGCATACTATGTATGCAATAACTACCCAACTGTTGCTCAAAGGAAGTTTGCGACTGAGTTCAAGCTGAAGACAATAAGGTACATGTGTGCTAAAAATCAAGAATTTAATTTGGAAGTTTGAGAGAACGGGTAGTCTTTGTGATGACATTGTTGCCAATGTCTATTGTTCAAACAGGGTGGAAGCCCCAGGAAATTGACCAGATGAGCTGCACAACACGTGGGAATCAATCGGGAGATGCTGTGCCAAAACGTTGTTGAAGACCTGCATCTCTTCCCACATAAAATTCAAACCCATCACTCATTAAGCCCCAGAGCCGTGTGACAACGGTTATGTTTCGCCGACACTACTGTCCACAGAATTGACAAACAGGACTGTGATGTGAATATGGTTTGGTTTAGTGATGAAGCCCTCATTTATTTGGATGTGCTTTTCAGTAAGCAAAATTGGTGCATTTGGGGGACTGAGAATCCACATTTTGCAATCAAGAAGTCTTTACGTTCAACAGATGGCTGTATAGTGTGCAGTGTACTGTCAAGGAATAATCAGTGTGATATGTCTTCATGGCATGGTGACTACGGAATGGCATGTAAAGATTTTGGAAGCTGATTTTTTATCCCCATTATCCAAAGTGACTGTGATTTCAACGAAATGTGGTTCATGCAAGATGGAGCTTGACCCAATCAAAGTAGGAGTGTGTTTGATGTCCTAGAGGAGCACTTTGGGGCTGCATTATGGCTCTGGTGTCCCCAGAGGCCACTAGAATGGGCCACGATTGGCCTCCATATTTTCTTTATCTGCACATATGCAACTCCTTTTTGTGGGGTTCTGTTAAAGATAGAATGTACAGCAATAACCTCAATACCATTGCTGAGCTGAAAACAGCCATTCAGGAGGTCATCAACAGGGTAGATGCTCGGACACTTCAGCAGGTCATGCAGAATTTCGCTATTCATCTGTGGTACATCATCCCTAATGAAGGCAGGCATATCAAACATGTTATAACCTAATTCTGAATATCTGTAGTGAAGTTTACATCTTGAATAAATTGTGGGCAAGTGATAGTTTGTAACTAATTTACATTTGTCCCCCCCCCCTCCCCCCCCAAATAAGGTTTAGCAATTTTCACCCTGTATTTATTTCAGTTATGACCATAGCTGCAATGCGAATTAAGAATATTTTGATGCATTTCAGACATCACTTGCATTGTTCATAGGTGTACAAGGTGTCCCATTTATTTTGCTCACCCAAAATAATTCTTTTTCATGAGTTAAATGAAAAATTGTTTCAACCAATGTTTTTTAACACCATTGGGTAGTTCTTGCTGAAGGATATGTTTTATGTAACCCCACAGATGTAGCCGGTACAGGATAGAGTTTAATTTTTTTTAAAGGAAATCATTTACATTTTATTTAAGAATACACTCATCCTCTCCAAAAGCTATTAAAAATTCAGCACACTGTACCATTTTATCTACAAAACTAGGAGCATAACTTCTCTAATTTAAATAACATTTCAGAGCATTTTGTTAACTAAATCATTTAACCTCTTGAACATTTACAAATTACCAATAAACATTGAATGCAGCAGTACTGCACTGTACTACATGAAAAACAGGGTGTTTAAATCACATGCTCAAGATGGTGACAATTGACCTTCATACATAGGGTCTATCTGTGGGTGATGGAGGCCTATGTCGTGCTACTACATCCTCTGTGATGATTGTACAAGCATCAGTAATGCATTGCTGCATGTCCTCTGGTGTTGTTGGAACATTTTGATGGACAGCATCCTTGACTGCTCCCCTCAGAAAAAAAATCCAGCAGTGTAAGGTCCAGAGATTGGGCAGGCCAACTAATTGATCCACCATGCCAGATTCACTTACCAAAGTATTTATGGTCCAGAATATGTTGCGCTCGTAGGGGATTACGTGAAGAGCATCCATCATACTGACACCTCATGAGCACACTCTGATCCAGAGGCATGGCATCAAAGGGAACAGAAAGCGTGTATCTTAAAAATTGAGCATATTGTCAGCTATTTAGGTTGCCATTTACAAAGAAAGGTCCAGTAATGGTATCTCCAGTAATTCTGCACCAAACGTTAACGTTCCATGGATGTTGATGCGTTATCTGTCGGAGCCATTGTGCATTGTTGATGGACCAACAATGCATATTTCTCGTATTGACGATTTCTGTGTTGGAGAATGACACCTCATTGGTAAAAATAACATATGAGAAGAAATTAGGATTAGTCAGGAGTCATTGCTGAGCCCATTGCAAAATTGAACACTCTTGTTGAAGCCATTTCCATGAAGTCTTTGGTTTAAATGAGCATGGTAAGGATGGAATGTGGTGTGCACTTGTTATTTAGATACCAACTCCATGTTGGATTCATCGTGTGCTTACTTGAGGATTTATGGCTATGCCAGTGAGCACAGCGACCTCAGCAGGTTCGACTGTTGTTTTCTACGATGATTTCAGATTTACAGTAGAGTACAAGATAGACATAATAACATATTCATAATGTTCTCTAACACTACTGAACATAAAAATGCAAATTACTAAATTATTTCCTGTCAATGTGCTTTCTCCGTAGATCAACAGCATTTCTACCTTATTGTGATACATGTACACCATATACCTTTACTCAACAAAAACTGCATTTACAATGTGCACTATTGCTATGCAGTTTGTTACTCTGATGCACGACTACACTGGTATGCTCTGTGTGTGTGTGTGTGTGTGTGTGTGTGTGTGTGTGTGTGTGTGTGTGTGTGTCTAGGAGTACCTGTGTTGTTTACATGCGGTGGAAATCATAAGCAAAACCCACACGTCTACTGCAGCACTACATTGGGTGCATAATGTGTACAATCCAGGCAGTAAACAGCTCATTTTTGTCACAACATGTGTACTCTTTATCATTTTCTTATCTACATTTCATTGACAAAAATGGTACAGTGTGATATATTTTTGAATAGCTTTTGGAGAGGATAAGTGTATTTGTGAACAAAATTTACATGATTGTGTTCAAAAAAATTAATCTCTATCCTGTGTCTAGTGCATCTGTGGGGATGCATAAAACGTTTATCATCATCAAGAACTAGACAATGATAATAAAAAATGTTGGTTCAAACATCTTTTCATTTAAAGCACCAGCAAAGATTTATTTTGGGCGAGCAAGATAAATGGGACACCCTGTATAAAATTGCCTAATGAGCAGTTGAGAACAATACATTAAAAGCTATGCTCTTTGCATGTCCATCAATAGGTCTGCTGAAGACTAGTTTGAACCAGTCATAAAGAAACATTTGTAGTTACAATCTGAGCTTATAACTAAATTTCACTGTTGTAACTCCAATACTGTCATTGTTTACTTTCAGAATTGTTTTTTGTTACTTGGTGACTATCACATGAGATGCTTTTCTTGTACCATTAACTGTTACTATTTGTCAGTATTGTTTGCATGCATTATTATGAAAGTATTAATGTAGACAGTATACATGCATGTAGGGCATATTCTTTCATCGATTTATGTTAATGAGGATGAACAGTATGGCCCTGTCTCATGCTGTGAATACAATGTTACAATGTTAGTGCAGTCCGTCCTTTAACTTGTAGTAATAGTGTATTTTCTATTAATGTTGGTTGCACTGGAAGCAAGAGTCATTTTCTCCCCAAATAACTGCTGGAAACTAGAGTTACTGTTACCTTAGCTTACTTCAAGTATTTTATTTGTTGTCAGGTTGCTTTGGGTTACATTTATACCTTTCTTACTGCTATCTGTTATTAGCAACATTTTTTCTTTACATAATTATGATCACAGAAACTTGTTAGCACTTGCATTGGTTATATTGCAGTAATAGTATCCAGTATGCCTGGATGTGAAATCTGAGGTTTGTATGAAAATTCACATAAATTATATGGTTAAAATGAAGAAAAGTTGAAATTCATTGTGCGTTATTACTTGTTATTTAGGTTTAATATTACACACACACACACACACACACACACACACACACACACACACACACACACAGACAGAGAGAGAGAGAGAGAGAGAGAGAGAGAGAGAGAGAGAGAGAGAGTGTTTAGAGTGTTTAGGGAATGATTGATTTTGGAAATATGTTGTCAAAATGTGAAGAATTTTATGTTAATTTTTAATGTATTTGTGGCTCATTGCTCATATCTGGTACGTAAATTGAGAAGTGGCTGACACAGCTGTGCATGGAAATGGATAAACATGATTATGAAGATATTTGCACAAAGGTTTCAGGTAATTTTGATGGCAGATGACTAGCTGCAACTCACGTTGTTACAGTTATTTGTTAAGCACTTATTACAGTCGCTCTTCCCACCGCAACAACATGATCCTAATAATGTGGTCACATCCTTTTATTTATTTTAAGCTCTCAAAACAACAAAACTTTGTTTTGTTGTGCATTGTGTAGATTAGTTATTGAGAGCTCGCGCAATAGTGCATCCTTAAGCTATTAGTTGGATTTATCTTTCAGCTTTATCATAGAGTTTACTTTGCAGATTTGGAAAAGCATGTGAAAATTAAGTTCATTTATGAATGTAATGTCCTGACCTTGTTTATAGAACTTGATTAATTACAGTGCACTTTTTATAAGGAGTTACTTTACCTAGTATGTTGTTACTGTGATGTGTTTGGCTCATTTGTCTTGCTGTGTGCTGTACTGTAATACTTCCTAATGCTTTGAGCTGTAGGTAAATTCTTGTGCTTACAGTTTTATTTACTAAGATAGTCCTAGATGTTTTACGCAGAAGGTTCTCAGGAAATAACAGAAAAATCTACTGTGGACTGTGAGTAAAGTGGTACTACTTGCAATGTAAATGTAATGTCATGTTAGTCTGTAAGTTTTGATATCGCCTTGTGAATGCGATTGGGAAACAAAGATGTCTGCAAATCTGAGTGTTAATTACTCAGCATTCCATCTTCTGATTAGTTTTGAATTAGTAGGACAAAATGGTTTACAAAAAACATATTCCATTGGTGTTGTAATTTTCCATTGGGTTACCTGCTTTTTGAATGCTATTGCTGCACAAATCAGTTACAATATGTACAAAAATTGGTAATCAAAGATGCTTTAAGGTTTGGTCACCATTAGTCTATGCTGTAATCCTGCAAAAGTTAAAAGCTGTTGGACCAATTCAGGTTGTTTTTGTACAAGCCATCAACACCCTTTCTTATTTTGATAGCCTTTTCCACCTCGATGCTGGTGTGAAAGGAGAGTGGAAATCATAACATAGGCAGAAATCAATAAAGCATTTATGTATTAGAAATAAATAAAGTATTTATGTATCACTGGAAGCAGACATCAGTCTAAATGTTGGGAACAGTGTCGTGCTTGAAAAAATAAAATGTTATAAAATACGTACTTATAGAGTAGGTTCACAGTGCCTGACTGCGTTAAAATCCAAAAAACTTTGTTTGCAGTTGTTAGTGAATTGATATGACTAGCTTATATAAATGGTGGGCTGTTACAGGCTGTCAGTTTAAATGGTTAATGTAATTGAATCTTAATATCTGCTTGGATTTATCAGTATTGCTGAGTATATTCAGTTAAGCTGTGTATACAAAGGTGTATTTGGTCTGTGTAAATAATAGTATTGATTTTGGAGCGTCTCATGATTTTTGAAAGTAAAGGAACAAACAGATGTGAATTGCGTTTGATTTTAAATTTTCAAAGAATGCAATGCTAATACACAAATGGCACAAGGAACTTCGGTGGGCACAATTTAAGCCTCTGCAGAGGTAAGGTAGTTGCAAAACACTATGTTCTAGTGCTCAGTTTATATGTTAAAATTATAACATATGCATGGAGGTGAGGTACTGGTCCAGCCATTAGTTTTTTAATAGAGTTTTTGCATCATTTTGGGGATGCGTAGAGATCCTTACTTTGACACTAGCATTGATTAGTGCCACTATCTTGATCAGAAACTAGTTCTTGCTTATTCCGTAATGATCTTGTAGTTGATTACTTATTAACCTGATACAACAGAATGTGAATATAAATTTATTGGAAATGATAGAACAAAAGCATTCTTTCTCTCATCGCCATAAGAGAAACCATATCTTACTGTAGGATAGCTTCGTAGCAAGAGATTAGTTGGCTGATGTTTTTCAGTTTGCTGTGTATCAGTCTTTTCCACCATATTTTGACACAATTTAATGAAAAAAGATCAGCTAAATAATAGATTGCCAACCTTGTGTGACAAATTCTTTTCATGAAAGGAAAAAAAAAGGTTAAGATTGTGTGCCATAACCCTATAAGAATGCTTGTGAAGTAGGATTCAAGTCAAGACAGCTTTCCGTCGTCAGTAAGTTTACTGATATTCCCTAGTATCCCTTTTGTAAGGTATGTGAACTTTCAAGACAATGACTATCATTGTTGTGAATTAATAAAAATGGCACGCTTATGTTTTGGATGATGAAATTAACAGAATTTTTGCAAACTATGTAAGTCAGATCTATGGCTTTTGTGTATTAAGAGTTATGACCAAAGGACATTATGGCTGAGCAAAAATTGATGCATTGAATTGTGTATTTAGCTTAGCATTTTGTGTGGGACTGTTCTGGCACTTTTTTGTTGTGATTTAGACTGTGGCTGACTGGCTTTTGCTCAGATGTGCCTTTTGGTCACTGTTTGTGACCATGAAAGTTAAGATATATGCCATAAATAACAATGTATATATTGTAAATAAAACAGAAAGAAACTTCCACATGGGAAAAATATATTAAAAACAAAGATTCCAAGACTTACCAAGCGGGAAAGCGCCGGCAGACAGGCACATGAACAAAACACACAAACACACACACAGAATTACGAGCTTTCGCAACTGGCAGTTGCTTCGTCAGGAAAGAGGGAAGGAGAGGGAAAAATGAAAGGATGTGGGTTTTAAGGGAGAGGGTAAGGAGTCATTCCAATCCCGGGAGCGGAAACTTTCCGCTCCCGGGATTGGAATGACTCCTTACCCTCTCCCTTAAAACCCACATCCTTTCATTTTTCCCTCTCCTTCCCTCTTTCCTGACGAAGCAACTGCCAGTTGCGAAAGCTCGTAATTCTGTGTGTGTGTTTGTGTGTTTTGTTCATGTGCCTGTCTGCCGGCGCTTTCCCGCTTGGTAAGTCTTGGAATCTTTGTTTTTAATATAATGTATATATTGTTGTTTACATTGGCACAGTTTGTGGCAGTTGAAATTTTCTTGCCAAATTTTTGTGCTTGTAGATTAGAAATTCTGTGTGTGCATTGCTACTGCAGTGTTTCCAATGACAGATGGAACAAGTGCTTCTGTTTTCATCCTAAACACTGACAGTACAAATACTTATATCTCTGTGATAATGATGATTATTTCAAACAACGGATAGTCCAGGTCGGAATATCAGCGGTTATGAAAAGGATAGATTGCTACTCATAGCCTTGCTAGAGTGGCCACAGATAGTAGACATGTGTGTGCGAGGTTTGTCTGCCTATGTGAATGTATGCATGTGTTCCTTTCTTTTCTGAAGAAGTCTTTGATGAAAGCTCAGCATCTAACTGTCTTTTTCTTATGTCTGTCTTCAACTCAACATCTTGTTTTTAAGTGAGTAGCAATCTAGTCTCTTCATAATTGTAGAAATGAATATTGTTTCCCTCTCTGTTGCTATGTTTGTAATATAAAAGTTAAAATGTAGAGCCATTTATGACCACCACTAAAATTGTCAGTTAATTTTCCCCATTTAGAAAAAAGCTAATGAGCACTGTGGAGAATGTATAACTATATATAATATATACTAAAATATGGTTATGACAACATATAGTAATCAGTAACTTAGTATCAGGAAGGCAAAACATGTTCAGTGTGAGAATTACTATGTGTAAAAGGTTCCCCAGTTTGCATATTTCATAGATATTGTACGTTGTTAGGACAGTGCTTTATTGGTTTCCAGCATTCTTCTTCAGTATTATTCAGATGAAAGTGAATATAGGTACATAAGAACTGCATAGTTATCCAGTACTGCAGACACAGTAATCTTTGAATAAAAAATGCTTATTACATTTTTGTTGTGGAGAAATGTTTAAATCTGATATGTTCTGAAGGCAATAGCATTACTGCAGCTTCTACATGTAAAACAAGAAGTACTAAAAGTTATTTGCCCGATAAGAACAGTCGTATAAGTACTGCTGAATGTTTGCTGTAAAGTACCCCTTCATATAATCCTCAAAAATTTAATTCTTCTTTCTTAGTTATTGTGTTCAGTTTTTTATAAGTTAAATATTTATTTTCTATATTTGTTTCTTAAATTTTTTGTATTTTAATGTGTGCCCATTTCATGTAACATAAATTTTCATTGACTTAACTGAGTTTTTAGCATTTATCATGTGATTTTTATAACTTTTTTGCTCAGAATACTTTGACAGCATGTTTCGTGGACAGTCAGGTAGTGAAAATTAGTAGCTAATTTTCTGCTCTTTTTCATTAAGAAGACACTTTTATTTTCCTTCAACACTACACATACTAGTGCCTATTGTGATACATAACTTAATTCTAACTGTAAACTAATTTTTAATAGTAAAATGAGTGCTTCCCTCCAGCACATGTGCTTGTGTAGAGAGACTTCCTGTCAAGCCACACCAAATATTGTAACATACATTAACAACAACAACAGAAATGTAATGCATCAAAGTACATTGACACACCAAAGTGTATATCTCATGTGCCTAATCAAGCAAGATGAGGCAGGAGTTGACACACAGAGTTTTAGAGAAGTGATGACAGATCATTCAGAGACTTTGTACAGTTTACTAATAGCTTTTCATATCCACATTGTGAAGAAGAGCAATAAGAAGCAGGCTGTCATTAGCTTTTAAGCAACTGCTTCATGATGTGATCTCTGGTAGTTAGTGAGTTGTTAAACTTGCTGGATACTTAAGTCCTAAATGGTTTCCATGTTCAGGAACAGTTTGGAATTTTTTTTTAAAGTTAATGTGGGCTGTACATTGCAATGCAACAGAACAGCTGAAGGAATCACCTTGGGAAGCAACAGATTTTGGTCTCCATTTTGAGGAAAAAATTGAGAAGTTAATATTCTACAAACAGTCTTTTTCTTTAGCATTCATTGTCAATATTTTGTCGATAGGGAAAGGAAAAAATTGTTTTATCTTATGGTCAAATTTAGTCTTTCTTATTGCCACATTGTTACTTTTTGCCCCATTGTGTTACTTTTTGCCCCATTGTGTTACTTTTTGCCCCATTGTGTTACTTTTTGCCCCATTGTGTTACTTTTTGCCCCATTGTGTTACTTTTTGCCCCATTGTGTTACTTTTTGCCCCATTGTGTTACTTTTTGCCCCATTGTGTTACTTTTTGCCCCATTGTGTTACTTTTTGCCCCATTGTGTTACTTTTTGCCCCATTGTGTTACTTTTTGCCCCATTGTGTTACTTTTGCCACATTTGGTTTTATTTTTTTGCTCTTTCACTATCTTTTTTTTTTTTTTTTTTTGCCGAATTTGATGTTGTCTTGGTCAAATTCAGTGCAATTTCCCCCAAAGTTGATGTTGATATATTCAAATACAGTGTTGTTTTTGCCAAATTTGGTGTTATTTCTTATCAAATTTTGTATTTGCCTGAATTTCGGTTTTTTACCCAATTTTGCCAAGTAATTGGTTTTTTGGAGGAATTTAGTTTTTTGACATTCAGTTTTCCCACCTAATTTAGTTTTTCCGCGCCGAAACAAGTTTTTCTGCGCCGAATTTGGTGTCTCTTCCGAATTTATTGTTTTTTTGCCAAATTTTGGTTTCTCTGACAAATTTTGGTTTCTCTGACAAATTTTGTTTTTTTACAAACTTTGCATTTTTTCCGAATTTTTCGCGAGTTTTGCTCTTCTGAGTTTTGCTCTTCTGAGTTTTGCTCTTCTGAGTTTTGCTCTTCTGAGTTTTGCTCTTCTGAGTTTTGCTCTTCTGAGTTTTGCTCTTCTGAGTTTTGCTCTTCTGAGTTTTGCTCTTCTGAGTTTTGCTCTTCTGAGTTTTGCTCTTCTGAGTTTTGCTCTTCTGAGTTTTGCTCTTCTGAGTTTTGCTCTTCTGAGTTTTGCTCTTCTGAGTTTTGCTCTTCTGAGTTTTGCTCTTCTGAGTTTTGCTCTTCTGAGTTTTGCTCTTCTGAGTTTTGCTCTTCTGAGTTTTGCTCTTCTGAGTTTTGCTCTTCTGAGTTTTGCTCTTCTGAGTTTTGCTCTTCTGAGTTTTGCTCTTCTGAGTTTTGCTCTTCTGAGTTTTGCTCTTCTGAGTTTTGCTCTTCTGAGTTTTGCTCTTCTGAGTTTTGCTCTTCTGAGTTTTGCTCTTCTGAGTTTTGCTCTTCTGAGTTTTGCTCTTCTGAGTTTTGCTCTTCTGAGTTTTGCTCTTCTGAGTTTTGCTCCTCTTTCTGACCCGAGATTTGTGCTACTTTCCGAGATTTCAGTTGCAACTATGAACTTCTGTCCTCAGATTTATGACATTTTTGTATCGCGAAATTACATATTTCTCTATTTCTCATAAAAATCCCCGATTTCAGTTTTTCTCTAAAAACCGTTAATTTTGTGTCGTCATTTTTATAAAATTTTCCTGTCGCTACTCATCAGTTTTTTGGACATTTTATTATTATAGTATTAAAAATAAAGGGACTGTACACGGAAACAGTGAAAACTGTTTATTTTATTAGGTAGTTACAAAGTTTGGACCAGTGCAAAAGCAGCAGAGTTGTGTCTGTTGATAACCACAGAAGTAGCTGGAGCTGCACATGTTTGATTTTGTGGTTTGGAAAGTGGATTACAAATATGAGCAGAAGTTGCTAACAAAATATTCACAAACTAAATTGGGGCCCAAATGGTAGCCAGAGTAGAAGCCAAGTAGTTGTAGGACCCGAAAGCAAAGCACCAAGAACTAGACCCATAGGGTAAAGAAGAAGGAATAAGTTTGTAGATGTGTATCTGATTGTTGCTTAGTGATGGCATCGTACACAAACACTTCTGAAAGAGTCAGATTTTTGAGGTTGCCTTCTTATTGTGCCCTGGCCCATCATAGCCCCAGGTTATTTGTTTCACTTTGTGTTTCCTGTGAATGAGCATCCAAATGATCATCCAAATTTTGAACTCGGAAACTTATAGTTTAAATAATTAATGGAAAATCTCATATAAAGATGTGAAACAAATACTAACAAAGAGATAGAGGGGCTGGCCAGTACTTACCTCAGCTCAGTACAGCCGATAGATATACAAAAAACAACCGAAAATTTACATTCCTAGCTTTCGGAATAAATGTTCCTTCATCGCGGAGGGGAGAGGGGAAAGAAAGAGAAGAAGGGAAAGTGGATTTAGTTACTCACAACCCAGGTTATGAAGCAACAGGGAAAGGAAAACAGGGAGGGTAGCAAGGATCCTTGCTACCCATGGGTTGTGAGTAACTAAATCCACTTTCCCTTCTTCTCTTTCTTTCCCCTCTCTCTTCCCTGATGAAGGAACATTTATTCCGAAAGCTAGGAACGTAAATTTTCGGTTGTTTTTTGTGTATCTATCGGCTGTACTGAGCTGAGGTAAGTACTGGCCAGCCCCTCTATCTCTTTGTTAGAAACTTATAGTTTGTCTGTCATCCCTTCCTAAGTTGGCGTTCTGTCTCATCAGTTAAATGTAGCTTAATTGGTTGTTTTCTAAATTTGTTGTTCACTGCAAACTCTTCTGTGAATTGTATTAATGCAATGAATAGTAGTTTCTCCTTTAATTGTTTTGAAGACTAGGTTTTGTAAGGTTTTTAGTGTAAGCAACTAATACAAACATTCACAACTTGTGGGAGATTGTATTTTGTTCCGTAGAAAAAGTAGGTGGTTTTTCAGTGGACTTAATCAGTGAAAATGTTCAAAGTTTTTAATTTCATGACTTCAGAGAGTAATAAAATTATCATTTCTTTTTTGTCTTCAATGCTTTGTTCTGACACTTGTAAAAATAATTGTTGTACTAAAAACAAGCATTACATCTTCACTTTTTGTTGATTTTAGTGAGCTGAAAAATCCGTATACTGCTGTGAAAATGCCAGTTAAAGACATTGAGATTAAATGGATGGATTTAAGCCGCTGATGGGCTTTTCTTTGTTTTTGAAATAATGCCTTTTCATGCTCCCATGTGTAATTAAAAACATAAGTCTTTGAAAATTGTTTATTGATTTTTCAGCTGCAAAGCAATGGATTTTCAATGTAGAGGAATAGTAATTATTTGATTGGAATTTCATAATTTAGTATGTGTGTATATCACAAATCTGTTTAACAAGGGGATTTAATTAATGATAGTTAATATAGCACTTTGAAAAGCTAACTGGCTTGATATGCACTAGCATGTATGTCTGATTGCAGATCATTGTGTTTCACATTTATTTTGAAATAATCGAAACTTCTACACTAGTTTTACAGTCAGTAATTATGTTCTCAGTAATGGCTCTAAACAAAAAATTGGTTCAGGAGGGATATGTTCTACTGTAGAAGCAAAATATGTCCAGTGACATTCTTCATCTTGGAAATAATCATTTCAGACAGCTATTCTAATGATACTTGAAGTGCATGAAGCAAACCGTTCAAAGGCTAGACTACTGACAGCATTAATGATAAGAACACACAAATTGTGAACAAATCTCTGAATGCATAGAGTAATATAGCAAGCTAATCGCCATGGACGTATATGTAAGGAACGGCGACTTATAATAAATTTTGTGCAAAGTTTACTTGAATTTTAATACAAAATAACTGGATTGGCCATCATGGGTCATTTTCAGAACTGATGATTGCCAAAACCGGTAATTTCACATGGAAATTCCTGTGATTGCCTAGAAAAATAAATTATTTTCAAAACCAGTGCTCATAGGCATCTCTATAGGCATTATGAAGTTATTGGCCTTGGCCATTACCAGATCTGAAGATGGCCAGTGATGGCTCAAACTGACAATTTGGTATTGAAATTCATGTGATTGTGCTGGAAAATAAATTATCTTCTAAAGAAGCACTCACTGGTGTTCCCAATAAAACAGAATTGTAATTTTTTTTTTTCAAAATTCTGCAATCAGCAGATGAGCCTAGTAACTATTGGTGAATTAAAACTACACCAGCTCACTTGAGTAATTGTGGTTATGCAAGAAGGAGAGCCGAGAGAATCCAATGTCATTGGTCATGTGTTGTTCATTGAGCAATGGACAAAGCAGTTAACCGACCTCTAGATTTTCATTTCAAAGGGAAATGTTTCTCTATTGGAATTTTCTAGACCACTACCACATACAATAGATTTGTTGTGACAGTTGTAAATAGGTGCCAAAGTGGGACCTGAGCCTGGATTCCTAATTTTTGTGGGCAGTTGCTTTAAACTTTAGGCTGTATGAGCATGCCTCCAGGCCTGACCGAAACTTTCATAGTCACCAATGTTTCCCCTAATGGGAAAATTCATGTTAAATTAATATCATAGATGTGAATGCTCTGTTA
This sequence comes from Schistocerca gregaria, assembly GCF_023897955.1. NCBI lineage: Eukaryota > Metazoa > Arthropoda > Insecta > Orthoptera > Acrididae > Schistocerca > Schistocerca gregaria. The sequence goes on from NC_064924.1 coordinate 386,679,023, forward strand.
ATTTGCTTTATATACCCTGGATGTATTTGTAGCCAACTTAAAAGTGTTAGTGTAGAAAGGGGACATTTATAGTTTTACTTTCATCCACATTATTTATATTCTATTAAAAATATTTGAGTGTACCAATAACTTACTTACATATGGAGATGGGTACTGTCACATATTTGCTACAGTGGCACCTTCTGTCAATGTAGCAATTTCCAGCTTTCATAATATTAGAATGTTTTATGCACAGTGATGTGTTGTGTAGTTGTATGTTAATGGATTGTTTTTTTTTTTTTTTTTTGAAGTATTCTGGAGCTGCAATGTGTGTTTGTTAAAGCTGATAAGTATCTCTTTGATGATAGCAGTCAGTATATTACCTCCAAATGAAATGGTTGGATGATAAATGCTTTGCATGTGGAATGAAAACTAAGCACTACCGAAGAAGTAACAGCTTCACAAGTACATTTATTGCAATTTTTCCCACTCAAAGCTCTTTAATTTCAGAATTGCATACAGCTGAAATGTACTCAGTAGCCAAACACCAACCATAAAATAATAAGTATTTAGCTAATGGGAAGGTAGATTGTACTCTGGTGGAGGGGACACAGACTCTAATTCCTTTGATTTGTAAGCCATTCTGTTTAGTTAGTTGTTGTGGGAGTTCCAAGTAAATTCTCAACCACAAGATATTGCAGTCTCACAGTTCAAAGTATTGTCAGTTATGATCATGAATATTGTATTTAGCACCCCAAAACCACCAAAACTGGCCAGTGTTTTAAGTCTGATGTGTTAATTACAGTTTACCTATTTTCGTGAAGGTATTAAGTGATGCAATCTTTGGAAAAAACACTGTAAAATTGTTGTGCTTGATAATACCCATTTTCACAAGAAAAGATTCAAAAACCATGTATGTGGGCAAGGAATAGGTAAAATTGTTGTTGGGTTAATACAAGTGTGTGACTTCCTGGAATTGGTGTCCATATTTGCATATGAAGGATGAAAACATAAGAACTACAGCAAAGAGATGAAGACTCAGAGTTCAGTTACAAAAGAAGCAGTTTAGATGGTAAATACACAAAATGAATCAAAAAGTTATTTATGAAGAGTGCACAGTTGCTTGGGTTTGCAATGTTGCAGTTCGTGTGACTCCAGCAGAATGTTTTACATGCTGAATATTTCATTTGTGGATTTGGAATGGATTCTCTCTCATATTGATCCACTTCTATCTTTCTTTAACAAGCTGTGAGTAGTTCAGTTTCCAGAACAGATCTAAAAGCTTTACATGTAGTGTTGAATTAATTTTTTTGGTTATGAAGTCTTGTAGATGCAAATGCTATCTCATGCAAAACAGCAAGGGCACTGCTAGGCTTAATAGTCTTACCTGGAGAGAGGAGGGAAAAAAAAACAAAAAAAACACACTTTCTTTTCTCTCATGTAGTCATTCCAAAAGGTTTGCCCGACAGTCCTAGGCATAGCAACACAGGTTATCACACTGTCACTTATGACAGCTACAAATAATCAGTAAAAATATTTTTGACAAATACAATTCAAAAAATTCACCCGGGATCAACCATCATATTAGGTGCCTAATAATCTTATCCAAAGTATCTATGGTACAGGGAAAGAAGGTAAAAGTGATGTGGAGGAACAGTGAGCAGGTGTGTCAAGTCTGAGAATTGTGAGAACTATGGGCAGCGATTGAAGAGGTATATGGAAACCGTTACATGAGGTTTCTTCTGTACTGGTGAGTGATGATACTAGTGGAAAGTTGCATCATCAATTTAAATTTGAAGAAGTTTAAAAAAATTTGTAACTAGAACACTGAGTGACCTACGTTCTTAAATGTTTCCTCCTCTTCCATTACCTTATTAGGCCTCCAGTTGTGTTGTCTTCGCTCCCTTCTTCTCCATTTGAGGCTGCACTCAGGCTATAACCTCATTGCTGGTAGGATGTTGAATTGTAATGGTTTCTCGTTTTTCTTTTATTAATATCCGATTACTCTTGCTCTTATGTTCTATAACTGTAGGCTTGATGCTCTTTCAGTAATTCTGTCCTCATAGGGCATGTCATTATTAATAAATCTAACACCATTCTCAAAACTTATGAATTTTATTGCAAACATTCTTAAAAGTTGGAATTTCGTGGTAGGAGACTGTACTGCATGTTAGTACCATATTAAGTTGTGTATAAACTAGCTTTTCCTCCTAGCTGTCATTAGAGTTCATATGGTGTGCATAACATTTTAAGTAATATGCTGACTTCTTTTATGAAATAATTTTCGTGAGTAAGTGAGTAATAGGTTTTAAAAGAAAATTAACTCTCACAGCTTTTGCATAAAACCTTGTTTTCATTATAATATTTCACTGATAACACACTGTATTCATAACATTTACCAGTGCCCGTGTGTCCTGCTGGGTGCACACACATGCCTGTGTGTGTGTGTGTGTGTGTGTGTGTGTGTGTGTGTGTGTGTGTGTGTAGCATTTACTTACTTGAGATCAGAAACGGAGCGAGTAAGAGTCTGACATTTGGGTAACATACTTCACAAATCAAAGCATAGCCTGTAATATCAGCTCTTAACGGTCTTCTTGTGTTCCCATTGTAGCTCCGCGAGGGTGATGAGTTGGTGAATTGTGGCTCTATGGTCACTTCATTGTAGCTCCGCGAGGATGATGAGTCTGAAAATTGTGGCACTATGGTCACTTTGTACTCCTAGACTTGTTCTCTCTCATTGAAGCATGCAGGAGTGTAATGCTACTCATGATGGTATGTGGAATAAGTTTCATACTGTAATTCAAGCTCCAGATGAAGTCCAGTGCAATTAAAATGGTTGTATTCTTGTTTATTTCACCCCCCGCCATTAGAAAACAAAAAGGAGCAATGTCACTGTTGTATCCCTACAACAAAAAAGAGCACTATTTCTGTAATTTATTTCAATAACTAATAACCGTTTAGTGATTGAAGTTTGTCCTCATATCATGTTTTCTGGTACTGTTGTTATATACTTGGCAATGCCCTGAATGTATTCAGTGTAATTGTTACACGTTCTCTGAATATATGTTAAATATTACAATAAATTTACAGCAGTCTTCAAAAAAGTTTAATCTGTATAAATGTATGTAAAAACAGAACCATATTCAATGCTAACTGATCAGCTGATTTTATTGGTATATAACTTGTTTCTGTCATTTAGGCAGATCGACATTTTGTGGCATTTCAGCTTTCATTTGCGAATGGCTGTGAAGCTGAAAACATTAGTGCATGAAATAAATGAATAGCAATGTACAGTTTAATGGCAGAAATTTCTTTCAAAATGGTTGCGTGTGTAGTGAGAATGATGCTAGTCCGTGGTTATGTTTGCAAACTCATGTACTCACTCCCTTTGTGAGTGAGTCAAGTGCACTTGTACCCAACAAAGACTCCGGTAACAAGTTGGTGGTGGTGAAGGCTCAAGAGTAGAGTTCATGCCACATGGAGACGTCGAGTTTGGAGATGATATCGCAGGATTCGCTGACTAGTTTAAAGCGAGTATACACAGCTCATTTCTGATCTCTATTACTTACATGACACTGAGGGAGAAATATATGAACTAATAAGACGAGGGCACTCATCAAACTTGTGAAGGTGTTTCTTCACCATGCGAAAGGGATTAGAAGGAAATGAGGATCAAGCTATGAAACAGTAGACAAATTTCCTCTTTCTCTCAATTCATCACCTTCTCTCAATCTCTTTCATACCTTTTTTTTTAAATAGGTTTGTGGAACTATTGTTTCTACTTTTCTACTCTTATTTCATGTTTAGCTCTCATCTTTTGATTGCTTGCAGCTCATTATAAGTAATACAGAATTTGTCTGTTAGTTGTTAGTCCACTGTTGCTTTTAAGTCCTCTATTGCATCTGGTCTCTCTCTCTTCACTTGGTTTGGAACAAGTTCTACTTTCCTTTCAGGAATTTTTGGTCATTACTTTTCCTTTCTACTTATCCTACTTTAGCTTTCTACTTATCCATTTCTTCTAATGAAGAGAGCAGCTTGAAAATATTTTAAATTCTTGAGATTTAACGTTTGGTTTTTCGCATGTGAGTGCCTGTTAGCTTGCCTATATTATTCTTGATTCTACAGTTGGTAAACATTGCTTCTCTTCTGAATGCTGAATATTCGTTGGTGGCTTAATTTGGTATCAAGCCATTTAAATATGTATTCAGATTAGAGTTCACATGTTGGAACCATATATTGTGAAACAGTGCTATATTGTCAATCAGGTGCTTGGAATATCTGGAAAAAAAAGTCCTGACTAAAAATGTGAAGTAATCAGAAGAGGAGGAGGAAGTGGAAGAAGAAAAATTTCACAATTTGAGAGGGTTTGTGATGTTATTTCAGTGATTACAAAATGCAGCTTGTATTTGCAAAGAACTTGAGAGTATTACCTTTCTTATGAGTAAGACAATGCAAATTGTTTGGCGTGGATGCGTGTGTTGATTCAGTTGGGAAGAGTATCATAAAGCCATTGTATCCTCTCTTGACACAAGCTGTCCCACAACTCTTGTAACTGGTCCTGGATAATGATACTGGGACTGTTCTGACATCTGAACTAGCCCCACACATCCTATAGTTGGCATATGAGGGGATCTTGCTGGTCATGGAAGTATCTCAACATTACACACAGTACATAGATGTGCATGCTGTGTGTGGATCAGCACTGTCCTGTTGAAAAACGGCACTACGATACTTCATTTGAGTGCTAATGCCATTGTGCCATCAGAGTTCCCTCCATCACTACTATCTGTGATCTGAATTCATACCTGCTGGCTCCACAGGCAATGGAAACTAGAATAACACTACTGTGCCTCTCCAAATCATTGGAACAATGGCACCTCTTTCCAGGTTTCTGCCATATTCACTGACTGAACACAATGTGACACCATTCATCAGTCCATGCTTCCCAGTCATGGCACCATTCCAAAGGCAACCATTTGTGTTGTGATGTTGCTGTTAAGTTACACAGGGACCTAATTGCTAAGTCTGGCTGCTGCTAGTCTCTGACTAATGGTGAAGGATTACACAGAATATTCCAGAGTCCATTACTTGGTCTCAAATGACAGGTGTACATGAGTAGTAGTATGATGTGCTTGGTGCACAATACAGTGATCCCCCTTCTGGTGGTCAGTCTGAATCCTAAAGAATAGGCCACTGTGATATCTGAGTGAGTGCCCCACAAATATGGATGTTGCATGATTAGACTATCTGGCCACCTGGAGACCCACAGTGAGAACCCTTTCAAATTGTCAGATGCTGATAATGCTGTCTCACAAGAGTAAGCAGCATCTCCATGTCTTTCACAGGGATCACTCAACATCTGTCGGCATCCCTTACATGTCCTACCAAGCCTGGTAATAACAGTAAACCTGAACAATACTAATGACCTGTGGTGGCTTTTCTACCTGTCGCAGAAAATCGCCATTCAAAGTTACATTGACACATCTTATGTGTGTGTGACTTTTTCTTGTTGAGCTGTGTATTTCTCTTGAGAGGATAGTTGCAACTTGACACATTTTATATGTAGACCCTTCATTCAGTTCTACAAATTAAATGGTTCTTTTATTTATTTTATGATATTCTGGCAAAAAATTTCCTGAACATACAATATAAAAAGAAGCAGATATTTATCTTATATAGTATTCACCACTTGTGTAAATTTATGTACAGTTTTTTTTTCTTTTGACAAGGCTCTCTCAAGATGGTTAATTCTAAAATGCATAAACTGAATAATTCTGCTAGATGATTTGAGAACTGGAGTTTGAATGGATTAAACGTTTTAAACGTTTCTAGGCAACTTTAGTGTTGCTTTATGTTACTTACATAGAATTGCTGTTCAAGCTAGTTACTTACATAGAATTGCTGTTCAAGCTAGTTACTTACATAGAATTGCTGTTCAAGCTATCTTCCTCCTCGCCCTCCCCCCCACCCCAAATTATTTTGCTGGAAGTGATTCAGATATTTGATTAGTTGTTTACAAGAATTAACTTTTGTTAAAAATACGCATGACCCCATTATGGTTTATTTGGTTTACTGTTAATAAGTGTTTGTTATTGTTGGCATCACACATGGTTATTGGGAGTCAATGGTATTATTTCCAAAGAGCATTTGACAAGATTGATTGAATGTTGCAGCAAGCATTTTAATTAATCAAATTACGTATTTTATGTCTTTATATCTTAATTATAACAATTTTTTTTTTCATTTATTGTAGTGTTGGGTTCATGGTGATGTCGTATCCAGGGCGCCCACCCATGGTGCCTGGGATCCCGCCAATGGCACCTGCAATGGCCATGCCCTACATGCCTATAGGAGGTTTGTATTTTCTCTTAATTTTTTACTGTAGAACAATCTATTACTGGATGATAGAATGCAATAAGAGAGATTATTTTTGTTCTAGGTCCACCGCCGCTAATGCCTGCTGTGATGCCTATGCCACCTCACGTAAGACTGATCTATGTTTCTGCCAAATAGATACTTAATTTATGTTTTTGCCATATAGATAGTACTACCTGAAGGAAATGGTCATTTTTACAGAATTTGTTTCAGTAATAATATTGAATCAGTGTAATATTGTTGCCAATTAATTGTGAATAGTACTGTATATGGATATTCACACTATAATTTCTTGTGAATATGGCATTACTCATTAGCTACATATAGACAAAAAAACTCTGAAACTTCAAGCAGCCACCTCTCTCTCTCTCTCTCTCTCTCTCTCTCTCTCTCTCTCTCTCTCTCTCTCTCTCTCTCTCTGTCTCCAACCACTCCGTCCAACCTCTCCAACCCCTCCCCACCCTCCATCCCCTCTCCACTGCCTCTCCCCCTCCCCAATCTCCCCACCTCCTACCTCTCTCCACTCTCCCAACCTCCTACCTCTCTCCACTCTCCCAACCTCCTACCTCTCTCCACTCTCCCAACCTCCTACCTCTCTCCACTCTCCCAACCTCCTACCTCTCTCCACTCTCCCAACCTCCTACCTCTCTCTCTCTCTCTCTCTCTCTCTCTCTCTCTCTCTCTCTCCAACCCCCCACCTCCTCTCCACTCTCCCCAACCCCCCAAAATCATTCTCCATTATAATGTCAACATGTTACAGAGAGAAATTTTTCACTAGGACTTAAGGATGAATACAGACAAGGAACTATGTGAACACTTTGAATGTGGGGGATCAACTTTGTACATTATATAAATCAAAGCCTGCCAGACAACAAGGAAGACAGCGATGCATTCATTCTCACTTTTGATGGGATTCCCTTCCAGGAAAGTGTAAAAATCATATGTTCATTGTGCGATGTGAAACTATGTTACCTGTATCACATTTGGCGTTTTAAGTGCCACCACTTCGGGAATATGTATTCTAAGTGCACACACAACCTGATTCATGGTGACTGTGACCGGCCGCTTCACAAAATTCATTGTGTGCACTACCACCCCCCACTATCCTCGAAGTGTGCTAACCTGCTTGAGGAATGCAAAATTCAAGAACTGAGGGTCAAAGATCATATCTCAGATTTTGAAGCTTGGAAGAAGTGATTGATTATATCCAATCTCAGCAGCAGTACCTGGTGTATGACTTCCTCCTCCATCATCTATCAGTGACAGGGCTCCCTCTCAGAGCCACTCACCTGAAATCTACAGATCAGAGGCCCAATACTGGCCAGTGGCCGAACGAGCTGTGGGCTGTGGTCTCTCAACTTTCCCACCATTTTCCCATTCATTCACCCCACAGTGGTAAGTCCTCACAAGGATACCACCTGCCAAAAGTTGTGAAAATTAAAAAGGGAAAAACCTATGGTGAAGGCTGCCCTGGTGACTTCGCCACAGATGCCAGATCCCTCCACACTGTCAGACTCCAAACCAGTCTTCATTGATGTTGTGCGATCCCCACTGGTGACAGATACTGATTCTGGGAAATGAGTTATCCTCCTGGCCACTTTATGCTTAACCAGGACAGCCTTAACACGACAATCCAATCAAAAGGCATTGGATATTACTGTCACCCACTGGGAACTATGCTACTAATTTCCCCATGTTCTGAAAACTGTGTTGCTCTCCAAGAAACACAAACAACTGATGATTATTCTCCAACTCTTTGAGATAACCATGCATTCTGTTGGAATCTTACAGGCCCTGAGAGAGCATCTATAGGGGTCTGTAAATCAGCTTGCTCAGACGTCAGTGAATGTATTCGCTTTTGTATGATATTGGAAGCAGTCCCAGTAAGAGTGCAAACCACACTGCTCTCACCATTTGTAACATTTATTTGCCTCCAGGCAAGTCACTTATTTACACTGAGATGAGAACAATGCAATCATGCTGCTCTCCTCTATATGTACCGGATCTTGGTCGTATCCCCTTTGGACTATGATTGTCAGGTTTATGGCTCAGTTTTGAAATTGCTAGACCCAATCCATAATTGTGGTGTAAGGCCGGCTACTGGTGTGTTACAGACTGATCCCATAGATAGTCTGCTTACTGGAGTGCCACCATTCAAAAATTTTCCAGTCAGCCAAAGTTTTGCATACAGGTGGTGCTGAGCCCACCTCAGGTGGGATTATTATTTCGAACGCACCTCGAGGTCCTCTTCTGGGATATCCGCCTACCCTCTTTAGAATGTGTCTCTCTTGTTTGCTGGTGCAGTGGCTAGCACACTGGACTCGCATTCGGGAGGACGATGGTTCAATCCCGTATCCGTCCATCCTGATTTAGGTTTTCCGTGATTTCCCTAAATCGCTCCAGGCAAATGCCAGGATGTTCCTTTGAAAGGGCACAGCCGACTTCCCTTCCTAATCCGATGACATTGCAGTCTGGTCTCCTCCCCCAAAACAACCCAACCCCCTCTTGTTTGCCCGCACAGCCTCCTTGGTTAGTGCACAGATCAGGACTTGTCTGTTTAGGGGACATAAAAGTTTGTGATCGGTCTGTTTAGAGGACATAAAAGTTTGTCACCCCCATGACCATTCGCTGTACATTCCTCCCTCTTCTTTAGGAGTATCATGGTGGTTGCTCATTTATTCTAAAACCATGGACAGGACGGAATATGCTTTTACATCTCCCACTGGTCACGATCTGCTTTTATGGTTTGGAACATGTATTGTTTTTATGGTAGAACTAACAGCCATTTACAGAGCCATATGTTCTATGCTATTGACTGAATTTTAATTGGTACTGACTCAATGACCAGTCTGCAGGCTGTTGATCAATGTTACTCTTGTCACCTGTGATATCTGGTATTCATAACCTTTCTGATGTTAGTGATTATGCCTTCCCAGTTGTCTTTCTGTAGGGATCCCACTACAGTATGTGTCTGGGAGACCTCCCTTTGCCAGCTGCCTTGACCATGTAGCTCTAATGGATCGGGAGTGAGATGGATGTGGGGAGAACAGCTCCCATCACGTGCAGTGCCTCAGGGGACACTTGTTTGGCCCCATATGCTTGCTGTCCTGGTTATTTATCTTACCTTGTTTTGTTATTATTGCCATTCCAACTGATGTGTAGTATGCTTTTTGCCCTTAAAAATCTCACAAGCACAAAGGCATTTTTTACTCTGCAACTTTCTTTGCGCTTAATTATGTGTGTATGTTTGTGTGTGTGGGGGGGGGGGGGGGGGAGGAGGTGTTGCTGGTATGTCTCCTCTCACTGCAGATTGCAGATAAGCCCTCTTTACACCCCATAGCCCTTGGCACCCCCTTCTCTCATTCCACCAACCTGTCTCTCGCCACTCATTGTGTACTGTTGATACGTCTTAGTGGTAGTTACCTTTGGCAAACAGTGGCACCAGTGTTACACAGGGTGTCACGGCAAGAAGTATAAGCAAACAAGTGCGCGTAATCTAATTTTATGCTATTGGGTAATACTAGGTTGATAGACACACTCTAATATATGATCCTTACCATTAGGTGAATAGCACTTGGTCGTATGGAGCATGCACACAAATGTTCACCCTGGAGCTGGCAGACGTACTCCTGACAGATACTATGTTCATGCCACGAAAAAAGCTGCCATGTGTGCTTGATTAGTAGACTGTTAAAAAGTAACACATGTTCAGCAGTGTGCAAGATGAAAATGGAATTTGGATCCTCCCTCGTGTAAGTCCACTCATCAGTGGGACAAAACTCTTTGAGAAATGGGAAGCTTGATTTCAAATGCTGGAAGAAATCCTGAAACACAAGTGAATGAAGAGACTGTGGAACATGCACTTGAAACATTTTCTAGAAGCCCATGTAAATCCATTAGACAAGCTAGTAGGGAACTTGATGTCCCCCATTCATTGATGTACAACTTTCTGTATAAACATCTTCGCTTGTGTGCTCAACAAAATCGAGCTATTGCATCACATTAAGCATGAGGCCTAAAGCAGGCAATGTGATTTTGCTGTTGAACTGTTGCGTCATATAGATAAGAAAGCTACTACCTCAATTCAGTGCTGTTCAGTGATGAATCTAACTTCCATGTCTGTGGCAATGTTAACCAACATAACTGTTGAATATTGGGGGAAGTGAGACTCCAGGAGAATTGATTGAGTATGAAAGAGGCACACCAACTGTTATTGTGTGGATTGATCTCAATATGTTGGAAAACTATGCAGTTCCACTGGTGTCTCCTGACGTGGTTTTCCAGCAGGATGGTGTTACACCCCACTATCATGGGCCGGTTACCACATTTCTCAATTTCCCTCGGTCTCCCAATCTAAGATACCAGTATATGGGGGTTTATCAAGGACATCGTTTACAGAGCAATGGTATGAGATCTGGTAAAGTTGAAACAACGGGTCTTCGCCGCAGTAGAGGTCATAACACCTGTCTAGTGCATGAACATGTGGGAGGAAATGAAGTACTGTTTTGATATCTGTCAAGCTACAAAATGTGCCCTCAAATAACTGTACTAACATGCATAAAAATGTTTAGTTCCTGTACACAATGTTGAACAAATAAAGCTATGAAAATTAACATGTACTGAAATATAAACAAATGTTTTTGTATACCTCTAGCCTGGACATCCCGTGTTATTTCATCTATCTGTGTGGCCTCTTACATGGTCTGCAAGTGTGCTGCTCCCTTCCCCTATGAGTTTAAATTGTGTAACATTAGGAGGTTGGGCTGCAGGTTATGCCTTGGAACTGATGGTGTTACTTGTCAAAATGCTGACAACTTTTGACAAGTTTAACACGGCTGCATGCAAACATTAAATACGGTAGCCTTCAAAAGAGAGTAGACAAAAATCTTGTATAATACTGTTCGATGAACTAGTATTTGAAGGAGTCCGTACAGCAAATCTGCAACCTCCATTCTGCATGATATCCAGAAAAGAAATTATATTGTGTGCCCCCTTACTCCAAGTGTGAGTGGAATAGGACAAAAAATCATCAGTACTGCTTTAAATTGCCCTCTGACACACATTGTGTAATAGCTTGTGGACTATATGTGTAAATGTAGAAGAAGCAAGATGAAAATGTACAAGAAGTTGGAAAAATGAGTAGTGTAGAAGTAGTCAAGGTCACATGAAGCGTGTTCTGGTTGTGTATGGAGCTATAACTAGTTTTGAATCATCGTAATATACACCTTGATTAATATCTGAATTTTTGTTTACTTTAGATGTTGGCTGCACCACCAATGCCTCCAATGCCAGCGCCACCAATAAGAACGTACAGACCACCACAGCAACCAACTGTGACACATCATGCTGCACCAACAACTGTTCGACCTGCTTCATTCACCAAAAGACAGAGTGAACCATCTGGTCCACCTGTTACAGTATTTGTGGGAAACATAACTGAAAGAGCTCCAGATGCAATGATAAGGCACATTCTGGCTGCATGTGGACACGTTGTCTCATGGAAGAGAGTGCAAGGTAATGGGAGTTCAGCATCAAATTGTATGACACTTTTTGCAAAATTACAAGGAGACAGTATCACTGACTGGTACTTTCATTTCGAAGGCAGAGTTCCAGTACTGCTGATAGACACATTTGAAAGCGAAAAATATCTTCCTTGCTTTGGTAACTGGTAGTTTTCCCCTCAGAGAGGAAATAGTATTTATCTCAAACGCCTTCCTCAACTTCATGTCCCTTTGTCCTCACAACAGGTGAGTCCCTCTCAAACTGGAGTCTGAGGGGCAATACCCTCCTTTCCAAACGTATTCCTCAGTTCTCCTTTGGGGAGGAACCAACAGTTCTGAAAACAGGTTTACAGTTTTATGTCCTGGAGGTAAATATGGGCTAGTTATTCTGTCTTGTTGTAATTTTACTGTTTCTCAAGTAAATTTTCTTTATAATACAGTTGGTGTTTTTATTCATTATTGTGTATAAAAATTTATTTCAATTTTCAGCCTTTGGATTTTGTGAGTTTGGGAGTCCAGATGCTGGCCTGAGAGCAATTCGCTTACTTCATGACATGGAGATCGGTGGAAAAAAGTTGGTGGTCAAAGTTGATGCAAAAACAAAAACTGTTCTTGATGAATACAAAGGTAATAGCTTATAGTTAAAAGGCAGTAACAATAGCAAAAAAAAGGTAAATCTCTCATCTGGAATACTGTAAATTAACTTGTTACCTGTGGTGGCAGGTCTGAATTTGTAATCTAATCCTAAATCATGGATTAAGATGGCAAAGTAGCTTACACATTCTGAATGGCACCAATATGTTTCATGAAAATAATAAGCTGATCATTAATGGGTTTCAAAATTAATTCTCTCCCCCCCCCCCCCCCCTCGTGTGTGTGTGTGTGTGTGTGTGTGTGTGTGTGTGTGTGTGTGTGTGTGTGTGTGTGTGTCAAGTAGAATATTATGTCACTAGGGTAGCTTGGATGTAGTCAAATAAAAGTTTCTGGTATTGAACTAATAAGAAATATAATGTGAACTCTGTTCTGTTGCTGAATTAATGAGAGGGACAAGAGAAGAGAGCTTTTTTCTCTCCTTATGAGTCAGAATATCAGCAGCACCTTAGCTTTAATATGTTGTCAGAATGAAAAAAAGTAAAAGACCAATTGAATTAGGCAAAGGGATCAATCTTGCGTGAGAAGGTGGACATCTGTTTCTTTATAGATGTCATAGAAACTTGTTATGATGTACTTAACACCTACCACTGCTCTCATACCATATTTGATAGTCTGATGGTTGTCCAGAATATGTTCGGGAAAGAAATTGTAGGAACATATTTAACATTGTCCTAATGAAACGTGAATTTGTAAGGAAAGGTCGTTGAATACCCTCACAAGAAAAGGTCAATTTACATACTGGACTGTGCAAATAATGACTGCAAATAAACCCATAAAACGTTTCTGCATTGTATCAGTGTTCAGAGTTGATTGTGCACCCAAACTTCTCTGTTTCTATGTCCACCTTCTCAGGCAAGATTGATCCTTTGCCTAATTCAATTTGTATTTTACTTTTTTCATTCTGACAACACATTAAAGCTAAGGTGTTGCTGAAATTCTGATTCTTAAGGAGAGAAAAAAGCTCTTTTCCCTCTCATTAATTCAGTAAGTTTGCAAAAACAACAGAGTTCACATTATATTTCTTACTAGTTCAGTATCAAAAACTTTCATTTAACTACATTATGCAACACTTTAATTTGGACTATATGAACTACTATCTATAATTGAATACCAAGTTTTTCCAATATTGTATGACTTGATTAGAGTGCTGTTTTCCTGATTTGATCACTCTGCTCCACTTCTCTCTTGTCAGACCAGTTTTCCTGACTCATTTTTAATGACGTAAAATCCAAAATTTTCATTTTTGGATCTTTTCAAAAATAGGATTCTTCTTTCTCAGCTCACATTAAATTTTCCAGTTGAATTTTTGTTTATTAATATGTTTGTAAAGTCTCTAATGACACCTCCGGTTTTCCATCCAGGTCAGCTGCAACTGAAACAGACTTCCGCTTTTTCTCATGGTTTCATTAAGTCGTTTTTCGTTAAATCTCACTTGAGTAAAATTATTTGGTATAAAGATTGTTAAAAGAAAACAACAGCAATGGACTTCAACAAGATCGGTCATGGATAATTACATAGTTTGTTAGTCGTGCTATTTTTGTAGAATTTTGTTCCTGTGTACCATGCTCTGCCATATTTTACAGACTATAAGATACACTTTTTTCTTTGAAAAATTGCCTCCAAAATTCAGGTGCATCTGTACTCGAAACTAATATAAAAATGTCCAGTGTGTGATTTAAATTTCACACCAGTTTTAAAAATGGCCATATATTTGATGCCATGGGAAACATATCTCTATCTGGCAACAGTGGATTGAACTGGCAATAGCAGTGCACCAGCACAACGAACATGAGTTGTGGCGAGGAATGAAGCAAATGGATGGAGGATGAAAACCAACATTATTTCATGTCAAAGGGAGCTTTGGAATGATCTACAGTCAAACAAGTGTGGCATTGGATAAAACAGTCGTGGTCTAGATGAGAGAAGGCATTTTAAATATTTCAAGAAGTGCGGCATAAGTGATGCTGAAACTTCCTGGCAGATTAAAACTGTGTGCCCGACCGAGACAGTCGGGCACACAGTCTTAAGAAGAAAGTTCAGATGATGATTTTCAGGAATTTTGAAGTCACTTTGGTGTTATAAACTAAGAATTTTTTTAGTCTGTCTTTGCAGTCTAATAATAAAAATTGTAAAAATGTTATTTTTTCTAAAAAAGCTTGAAAATTAAGGTGTGTCTAATAGTACGTAATGTCTTATAAGACTTAAAATGTGGTATGTTGTAATACTACAATTGCCTTCCTGTGAGATATATTTCATATTAGAAACTTATGTCTTGTCCTCCAAATTTACTGACACCTTCATTGGATACTCTGCCAATTTAATGAGGTGGGTAATTTTAAATGGAAAAACTAATTATTACAAAAGTTTTATTATTTCACCCATAATTTGTAAAGGTGGGTGTAGATTACATAATGTGGGCAGTTGGATTGCAAGACCCAAGGATTTTACATCTAGTTTGGGCAGTGTCCTCCTCCAAAGCTAACTAGCACGCACACATGATTTCTCTCTGTCTGTCTACATCGTACTGTCACTGTAGCTCACCTGTACGTTGCTGGGTGTGTGTGTGTGTGTGTGTGTGTGTGTGTGTGTGTGTGTGTGTGTGAGTGAGTGAGATGGATTCCTTGCACATATGGTCATAGTTTCAAGCATAAGGCCCTAAACGAGTAACAAATACCAGCATTGTAAATCTTAAGTATTATTTAAAAGTAACTAAAGCATGGTGAACATTAGGCATTGGGCAAGTTAAATTTGTTGGTAAATTTACTTTTTTGTTAGATCCTTTTTTAAAAGATTAGATATGTTATGGCAAAATGCACTGGAGCTTTTTTGTTTGAAAATTTGTTGGTTATTCTGGCTGTTTTGTTAAATAATTTCAGCTGAAAAGCGAAAGAAGATAAAAGGGAAGTCCCCATTGCAAGATGAAACACCAGAAGATGAAGAGGACTATATGGATGACAACATGAAACAAACTGATAAATCTGCTCTTGAGAGAATAAAACTTATAATGGAAGATTATGAAACAGATATGAATAACTATGCAGCTTCATCTGCGAAGGCGGACAGAGCAAAAGCTGGTAAGATATTTTCAACTTTACATGATTCGGCTGAAAAATTTTAGTGATGTTAAGGGATATGACCTTTCCTTTTTTGAGCTTTGGTGTATAACTAGAGGTAAGACATTTTCAGCTTAATGTTTACTCATGTATTATGTTTACGGAGTGTCTTAAACTACCGTATTTACTTGAACCCCCCATGAACCATGGACCTTGCCGTTGGTGGGGTGGCTTGCGTGCCTCAGCGATACAGATAGCCGTACCGTAGGTACAAGCACAACAGAGGGGATACAGATAGCCGTACCTTAGGTACAACCACAACGGAGGGGTATCTGTTGAGAGGCCAGACAAACGTGTGGTTCATGAAGAGGGGCAGCAGCCTTTTCAGTAGTTGCTAGGGCAACAGTCTGGATGATTGACTGATCTGGCCTTGTAACAATAACCAAAACGGCCTTGCTGTGCTGGTACTGCGAACAGCTGAAAGCAAGGGGAAACTACAGCTGTAAATTTTCCCGAGGGCATGCAGCTTTACTGTATGATTAATTGATGATGGCATCCTCTTGGGTAAAATATTCCGGAGGTAAAATATACCCCGGTCGGCGAAACATTGCACTTGGCAGTTCGCTTTTGGTCTAGTTAGGTTGGCTATACTGTAATAGCGATGTTGCAACAGCAGCCTCTATACACACAGCAGACGATACAGTTTTCCGTCCCGTCTCGTAAATGCAAGCGATTGAGCAATTACAATGTATATAAAAACTCGTTTTTAGTTGTACTACAATGACAGGAAGTAAACAACCGTATAATAATGCATGTAAAAGCATAACAATGCGCACCTTTTCGATAACGGAGCAAAGAAATACAAAAAACAAGCATCTGACGACTGGTACTTTAAAATCAATAATGTACGTAGTTTACAAAATAAATAATAACTGAGATTGCAATAAATAACCAATATTAGAATTTTTTCGCTCACCAATTTACAGCGATAATGGCGCAATTCCATCCAGCTCGCCATCGTCACTGTTGTCCGATTCATCGCTAAAACCGTCTTCATCGTCGTCATCGGCAAGACAAATCATTAATTGTTCATGGCCACTGATAATGCCTTCTACTGTCTGTGCTGCTCGTATAAGCTTCTCGACGTGCTCTACTTTTTTTCTCCGTGAGGCTGCATCCACAGTCACAATAGCTTCACGCAACAGCTTTTCCACCTCTGTTATTGTAAAGGACTTGTTGTTGTTCCTTACATACATTTTTACGTCACTCCATACCAACTCAATAGGGTTGAAATTTCAGTGATATGGTGGCAGCCTTATTACAGTATGACCCTGCTCCTTGGCAATTTCGTCTACTACGTATGTAGGTGTCGTAGGCTTATTTTCTTTAACAAGAGAATATAACAGAACCTTTGTCATACCCATATCCACTGCAATATTTCGAGCCTGTAACCACTGCACCACAATTTCTTTCCGATCATTTGTAGTTGGGGCTTTGTTCTGTATCACCGAATGATATGGAGCATTGTCCATTACAATTGTTGTAGGGACAGGGAATTGTTTTAAAAGGTTCCTGAACCACTCAACAAATCGTGTGTGATCCATATCTTCATGGTAATCACCAGTCTTTTTTGATCTAAAAACTGAAAGTGCGTCAGGAACAAAACCACTGGAGGAGCCTGCATGGACCACAATTAATCTAGCTCCTCTTCCCGTCGGCTGATGGCCGCTACTGCTGGGTGTGTTATCCGTCCAACATTTACTGACAGCTTCCCTGGCATTAACCGACGTTTCGTCTAGCCAAATTATGGAATGAATGTCTCTGCCCACAATTTTGTGCAAGAAAATGCTACGAGCGGTAACAATATGTGCCCTCTCTAACAGTACTTTGTGTCCGTCTAGCGTTTTGTAACGGAAACCCATATTTTTTAGCACAATTTTTAGTGATGTTTTACCACCCCTGAAGAGTTCACTTTCTTTTAAAGAGATTAATAACCTAGCTACAGTCGGATACTCTTTTCTGCTGTAGTAAGCATAAACATGCCTACGAACTGCATCAGTCTGGAAAGAATCTAAATCTGTGATAGGACTACGCCGCTTTTTCTTCTTTCCCGGGGTTGATAAAAATGTATTATTTGATCCAGACAGCTCGGAATCATTACGGCTCACTTCAGTATCTTCCAAGTTTTGTACTAATACTCCCTTACTTACTACCGTTCTTGCACTAATACCAAGAGTTTTCGACGTACGTTCCACCACTTTGTCGGCAGGAATTGATGGCTGTCCATGAATGCCTACATAGTTTTTCTCCTGCTGGTAAAACTCAAGAGTTCTGCGTAGCAACTCCAGTGCCTGGCTGTTTAGCGGCACCCCTCGACGCAAAGGATTGTCACTAGGTGAACGAAGTCTTTTCGGTGGCATTTTCCAAGTACGTAAACTCACAACGTAACAAAAGTCACAACGATATAGCACACAGTACAACGAAAACACGCGGTAAACACACACAACTCACGTTGTATACACATTCACTAAACAAAGCCGGCAACGCGGGAACTTTGACGTCACAGCACGTGAGTAACAGCAGTGCTCACTGCGCTGTGATTGGCTGGCGCCCCACGCTGAACGCCTAGCGCCTATCGTTCTTCACTTGTTACTCTGTTAGGTTGCCAACTTCATACGCAAACGTCAAGTGCATTGTTTCAGCGGCCCGGGTATAGTCCCCATTCGGATCTCCGGGCGGCGACTACTCAAGAGGATGTCGTTATCAGGAGAAAGAAAACTGGCGTTCTACGGATCGGAGGGTGGAATGTCAGATCCCTTAATCGGGCAGGTAGGTTAGAAAATTTAAAAAGGGAAATGGATAGGTTAAAGTTAGAGATAGTGGGAATTAGTGAAGTTCGGTGGCAGGAGGAACAAGACTTCTGGTCAGGTGACTACAGGGTTATAAACACAAAATCAAATAGGGGTAATGCAGGAGTAGGTTTAATAATGAATAGGAAAATAGGAATGCGGGTAAGCTACTACAAGCAGCATAGTGAACGCATTATTGTGTCCAAGATAGATACGAAGCCCACACCTACTACAGTAGTACAAGTTTATATGCCAACTAGCTCTGCGATGACGAAGAAATTGAAGAAATGTGTGATGAAATAAAAGAAATTAATCAGATAGTGAAGGGAGATGAAAATTTAATAGTCATGGGTGACTGGAATTAGATTGTAGGAAAAGGGAGAGAAGTAAACGTAGTAGGTGGATATGGATTGGGGCTAAGAAATGAAAGAGGAAGCCGCCTTGTAGAATTTTGCACAGAGCACAGCACAACTTAATCATAGCTAACACTTGGTTTAAGAATCATGAAAGAAGGTTGTATACATGGAAGAAGCATGGAGATACTGACAGGTTTCAGGTAGATTATATAATGGTAAGACAGAGATTTAGGAACCAGGTTTTAAATCATAAGACATTTCCAGGGGCAGATGTGGACTCTGATCACCATCTATTGGTTATAACCTGTAGATTAAAGCTGAAGAAACCGCAAAAATGTGGGAATTTAAGGAGATGGGACCTGGATAAACTGAAGGAACCAGAGGTTGTACAGAGTTTCAGGGAGAGCATAAGGGAACAATTGACAGGAATGGGGGAAAGAAATACAGTAGAAGAAGAATGGGTAGTTTCGAGGGATGAAGTAGTGAAGGCAGCAGAGGAACAACTAGGTAAAAAGACGAGGTCTACTAGAAATCCTTGGGTAACAGACGAAATATTGAATTTAATTGATGAAAGGAGAAAATATAAAAATGCAGTAAATGAAGCAGGCAAAAAGAAATACAAACGTCTCAAAAATGAGATCGACAGGAAATGCAAAATGGCTAAGCAGGGATGGCTAGAGGACAAATGTAGGGATGTAGAGGCTTATCTCACTAAGGGTAAGATAGATACTGCCTACAGGAAAATTAAAGAGACCTTTGGAGATAAGAGAACCACTTGTATGAACATCAAGAGCTCAGATGGAAACCCAGTTCTAAGCAAAGGAGGGAAAGCAGAAAGGTGGAAGGAGTATATAGAGGGTCAATACAAGGGCGATGTAATTGAGGACAATATTATGTAATGGAAGAGCATGTAGATGAAGATGAAATGGGAGATACGATACTGCGTGAAGAATTTGACAGAGCACTGAAAGATCTGAGTCGAAACAAGACCCCCGGAGTAGACAACATTCCAGTGGAACTACTGACGGCCTTGGGAGAGCCAGTGCTGACAAAACTCTACCATCTACTAGATATTCTACTATAGAATATCTTTGGATTCCCTCTGACAACCATGCCTCCATCCTTGCTACCCCCCTGTTTTCCTGTCCCTGTTGCTTCATAACCTGGGTTGTGAGTAACTAAATGCACTTTTCCTTCTTCCCTTTCTTTCCCCTCTCTCCTCCCTGATGAAGGAATATTTATTCCGAAAGCTAGGAACGTAAATTTTCGCTTGTTTTTTTGTGTATCTATCGGCTGTACTGAGCTGAGGTAAGTACTGGCCAGCCCCTCTATCTCTTTGTTAGTATTTGCTTCACATCTTTATATGAGATTTTCCGTTATTGATAATTAATGTTATTAGCCATATTGATTCAATGACTGATAGTGTTGTCTTACTAACATACACTTGTCAGTTGCGTGGAACCTGACTTGTCAATCATAATAGGTATCATGTCTAGAGCATCTGATTAAATAAGGTTGTCTGTCGTGGTGTACATTTTGCCCATATATGTAAACATTTGTCCATGTAAATAAAATAGAAAGAAACTTCCACATGGGAAAAATATATTAAAAACAAAGATTCCAAGACTTACCAAGCGGGAAAGCACCTGTAGATGGGCACAATAAATAAAACACACAAACACACACACAGAATTTCGAGCTTTTGCAACCGGCGGCTGCTTCGTCAGGAAAGAGGGAAGGAAAAGGAAAGATGAAACAAGATCCTTTTTCCCGCCTAAGGTAAGTCTTTCCGCTCCCGGGATTGGAAAAACCCACATCCTTTCATCTTTCCTTTTCCTTCTCTCTTTCCTGACGAAGCAGCCGCCGGTTGCGAAAGCTCGAAATTCTGTGTGTGTGTGTTTTATTTATTGTGCCTATCTACTGGCGCTTTGCCGCTTGGTAAGTCTTGGAATCTTTGTTTTTAATACATTTGTCCATGTAGATAAACACAAATCACAGAAGAAAAAACAGCAATGATATGCATTCAAGAAAATTAACCTTCAGACTATTGTTACTGTTAAAAACAAAAGCGTCACCTAGTGTGATTTGATTGCCATCTGCCATGCTTCTGTAGCGATAACACCTACTTGCTAGCCAGCTAGATGTACATTATTCCTGTACTCAGAAAGTAAATAAAACATATTATTTTCTCAAATCATTGCAACGCTCACACTATGATGCCTTGAAACCCCTGGGAGCCGCAATGCATAGGTTTTAAACCCCCTGGCTTTTAGTTTCGGAAGTTGTACACACATTGGACTCCAGAAATGCTGACCAAGTTGCACAAAAACAAGTGTTAGCCAATGCAGTGACTATTCATCCTGACATATTATGTTGAAGGGAGTAAGTTTTTGAGCCAAACTGTCACTGTTGACAAAACATGGGTTGCTCGTATCACTCCATAACAAAACAGTGTTTGGAACAGAGGCATTAAGTGTCCCCCTAGAAACTGAAGTTTCAGCAAACAATTTCATACCGTAAATTATTTACACTGTGCTTTGAGGTAGGCAGAATGTTTTGTCAGTTTTCTGCTTCGGGGTGGTGTAGTCAATGCAGATAGTTATTGAGAGACCTTAAAGAAAGAGCAGTGTGTAGTCCAAAACATAAGTCACAACAGGCTCAGTTTTTCTGCATGACAATGCTTGTCCCCAAAGGCTCACTACACTAAAGTTCTCATTGCATCTTACAGGTAGGAGCCATTTAATCTACCTTCATATATCCCTGAGCTAGGATCCGATGACTGTCATTGGTTCTTTCACTTAAAAAAGCACCTTGCTCGTTAGCACTACGGGAAAGATAATGATGTCAAAATATCTGTACAGGACTAGTTACAAAATGGCGGCTGTTTTATATGAGGATGATTTCAGAAGCTGGCCGTATGATACGGTAATTGCCTAAATGTAGTTGGAAATCATGTTGAAAATTAGATTAATGTCTACATCTATATCTGTGCTGTACAAACCACTGTGAAGTGCACAGCGAAGGGTAAGTTCCATTGTACCAGATATTAGGTTGTCTTCCTGGTCTATTCACTTATGGAGTGTGGGAGAATGATTGTTTGAGTGAGTGTTAGAAAAGCGCTACATAAACAAACAGCACTTTAGCTCAGATTCAAGAGATGTAAACATCTAGCTGCCAGACAAAAGCTGAACGAAGCAAAAATGAGTGTAAGGAGAACAATGAGAGAAGCGTACAGTGATTTTTAAAGTAAGACGTTGTCAACTGACCTGAGTAAAAACCCTAGGAGATTTTGGTCATATGCAAAATCAGTAAATGGGTCAAAATCAGTTATTCATTCTCTCAGCAAGCACACCAGCACTGAAACTGAAGATATCGGAGAGAAGGCCAAAATATTGAATTAGGTCTTTCGATGCTGTTTCACCGCGGAAGATCGTAACACGGTCTCTTCTTTCAATTGTCGTGCGAATGTCGAAATTGCAGATATTGAGATAACCGATTGCGGAATTGAAAAGCAGTTACAATTGCTTAGTAGTGGAAAGGCTTCAGGACCAGATGAGGTACCTATAAGACACTATAAAGATTATGTGAAAGAACTTGTTCTCCTTCTAGCAGTAATTTATCGTACATTGCTTGAGCAACAAAACGTACCTAACGTCTGGAAAAAAGTGCAGATCGTTCTCATTTCTAAGAAAGGCTGTAAGACAGATCTACACAATTATAGACCTATACTGTTGATGTCGATCTGTTGGAGGATAATGGAACATGTTTTATGCTCAAGATATATGACATTATTGGAAAATGAACAGCTCTTCTATAAAAATCAACATGGATTCCGCAAACAGAGATCCTACAAAACTCGGCTCGCTCTGTTCCTCCATGAGATCCAAAGTGCAGTGGACAACGGCGATCAGGGTGATGCTGTGTTCCTTGATTTCAGTAAGGCATTTGACGCTGTCCCTCATTGCTGTTTAATGAAAAAATACGAGCTTACGGAGTATCGGAGCAGACCTGCCATTGGATTAAAGACTTTCTTGCAGATAGAACTCTACACGTCGCTCTTAATGGAACTAAATCTACAGATGTAAAGGTAATACCCGGAGTACCACAGGGAAGTTTGATAGGGCCGTTGTTGTTCACAATATTTATAAATGATCTAGTAGAAAGTGTCAGATGCTCTTTAAGGCTATTCGCAGATCATGCAGTTGTTTATACTAAGTAGCAATGCCAGAAGATTTTAAAAATTTGCAGAACAACCTGCAGAGAATTGATGAATGGTGTAGACTCTGGCAGTTGACTCTGAACGTAAATAAATGTAACATATTGCGCATACATAGGAAAAGAAATCCACTACCTTACAGCTAGACTGTTGATGACAAACAGCTGCGGACCGTGTCTACCGTAAAATATCTACCTTAAGTGGAATGACTATATACAACAGATAGTGGGAAAAGCAGACACAACACTCAGATTCATCGGAAGAATCTTAAGGAAATGTATCTCATCCATGAAGGAAGTGGCTTATAATGCACTGGTTCACCCGATTATTGAGTATTGTTCATCTATCTGGGATCCCCATCAGGTAGGACTGATAGAGTAGATTGAGAGGATCTAACGAAGAGCGGCGAGTTTCGTCACGGTATCATTTAGCTGGTGAAAGAGGGTAACAGAGACGCTAAACAAACTCCACTGGCAGACATTAAGAGAGAGATGTTGCGCATCACGGAGAGATTTACTACTGAAATTTCGGGACAGCACTTTTCAGGAGGAGTCAGACAACATATTACTTCCACCCCCACATACATCTCGCAAATTGACCACAAGGAGAAAATTCGAGAAATTAGAGCCAATACAGAGGCTTACCGACAATCATTCTTCCCACGCACTGCAGGGTTGGGGAGATCAAATAGTGGTACCGAAGGTACCCTCCGCCACACACCATTAGGTGGCTTGTGGAGTATGATGTAAATGTAGATGTTAAGTTTATCTGTGCATTCTTTAATTAATCTAATCTTGGCTTCATGATCCCTGTGTAAGTGATACGTAGGGGGCTGTAGTATATTTGTAGAGTCATCAATTAAAGACAGTTCCGGATAATTTCTAAGCTGTCTGTCTCAGAATAGCTATCTTTAAGAGCCTGTCAGTTCAATTTCTTTAGCATCTCTGTGACACTCTCCCATGGGTCAACTAAACCTGTGACCATTCATGCGACCCTTCTCTATTAAAAAAACCTGTTAGCCCATTTGGTACAGTCCAGCACAATTAAGCAATATGCCAGAATGGGTTGCATGAGTGATTTGTAAACAATCTCTTGAAAGCTATGGCCTGCTATACTCATGACTGAACCTATGTGGTAATTCCATTTCATATCGCTACAGAGTATTACACCCAGGTATTTGTATGAGTTCATGTTTCAGCTGTGACTCATTAATATCGTATCATAGGCTATCTTTTTTTCATTTTGTGAAATGCACAATTTTACATTTATGAACATGTAATCAAGTTGCCAATCTTTGCACCACTTCAAAATCTTACTAAAGTTTATGCAACTTCTTTCCGACAATAATTCAGTATAGATTAATGAATCACCTGCAAAAAGGCTGAGGTTACTAGTAGTATTGTCCACAGTGTTGTTAATATACAAAGTGAACAGTAAGGGTTCCAACACACTTCTCTGAGGCACATCTGATGTTATTTCTACAGTGACAAAAGCTCTCCATCCAAGATAACATGCTGCACCCTCTCCATCAAAAAATCCTCAGTCCAGTCACAAATACTCCTTCATATCCCCATATGACTGTGCTTTTGACAATTAACATAGATGTTGAACTGAGTCAAATGATTTTCAGAAGTCAAGAAGCACTGCATCTACTCGACTGCCTTGATCCAAAGCTTTCATTATGTCATGTAAGAAAAATGAGAGTTAAGATCTCGCGTGATTGATGTTTTTTGAATCCGTGATAGTTGGCATGGAGGTGGTCATTCCGACAGAGATACCTCATTATGTTCAAGCTAAGAATATGTTCTAAGATTGTGCAACAAATTGACAAGTTGATGTCAAGAATGTTGGGTGGTAGTTTTGTGGATTACTTCTACTACCTGTCTTGTGAAATGGGTGTGTGAGCTGTGCTTTCTTCCAGGTAGGGAGAACTTCTTTTTTTTAAAAAAAGGAACCTACAATAGATGGTAGTTAGAAGAGGGTCAAATTTAGCTACAAAATCATTATAGAATCTGACAGGGATTCCATAAGGGGCTGGGACTTTGTTCAATTTTAATGATTTCAGATGTTTCTCAACACCACTGACACTAACACTTAAACCACTCATCTTTTTGGTGGTATGAGGATTAAATTGGCGAAATTTTCCTGGTTTTCCATTGTAAGGGAACACTTGAAAACAGAGTTAAGCATTTTCACATTTGCTTTGTTATCCTCAATTTCAGTTCCTGTCCATTTGTGAGTGACGGGACACAATCTTTGGTGCCACTAAGTGACTGGAATACTCTCTTTCAAATTCTGAAGGTGGCAGGGGTAAAATACAGGGAGCAAAAGGCTATTTACTTTTTGTACAGAGACCAGATGGCAGTTGGAAGAGTCGAGGGACATGAAAGGGAAGCAGTGGTTGGGAAGAGAGTGAGACAGGGTTGTAGCCTCTCCCTGATGTTATTCAATCTGTATATTGAGTAAGCAGTAAAGGAAACAAAAGAAAAATTCAAAGTAGGTATTAAAATCCATGGAGAAGAAATAGAAACTTTGAAGTTCGCCAATGACATTGTAATTCTGTCAGAGACAGCAAAGGACTTGGAAGAGCAGTTGAACAGAATGGACAGTGTCTTGAAAGGAGTATATAAGATGAACATAAACAGAAGCAAAAGGAGGAAATGGAATGTAGTCGAATTAAGTTGGGTGATGCTGAGGGAATTAGATTAGGAAATGCAACACTTAAAGTAGTAAAGGAATTTTGCTATTTGGGGAGCAAAATAACTGATGATGGTCAAAGTAGAGAGGACATAAAATGTGGACTAGCAATGGCAAGGAAAGCATTTCTGAAGAAGAGAAATTTGTTAACATGGGGTATTGATTTAAGTGTGAGGAAGTCATTTCTGAAAGTATTTGTATGGAGTGTTGCCATGTATGGAAGCGAAACATGGACACAATAAATAGTTTGGACAAAAAGAGAATAGAAGCTTTCAAAATGTAGTGCTACAGAAGAATGCTGATTAGATGGGTAGATCACATAACTAATAAGGAGGTATTGAATAGAATTGGGGAGAAGAGGAGCTTGTGGCACAACTCGACTAGAAGAAGGGATTTGTTGGTAGGACATGTTCTGAGGCATCAGGGGATCACAAATTTAGCGTTGGAGGGCAGTGTGGAGGGTAAAAATCGAAGAGGGAGACCAAGAGATGAATACACTAAGCAGATTCAGAAGGATGTAGGTTGTAGTAAGTACTGGGAGATGAAGAAGCTTGCACAACATAGAGTAGCATGGAGAGCTGCATCAAACCAGTCTCAGGACTGAAGACCACAACAACAACAACAACAACCACAACAACAACAACAAGGGTCTTTACATATGACCAGATTTTCTTTGGGTTTTGTGGAAGATCATTTGACAATATTCTTTTGTGGGTAGTCATTGAAGGCTTCATGTGTTGCTCTCTTGACAGCCAAATGATTTTCATTCAGCTTCTGTGTATCTAGGATCTAGGCCTTGTTTTACATTTATTATGCAGTAGTCTCTTTCGCCTTAGAAGTTTCTTTACAGTAACTGTACACCATGTAGGGCCCTTCCCATTATCAACTTTTCTGTTGGGTATGTAACTATCAATGCAGGTCAACTGTTCTTTTAAATTTGAGCCATAGTTCCACTACGCTCCTGCCCTGAGCTGAAAGTTTCAATTTCGTCATTGACGTGTGACGCTACTGCTTTTTTACCTACTTCAGTGAAAATGTAATATCTTTCTGCGTGTTTTTGTTGTCACAACTGTGTCATGGTCACTGATATCAGTATCCGTGTGGCCATCCTCAAATAGGTCAGGTCTACTTATAGCCATTAGATCTAATATACAAGGTGTGTTCAAAAAGAAACTGAACTTTTGAAATAGCGTGCCAACCAATAGCGCGCCAACCAGCTGAGAGAGGGCACTGCAGCTACTGAGCACACCAAGCAGCAGTTTTAGACAACAGACTGAAATTTGCTTCATGTTGCTCAGACGATTAGAATGAACCACAGCCACTGAAGTAAGCCTGCTTGTCAGATTAGTGCAATGAAGGAGCTTGAAGAACTGTGTGCGTGTGTGTGTGTGTGAGAGAGGAGAGAGAGAGAGAGAGAGAGAGAGAGAGAGAGAGAGAGAGAGAGAGAGAGAGAGAGAGAGAGAATTCTGCTACAAATGTGGCAAAACTTTTACAGAGACATTTCAAATGCTTAGCCAAGCATACAGGGAGGACTGTATGAATCACACGCAGTGGTACGAGTCGTTTAAATTCTTTCACAGGGCAGAATGTTGGTCCTTGATGATTCCAAATTTGGACATCCTTTCACATCAACAAATGATGGCCATGTGGATAGCATTCATGCTGTGATCCACAGAAATAATTGTTTAACGTTTTGGGAAGTTGCTGATTAGGTGGGCATCAGTGTAGGATCTTACTATCAAATTTTTAGTTGAAAGCTTGCGATGTGTCATTTCAGTGCAAAATTCTTATTGCATTTGTTGACTGAGATCAGAAACAGGCCCATGTTGAAATGAGCGAGGAATTGCTTGCGGCTGTTAATGACAATGAAAACTCTCTTAAGAACGTCATATTAGGTGATGAGATGTGGCTGTACGGCTATGATGCTGAAATAAAGATGCAGTCATCGCAGTGGGAAGGCAAAGGGTCACCTTGACCAAGAAAAGCATGCACGAGTCGGTCAAAGATCAGTGTGATTTTGGTGTGTTTTTTGACTACAAAGGTATTATCCATCATGAATTTATGCCACTTGGTCAGATGGTAAACAAGGAAGTTTACCAGGGAGTCCTAGTGCGCATGAGGGATACTGTGCACAGGAAGAGGCCTGAATTGTGGAAAAACAAAGGGTTGAATGTTGCATCAAAGACAATGTGCCAGCTCATGCGTCTCTCCTTGTCTGCAGCTGCCTAGCAAAACACCACATTTTCGTTGTGCCCTATCCAACATATTCTCCAGACCTAGCCCCAGCTGACATTTTCCCGTTTCCCAAACTGAAAAACAAGTTGAAAGGACTTCATTTCCAAACCATAGAGGAGATACAGGACAATCCGGCGAGAATCCTGTGTACCATCCCATAAAAAGCATTCCATAAGGCATTCCAAAACTGGAAGAAATGATGGGAATGGTGTATTGCCAGTAGAGGGGACTATTTTGAAGGGGGCGGTGCTTAAAAAGTTGTACAATAAGAAATGCAGCATTTACAGCAAAAGTTTGGTTCGTTTTTGAACACACCTTGTATTTCCATCTTGAGTGGGATTCTGAACTATCTGTTTTAAGTAGTTTTAAGAAAAGGCATTTAGTCATGGATGACTTACACTTAATACTCTCACCTATGGGGGCATGCTTTTGGACCTGGTCCTAAACCTAGGGCCCCCCTGTGGGTTCGGGGGTAAGAATAGGCCCACGGTATTCCTGCCTGTCGTTAAGAGGCGACTAAAAGGAGTCTCAAACGTTTTGGCCTTGTGAGATGGTCCCCTAACGGGTTTGACCTCCATCCTTCTAAATTTTTCGAAGAGCGAGCTGATTGGGGAAGGGCGCCTTACAAGGAGAGATGTGTCCATCATGCATTACCATCTATAGCCAGGTTTGTCGTCATCGCTTCGCAGTCCGCTCACCTACCATCTCTTGGGCGTGGATTTGTTCTTGGGTACAGTTTATTGCAGTCTGCTATGCTGTGTCGCTTTATGCGCCAATGACGATATTGGACTACATCACCTGAAATCCAGCACGGTAGCCAGTCCGTTGTGGTGGGGCCGCCATGTACCCTGTTGGTTGTAGCCCCCTGGCTACACTGGGATCGCTCTGCTGATGCCAGCGCCGTTAACTCCCCACGTATGCCAAGGAGTAGATGCCTATCTCCTTGGGGCATTGGGACTCCCGGCAATGGCCATCCTGCCAGGTGGTCGTTGCTGAGGCTGGGTGGCGCCCGTGGGGAGGGCCCTTGGTCGGAGTAGGTGGCATCAGGGCGGATGACCCGCAATGAAGCGTGGTACATCATCTCTTGCTGGCGGCCAGCCGCCAGCAGTCTCGAAGCGTTCCAGGGCTCAATACAACGCAACTACATATGACCCCAAATCGTTCCCCTCCCTGGCTACACCAAGGGAGGAACGAAAGACTAAGGATGCCAGCGAACCATACTCGCCCCGCTACCTGGTGTGTACGAGAGCTGATGGTGAATCCTTTACATCCATGAAGCCTCAGTTCTTCGTCGAGCACTTAGAGGACAAGTTCGGGGAGGTGGAGGGCTTGTCCAAAATGCGCTCGGGCTCGGTTTTGATCAAATCGGCGTCCTCCGCCTAGTTACTCGATTGTACCAAGCTGGGGGATGTTCCGGTTACAATCACGCCCCATAAGAGTCTTAATATGGTCCAGGGCATAATATTCCATCGGGACCTTCTCTTGCAGTCCGATGACGAGCTTCGCGCCAATTTAGAGCGGCGAGGTGTTCACTTCGTCTGGCGCGTACATCGTGGTCCAAGGGATAAGCAGGTTGCCACAGGTGCCTTCATCTTGGCCTTCGAGGGTGATACTTTACCTGAGAAGGTCAAGGTGATGGTCTATCGTTGTGACGTCAAGCCATATATCCCTCCCCCGATGCGGTGCTTTAAGTGCTGGAAGTTCGGGCATATGTCTTCCCGCTGTACTTCCAGCCTCACATGTCGAGATTGTGGACGCCCAACACATCCCAATACTCCATGTGCTCCGCCTCCCATCTGTGTAAACTGCGGAGAGCACCACTCGCCTTGCTCGCCGGACTGCAGGATCTTCCAGAAAGAGCGCAAAATCATGAAGTATAAGACCCTGGACCGCCTGACATACACTGAGGCCAGGCAGAAGTTCGAACGCCTCCATCCTGTTCGAATGACTGCCTCTTACGCTGCGGCTACTACTGTTATGGCCCCATTAGCTCTCCCTCAGACTGCCACCTCTGAGCCGGAATGCTACACCTGCCCCCTTGATGGTGGGGGGCACTTCACTCCCTGCTGCTCCTGCACTACCTGCCTCAGGAGCAGCTACCCCCCAACCATCGGGGACATCAGTCCCCACTTCTAAGCTGGGGAAGCCTCAAACTTCCCCGGCTCCAATAGCACGGAAAGGGTCCCTTGGGTCCCTTCCTTCCCAGGTTTCCGCCTCTGGGAAGGGTGACGTCGGCCAATGGAAGAAAAGCAGACCAGCGGCTGGTCGCAGGGCTTCCCGCTCCTCCTCCGTCCCGGAGACTGACTCGCTGGAGCCCTCCCAGCCAATGAAACCCAAGGACCAGAGAGACAAGACGAAGAAGAAGACCTCTAAGGCCAAGGAACACGCGGTGGCATCCACCCCACTGCTCCCTACAGGCTCTGCGTCCGAGGGTAAGGTGGAGATCCAGGCGTCCGCTGAGGACCTGGATCTCGCCGGACCCTCGGACACCATGGAAGCAGATTGTACTGGTCCTCCATCGGTGGCAGCAGGTGACCCAGTGGCGTGATCTGCCTCCTCGGCCCCTTCACGCCTTTTTCGGACATGGACAAAGCGATACTCCAGTGGAACTGCAGCGCTTTTTTCCACCACCTTGCTGAGCTTCGCCAACTCATCAGCAGTCACCCTTTCCCCTGCATTGCCCTACAGGAAACTTGGTTTCCGGCAATGCGGACCCCTGCCCTACGTGGGTATTGGGGTTATTACAAGAACCGGGCAGCTTATGAGAGGGTATCTGGTGGAGTCTGCGTCTACATACTTAACTCTGTCTACAGCGAATGTGTACCTCTTCACACACCTTTAGAGGCTGTCGCTGTAAGGATGTGGACGCCTCAGCCTATTACTGTCTGCAGTTTGTATCTTCCGCCAGATGGTGATGTCTCGCGTCATGTGTTGGCTGCATTGATAGCACAACTGCCTCCTCCTTTTGTGTTACTGGGCGACTTTAACGCCCATAACCCCCTGTGGGGTAGCGCCGCGATTACTGGCCGGGGTAGAGATGTCGAGACTCTTCTCTCGCAGCGTGACCTCTTCCTCTTAAACACGGGAGAGCCGACACATTTCAGCGTAGTCCATGGCACATTTTCGGCCATCGACCTTTCTATCTGCAGCCCCGGACTTTCACCATCCATCCACTGGAGTGTCCATGACGACTTATGTGGTAGTGACCATTTCCCCATCTTTCTGTCACTACCACAGCATCACTCTTCTGAACACCCCTCCAGATGGGCTCTGAATAAGGCTGATTGGGGCTTGTTCTCCTCTCTCGCCACTATCGCACCTCCTTCCCATGACACCATTTGTGCGGTGGTTCAGTCGGTCACCACCGGCATCGTTTCTGCGGCGGCATCTGCGATTCCCTGTTCATCCGGGTCCCCTCGGCGGAGGACTGTGCCTTGGTGGGCGCCCGAGATCGCAGAGGCGATTAGAGATCGCCGGCGGGCTCTTCAACGCCATAAGCGGCACCCGTCCTTGGAGAACCTCATCGTTTTTAAACAGCTCCGTGCCCGTGCCCGACGCCTTATTCGCCAATGGAAGCAGGAGTGCTGGGAACGGTATGTTTCCACCATTGGCGTCCGTACATCTGCATCGCAGGTTTGGGCTAAGATTAGGCGACTCCATGGCTATCGGCCGCCTGTCTCTGTCCCTGGGCTTTCGCTGAATGGAGTGGTGTGTACTGACTCCGACACGATTGCGGACCGGTTAGCAGCGCATTTTGCTCAGTGTTCCGCATCTACGAATTACCCACTGGCCTTCTGCTCCCGGAAAGAGCGGTTGAAAAGTCGGAGGCTTTCCTTTCACACGCGCCACACGGAGTTGTACAGTGCTCCTTTCAGCGACTGGGAATTCCAGAGTGCACTATCTGCTTGCCCTGATACGGCTCCTGGGCCAGACCGCATCCACAGCCAGATGCTGAAACACCTCTCTGTGACTTGGCAGCGACGCCTCCTAGATGTTTTCAACCGCATCTGGGTTGAGGGTGTGTTCCCGTCTCAATGGCGAGAAAGCATCGTCCTCCCCATGTTGAAACCTGGCAAGAACCCGCTGGAGGTGGACAGCTACCGCCCCATAGGCCTCACCAACGTTCTCTGCAAGTTGCTAGAACGTATGGTGAGCCGGAGGTTGAGTTGGCTCCTCGAGTCTCGAGGCCTTCTGGCTCCGTCTCAGGGTGGGTTCCGTAAAGGCCGCTCTGCTGTCGATAATCTGGTCTCCCTAGAGTCTGCTGTCCGTACAGCCTTTGCACGCCGCCAACATCTGGTTGCCGTCTTCTTCGACATGCGGAATGCGTACGATACAACTTGGCGATATCACATCCTGGCCACACTTCATGGGTGGGGTCTTAGGGGCCCGCTCCCGATTTTTATTCAGAATTTTCTGTCGTCTCGTTCCTTCCGTGTGCAAGTTGTTGCGTCCCATAGTTCCTCCCGGGTCCAGGAGAACGGGGTCCCACAGGGGTCTGTCCTCAGTGTCTCCCTGTTTTTTATTGCGATCAATGGGCTCGCTGAGGCGGTGGGATCGTCCGCCGCAGCTTCGTTGTATGCAGACGACTTCTGCCTCTACTACAGCTCCGCTGGCATTGCAGTTGCTGAGCGCCAGCTGCAGGGCCCTATCCGCAAGGCGCAGTCGTGGGCTGTAGCGCACGGCTTCCAGTTTTCGGCCGCTAAGACCTGCGTTGTGCGTTTCTGCCGGCGTCGCACGGTTCACCCTGAGCCATGCCTTTACCTTGACGGTGAACCTCTTGCTGTGGTAGAGACGCATCGGTTCTTGGGACTGGTATTTGATGCCCGGTTGACTTGGCTGCCTCATATTAGGCAGCTTAAACAAACATGCTGGCGGCATTTAAACGCTCTCCGTTGCCTTAGCCACACCGGATGGGGTGCCGATCGGTCCACCCTTCTCCGGCTGTATCAAGCGCTGATCCAGTCCCGCCTTGATTATGGGTGTGTGGCTTATGGTTCGGCATCGCCATCAGCATTGCAATTGCTGGATCCCATCCATCACTGCGGGATCCGACTTGCCACAGGAGCATTTCGGACAAGCCCTGTTGACAGCTTACTTGTGGAGGCTGGTGTTCCTCCATTGCGGATCCGGCGCGGCCGACTTCTGGCCGCTTATGCTGCCCACGTTTGTAGCTTGCCAGGGCATCCCAACTACCGTCTCCTGTTCCCGCACTCGATCGTCCATCTTCCAGACAGGCGGCCCTGGTCAGGGTGTACGATCGCGGTTCGCATCCGGGCTCTACTGTGTGGGATTGAGTTTTTTCCTGTCCCGCCTGTTTTCCGGGCCAATCTCCGTCTGCCCCCTTGGTGTGTGCGCCGACCATGCATTCGGCTGGATTTGGCACAGGGTCCGAAAGACTCGGTCCCTCCTCCGGCCCTCCGCCGCCGCTTTGTTTCTCTCCTTGCCGAGTTTCCCGGATCTGCCGTGGCCTATACCGACGGTTCGATGGTCTCTGGTCGCACTGGTTACGCTCTTACTCTAGAGGATCATTGTGAGCAACGGTCGCTGGCACCCGGGAACAGTGTATACACTGCCGAGTTGGTTGCCATCTATCGTGCCCTAGAGTATATCCGCTCCCGCTCAGGTGAGTCCTTTGTCATCTGTAGTGACTCCCTGAGTGGTTTACGAGCTCTTGACCAGTGCTTTCCTCGTTCCCGTCTGGTGATGGCCATCCACGAGTCGCTCCATGCTCTTGCCTGTTGCGGCCGCTCCGTGGTCTTTGTTTGGACCCCAGGTCATGTCGGCATCCCGGGCAATGAGCGGGTTGACACGCTGGCTAAACAGGCAGTGAGTTCACCGGCTCTGGAACTCGGCCTTATGGAGTGTGATCTCCTGTCGCTTTTGCGCCAGAAAGTGCTTGGTGCCTGGGGTGACAAGTGGCGCACCCTGCCCATGCCCAACAAACTTCGGGCGGTGAAGGAGACGACCGGTGTGTGGCGCTCCTCCATGCGGGCCTCTCGGAAGGATTCTGTCGTCCTCTGCCGGCTGCGCGTTGGCCACACGTGGCTGACGCATGGCCATTTGTTGCGCCGGGAGGACCCACCGCTATGTCGCTGCGGGGCAGCTCTGACGGTGGTCCACATTTTGGTGGACTGCCCGCTTTTAACAGGACTCAGGCAGACGTTTGCGCTGCCTGATACCCTCCCTGCCCTTTTATGTGATGACGTTGCTATGGCGGACCTCGTGTTGAGTTTTATTCGGGCAGGGGGTTTTTATCGTATGATTTGAGTGTTTGTCCTTTTATTTCCTGTATTGACTTGGGCCTTTGGCCTGTGGTTTTAAACTGTGGGTTTTAATGTCATTTGGTGGTTGGCTTTTCCTTATTTTCATGGTCGGCCAACCACCTTCACACTCGGTGTGATTTTAGTTCCGTTTGTCTGGTCTTTGTCTGTCTTTCTTGTATTGTGTCGTCCCTTGTCTCAGTTGTCCGTTTTTAACAACTGACAGTTTTTGTTTCATGTGATTTTATCGTGGAACAAGGGACCGATGACCTTAGCAGTCTGGTCCCTTCAATCCCACACCCAACCCAACCCCTAAACCTAGGGCACTAGTCCAGGAAGTTGCAGACTAGCTACTCACAGAACGTTCGAAGTTTCTGGTTCAATTCTTTCACTCGATTCAGAACCAGAGGACCACGATCAGTTCTGGGGAAAATGCTGCAAATTGTGAGCTTCATTGAAACTCCGTGCGCAAGGCTGGACTTCCCAATCTTCTCTGCCAGTCACTGGTATGACTCAAGTGTGACCTTGGAGCCCAGATGACGCATTTTTTTCCAATATGCTCCATGATCTGCAGTTATTTAATGGGTAGATAAAAATATCTACTCACCAAGCGGCAGCAGAATACACATATAAGACATTTGTAATTGGCAAGGTTTCAGAGCCAGTGGCTCCTTCTTCAGGCATATGGACCTCTGGCTTCATCAGATACACTTAGTATTCCAGTAGTTTAATATTAAAAAAACAGCTTTCATTTATCATATTTCATTCTTTTTTCAGAGGTAGCAGTAACTGTATAAAATTCAAATGTTCCACATGTACATGTAACTACATTCATAACTGGAGTGTCCCTTTTAACCAAAGGTACAGTCAGGTCAGAGTAACCTCAACTCACCTTGCTTCTCATATCCAGCCGTTCACTTTGAATTTCTCTTTTGTCCCTTGGGACTGATGAATTCGCTGTTTGGGCCCCTCCCCCAAAATCGACCTACCAACCAACCTACCTTTCCTCCCTCCCGAAAGATATCAAGGAGTGTTATTTTCTTTTACAAGTCTCTTTACATCACCTGGATGTAAGCACGTGCAACCCTCCCTCCCCCTACCCCCTCCCTCTAGAATTAATTAATTAATTAATTAATTAATTAATTAATATTTTGTTTCTCTGCAGGTATATGCCTTCAGTCACGGTAGACTGAAATTCATGGTGTATCATCATACTGTAGCATGCTGCTAGAGGAGCCAAAACAAAATGTCACAGCTCATTGCTAAAGTAGAGCATTATGTGGTAATTCATTATTAGCAGCAAAGAGTTTTTGCAACAAACCATGTCAGGCCAGTGATGACTTCATTAGGCATTTCTGAGGAAAACAAATTACTGTCTGATACTCTACTTTGTTAGTGGGGTGCATCATTTTGTTTTAGCTCCTCTAGCAGTGTGCTGTTGTATTGTGATACTAGGATTCAGTGTGTACTAGGACTAAAGATGAATAGCATAAATAAGTGTGTTTGCTGTTGTTATATTAACATTCTGTGATGCTTTTACAGTGTTCAACTTAAATTTTTTTCCCCCTACTAGCAAAAAATGAAGAACGCAAAATGTCTCGGACACAAGAAAAATTAATGAAGCTTAGTCAAGGGGCTCAAGATGTACCTAGTGCAGATGCTCCTTTGGTGAGTTATCCTTAGTTTCAAAATTGATTGTATAGTTCAGCTTTTCTTACTAAACTTCTTTTCTATTAAAAAAGTATTAATAGTTTGTCTCCACTAAAAGTGAACAACATGTCTTATGACTTCAATTCTTTGCTAGGCTGTGGCTGTAACACCATCAATTGGATTACTATCTGAAGGTTATTGTTGAAGTTTACCCAGCAAATAAAATATTCCATAATTTTTCAGATGAGTTGGTGACGCAGAAGTCACGCCCAGTAAATGACAGAATACGTTGTGTGTGTGTGTGTGTGTGTGTGTGTGTGTGTGTGTGTGTGTGTGTGTGTGTGTGTGTGTGTGTGTGTGTGTGAGCGCACGCGCGCGTGCGTGCTTATTGTATATGTATGCGCCTTTGTAGGGGCGATTCTAGAAGTCAGTCAAGGGGGAGGCTAATAAGGGGGGGGGGGGTTGGGGGACTGGAATATGGCTTAACAAAAGGTGAGTTGGGGTCCTTTACAGACAAATTGGTAAAATTTGGTGTTTGCTTAAAGTAGTTTTTGGTAACTGTTTTGGAGTTCGGGGTAAAAAAGTGTATTAATAAATAATAAGACACATATTTTAAGTTAAATGATATTTATTGGTTTGTAGTGTCTTGCAGGGGCAGTGGTTAATTTTCTTTTTCATAATCTTCATCAAACTGAATAAGTAATTTGTTACAAACCACCTCAAATTTGAAAAGAAATCAAATGTCAGCCTTCCTTCCAAATGTAAACCAATAGTAATGACCAATGACAGGTTATGTGGTGTGACTATGAATTCTTTTTCACATTTAGTTCTTACTATTTTGTAGAGGTGCATTTTTATTCGCCATCAGCTGTAAATATGTAACATTTATTGTAGACTGGTTGGAGTTAATTAAACCATCATCAATGGGAACAAAAATTGTAAAATCTGTTGGTTTAAAATACCTATTTCTCATTTTAAACTAGCAGGTGTTATTTTTTTTCATCCAGTTGATGATGGTTTAACTAACCATAACAAGTCAGTAATATATATTATACATATAATGAGGTCACAAAAGTCAGTGGATAGTGATATGCACATACACAGATGATGGCAGTATTGCATATACAAGGTGTAAAAAGGCACTTCATTGGCAGAGCTGTCATTTGTTCTCAGGTGATTCACGTGAAAAGGATTCCGATGTGATTATGGCCGCACAGTGTGAATTAATGGGCTTTGCACCTGAAATGGTAGTTGGAGCTAGACGCATGGGACATTATATTTTGGAAATGTTTACAGAATTCAATATCCAGAGATCCACAATGTCAAGAATGTGCTGACAGTATCAAATTCCGCACATTACCTGTCACTATGGACAATGCATTGGCCAACAGCCTCCACTTAACAACGCAGAGCAGCAGCATTTGCGTAGAGTTGTCACTGCTAGAAGGCAAGCAGCATTGCTTGATCAAGTAACCACAGAAATCAGTGGGGGATGTACAATGAGTGTATATATTAGGACAATGCGGCAAAATTTGGCATTAATAAGCTATGACAGCACACGAACAATAAAAGTTGCCTTTGCTAACGACTTGATGTCGCCTGCAGTGCCTCTCCTGGGCATGAGACCATGTTGGTGGGCCCTAGATGACTGTAAAACTGGCCTGGTCAGACGAGTTCTGATATCAGTTGAAAGCTGATGGTAGGGTTTGGGTTTGGTGCCGACCAGTGTAAACCATGGACCCAAATTGTTAGCAAGGCACTGTGCACGCTGATGGTGGCTTCATAATGGTGTGGGCTTTGTTTACATGGAACGGACTGGATCCTCCTGTCCAACTGAACCAATCATTGTCTGGAAATGGTTATGTTTGGCTACTAGGAGAACATTTGTAGCCATTCATGAACTTCATGTTCCCAAGTGTTATTTGGATTGACTATTAAGCTCCATCACCAGGCCACAGTTGTTCACAATTGGTCTGAAGAAAATTCTGGACAATTAGAGCAAACAATTTGGCGGCCACTCAGATCGCCCAACATAAATCCCATCATGTTGAATCCTGCCTAGTCATCGAACATGAGGTGTCGAGGAAACCTGCTCGGATCGCTAGACAACAGTTAGATCAAATCGTATTAATGAGTTTTATTACGAAAAGGAAATGACAATACTTAAATTTGTGTTGAACAGATATGTCACAAGCAAAGGGCAACAGATAAAATAAGACATCTCTTCAGTATAACAATTCGTAATACAAGCGAAGTAATACGATGCTTCTATTCAGGTCACTAGTCTTCAGGCTTCTGTAGAACTGGGCCGCAGCCAGTTTGGTGCGGCACTTATGTTCTCTTCACATAGAGGCTGCTGCTGTTGTGTTGTCGTCCTGGAAAAGGGTCAGCCAGCATGCAATTGGGTGATGTCGTCTTCACAGCCCTTCAGATTTCTCGTTCTCGGCTGGTGTGCTGGCTCTTGACTTTACACTGTAACACATCAAACGTTTATGCGACATAATCGAGAGGTCAGTTCCACAAAATCATGCACAGGCAACACTTTTGTAATTATGGACATCTGAGAGGCAGTGTGGCTCAATATGAGAGGGTAACCAAAAGAAATGAAACAAATCTGGTGGTGTGCAGAGCTTTTGTAGTACCATGTTCTGCCACTAGGAGTGCATAGAGTGAACATTCTAGAATCAGGTGTCAGAGTTCTGTTGCTGAAAGAGATCAGGACCAGTTTCGGCAGAGCTGATAGTGAAAACTCTTTTATGTGATTGTCATTTTTGTTGTGAACAGTTTGTGGCAGTGAAATTCTGCTTTTTATTCAGAAAAAGTTGAACAAAACTCTTGAAATGAAAAAAATGACATACAAGGACAATACTAAGGGGAGCTCTCGGGTGTTTGAATGATTTTCTGTGTCAAAAATGGTGAAATGTCAGTTGATGCAAACCTCAGTCTGTTTGTCCTCCCATGGCCTGAACACATGAAAATGTTGAAAACATTCTTGCGGTCATCAACAAAGCTTGATAATGGACCATTGAAGAAATTGCGTAGGTATCAGGAGTGACTATTAGTTAAGTGCAGAAGTTTTGGGAATGAAAACGGTGGACTCCAAACTCGTGTCATGACTGTTGACTAATGAAGAAAAACAAGATCACAAGGAAGCATGTCCTGGAATGATCCAAACTTACTTTTTTTTCAATAATTATCACAGCTGATGAAACTTGGTGCCATGTGTACGATCCAGAATCAAAGCAACGACCAAGCTGCACTGATAACCTCGCTGTTAAGTGCCCATAAGATCAATTCAATGAAGCCAGTGGAAGACTTCAAGTTCTCATCGCCACAGGAAGTCGCATCAGGTGAAATCAAACATTAAAACAATGCTGATTTGTCTTTTCAGTTTAAGAGGAGTTGGTGGTTGTACAGTGTACAGTTGATGGCAAATGAAACTGTATTTCTACCAATATCTCACATCTGTAACTAGTTACCTACACAAATTTGTAGTTCTAATACTTTTAACACTTTCTTCAACCAAGAGCTTGTGCTGTGTGTCTCTTTTCCGTTAGAGCAGTTGGATGAAAATTAGTCCCTCAGTGGGGGAAAATAGTTAACTATTAATTGCCTCAAAAGTAATTTACATAACTGTTGAAAAACACACATCCTACTGGTTGATAACATTATCAAAGCCTTTGTTTAGCAGGACTTAGGCTGCAGGGGGTGAACAGTTGTATCAATAGGTTTTTTATGGTGCTTTTGAGGCTGACAAAGATGTGAAAATGACACAACAAAAGCTCTTAATGTTGAAATTTAAACTTAAAGCAATGCTGTAGAATAGCTTTGTTCTCCTTGGTGGTAATGAATATTCACACATTTTGACTGTTGGATAAATGGGCAACAGTAGAATGGCTATTATGTAATGTTTAGACTATTCCAGGATGTATGGTCATATGTTTAGTACTAACTGCTGTTATGAAGTGAAGTGTTCTCACATAATAAATAAGTTTTGAAGACTTGCAGCATTGTCTGCATTCACTTGTGTTGTGGAATTTGCTCCTCACTATAAAATATTTCCTTCCTGTACCAGTGTTATTTTCTCATAATTTTTTATTTTGCAACAGCTGTTGGATGATGTGGATATAGAAGAGGGAAAACGTGACTTAATAACACGAGAAATTGGAAAATTCAGAGAAATCATGAAGGTAAAATCTTTTCCTAATGTTATTGTCTTCATTTCAATAAACACTTTAAAAAGTTGTTTACTGGCAGTATTTCGTGTACTTAGAAAATTATTATATTTAATATGCATACTTTTTTGTGGAGGTGTTATGCTTTTAGCATTACGGTTTTGACGTCTGTCAGTATTGGGATCTGTTTTCCAAAAATATTAATTTTATATGTAGTTTTGTATTATCCTGTTTAGAGCACATACTCGGTCTTCTGTCAGGCGCACACCTTTCAAAAAAATTCCATGAAGCATTTGTGGGCCAGTAGAATTTGCATATGTAGGTTTTACTAATTCTCCATATAAACTTAACATTGTGATCTGCTTATAGGTCATGTAGATAATTGATTGTTTCCTCAACTTAGCAGACACTTACACCATGACAAGAACATAGGGCCTAGAATGTTTTCGGGCATTCATATCACTTGTTATTAGAATAACTAGCTATAAGTTTTTTCCTTCAATCTTCCTTATGTAGTAACTATGAAGGAAGCTGTTGTTATCAGAAACACATACTTCCCATTCATTTAAAAAAAATTCAAGCTTAGTGACTGAAATAGATTTTAACAATAACAGTCACCTCATTTTTACTTATCATACTTCACTTTTTTATTTATTCCTCATTCACACACATTGTTAGGGTTTACACGGGGAAAAGTTGGAGAAATGAAATGTAATTTTACCCCGTTAACTTGAAGTTGCTTATGTTCTATAAGAAAATGTCTTAAAATTATATTGAGGAAGCAAACTGATCATACAATCTACTGTCCATTTGAATGATTTTTCTCATTTTTAATAAGGTGCTTATGGAAATACACCTTTCCAAAAATACTGCATTCACTACATTTGCATTTTAATTCCATGAGTTTCAGTATAGAGCCAGACTTAGATTGTGGAGAGCTGATTGTATGATCTTGTCTGCTGAAGCCCAAGAGTGTGTGCTGTAGTTAGGTTAGAGAGGTGAAGTTGACGTGACGTATGGTATACTTCCTCACTTAAACCTAGGCAGCCCGGCGGGGATGTCAAGGAGAGTTGTTGCAGGCCGTTTGGTTGCCTTGTTTAGTGTGCACAAGCGCATCAGGGTGGTGAGTATAGCACTAGTGCAGAAAAACAAATACTGCTAAGGTCAAGAAATAATTAACTTGTTTGCACGAGAAACAGATTCTATTTATTGTAATTTGTTTTATATAATTTTACTGTGCAGGTTACGAGTTACTGCAGTTGTTATTCTAGATTACACAGATACTTGTTTGTACACTTTGACAGATTATTCTTGCTTGAGAATCTAAGTTGTAGAATGTTCTAATTTGAGCACCAAATATACAGTAGATAAATTCGATATGAGCCTACTGGTTTGGCGGTTGTAGAAAGTGCAAACAAGTTACATGTTTATGTATCAGTCAGAAATTAGATACCTGTAATATACGTAAGGTATTACAGAATATCTGTTTCGGGCTGTCTGTACAGTTACTACAAAACAATATGCATATGGACTTTTTGAGTAGAAACACAATGTTTTTAAAAATAAATTATTTGTGGTGATTGTAGTTTGAATTGAAATAATTGTAAAGGGCTTGAATAGCAGTTGCCTTTCTTGTTAGTTCAAATTTCTGAAACAAATGTTTATGGAAAGCTATAAGTGACGTAACCAATACTCTGTTTCATATCATCATGCAGAGGCCATTTCATTTATGAAATACAAAGAGTATTGCGTCAAAGAATTTTTATGTGTAAACTGAGAGTAGCAAGCATGTCTGCTCACTGTCTTAAGCACTTAGAATTATTTGAACCAAGTATTAGTTGGTATCAATTAAAATGCCTTTTGCAGGATGCAAAAAAACGTTTTACTTGAAACAAATTGTATAGCTGCTGTGGAAAATGGTCGCTCTAAGAAACTTGCAGATATTATTTTTATACAAGTTGTTGGTTTCCTTCATATCTGTGAAATACTTGTAATAAATGCTGTCACTTTTTACAAAAATTACAAGTCCCACAAATTGTGAATAAAGGAGAGAAAAAAGGTAGGCCAGTGAACTGTGAGAAGCTTTTGTGCCAGATCTTTTGCAGTCATATCTGTGCACGAAAGTTTCCTGATTCTTAGCTGTGTTAGTGCTGAATTCTAAGCAGACTTCATACATTTACATATATGTATGTAGTGTGCTGCAATTCAGTAATTTCATATTCGAGGGGGAGGGACCAGTATACAGTGTCCAAACATTCCATAATTATTTTTTGTCTCCCATAGTTATCATATAATAACCACATACCAAATTTTAGTTCACAGTATACACTGGAAAATACCATAAGGTAGGGGGAGGGGGAGATATTTATAGGTGTGGCACATGCAGCAAAGAGCTGATTTTTCACTGAATGTTGCTAGCTAGGTACTACAACAAGCTTATTGTACATGATTCAAGAAATGTAGCTGTCTTGCAATCAATCGTCACTGAAGATCACTTCAAACATCTGTTAATTCCTGGCAAATGGTTGAAAAGCATCATTTTAAACTGTTTGAACTTGAAGAAAAACTCTGTGTATTCAGTCTCCCAGTGCAGGTGATACGGAACACTATGAATGTTTTATAGCTTGCTATGGAGATATACGTTATGCACCAGGTAAAACTATAAATATGGAGATAATCTGATACGCAGAACGGTCCTTAAAGTGTTTTGACTACTATTTGAATACATATCAGTGGAAGGAATTGAACTCTCAATGTCGCGGACTTAAAACCCACCACCAGTGAAGAAATTGATGAGAGTTTTATTCTGGAAGAAAATGTAAGTGATACTTCGCAATCCAGTTATCAGTCAGAAATTAAATTAATCTTGTTGGGTATAGAATAAGTGGCAATGCATTTTTGTATAAAGTTTATAAGAAACTTATTTCGCTGTTCAAAAGAAATGTTCTTCCTTATGGAAGTAACTAAAGTTACAGAACAGCATAAGAGTCAGTCAGTAGTCTCAACAATATTAAATACATCACAGTTTTAATTTTTTAAAAGGCAGAAAAAATTCTGTTAACTATTATATTTTTATGCACAACTAGTCTTTTAGGTATAGGTAGTATACTTATTTCTCTGGACTTGGTGTTTAGAGGAAGGGGGTTTCAAAACTCCCATTTCACTATTCTGCAGTAGGATTTCTGTAGTTTCCATAAACCTGGTATAATTGGTTAGAAAAGAATGTGCCTGATTTCCTACTTCCATCCATATCATGAGCCTTGTGCTTTGTCTCTAAATGACTTTGTCATCGAAAGGAAGTTAAGCTACAATATTTCTTTCTCTCTGAGCTGGAATGCTGTCCTCAAGAAATTGTTTGATGTCTGAGATGGAAAGATACAAAAATTTCAGTTGAGACATAATGCCAGAATGAAGTGATTACATATATTGTTACAAATGCAAAGTACGAGTTATTTTGGCATTCATGATATTGGATTTGAATATCAGTCTAATTTTGTTGTTGTTGTTGTTGTTGTGGTCTTCAGTCCTGAGACTGGTTTGATGCAGCTCTCCATGCTACTCTATCCTGTGCAAGCTTCATCTCACAGAACCCATCTCACAGTACCTACTGCAACCTACATCCTTCTGAATCTGCTTAGTGTATTCATCTCTTGGTCTCCCTCTACGATTTTTACCCTCCACGCTTACCCAGTCTAATTTTGATGCTTCGTAAATGAAGTTGTTACACAGTCTTAATATCACCATCAACTCCTTTGGAGTCAAATGACTATAGGAAAATGTTCTTGTTTAACATCTTGCATCAAAGTGGTGTAAAATTCCACGTGTTTTATGATACCCTCCTATGCCTTTCCAATACCACCATTGATATATTAACACAGCATAATTTTTCTCATTACAATCTAAAATGTGGTGGATACTACTTAGTAGTCTCCTGGTATTGAGTGCCTGCTTCAATACATTGCAGAGTGCATAATCAACATCTCTGTCATATGTGTAAATTCACATTTTAATTTTTTCAAAATCATTGACTACATATAAGAGTAAATCTTATGAAGACCACAGATGTTATTATTGAAAAGCTTACAGCTCAATACCATTGATGTGACAGACATATTGAAAACATTTTATACACGATGCCAAGATGTTTGCTCGGTCACGTCATGTGATTATACATTAATACACGTATCATCTGTGATCAATCCGTGTGGTTGGGAGTGGAGCCCCATTACCACAGCACTTGCTTGATGACCATCATAAAAAGTTCTACAACTTTACAAGAGATTAAGTTACTATTGTCATGTCTTAAACACAGTCAATACTAAAAAAGTGTTTGACAGACACCAATATACAGACAGAACAGAACTTCCTCATAGATGGAGGTCGCTGCTGTTTATATTCTAGAATGAGTGAACATTACAAACTTTTGAAATTTTGAGAAGCTCCTAGAAAAGATAAATAGTAAATAAACAATGTTGGAAAAGATAAATTGCTACTTACCATAAACATGACATGCTGTGTTGCAGACAGGTACAATTAAGACACTTACACAAAGCTTTCAGCCAGTCTTCATCAGAAAAAGAGAAATGCACG
This sequence comes from Schistocerca gregaria, assembly GCF_023897955.1. NCBI lineage: Eukaryota > Metazoa > Arthropoda > Insecta > Orthoptera > Acrididae > Schistocerca > Schistocerca gregaria. The sequence goes on from NC_064924.1 coordinate 386,723,613, forward strand.
CCATTCAAGTTTTTGATGGTGTTTAGCCACCGTCATGCAATACTTTTTAAAAGCGTAAATGGTCATTTGACGGTGTATTACAAATTTTATCTTCATTACAATCTATATTTCAGTTTTTATACAGAAGAGAAATGTAGTAATACACAGTCAAATGACAGTTTACTCTTCCAAAAACACACCATTCATTACACACAAGCAAGCTCACCTCATGTACACACAACCGCCAACTCTGGCGGCTCGGGCTAGAATGCAACTATATGTGCAATGGAAGCAGCTGTCTGGAGGGAGCGCAGAAGGGGAAAGGGTAACACTGTATGGATGGGTGGGGGGAGGGGAGCGCTCCTCGCTCCCTCCTGCCACCCATCCCCTGCTATCCCTTCCCCTGCCCTGCCTCTTCCAGATTGCAACTTCCATCCCGCCTGATAGTTGCATTCTGGCCTGAGCTGCCAGATTTGACAGTCTTCTGTGTGTGAGTTGTGAGTTGTGCTTGCGTCTGTGAATGAATGGTGTGTGTTTCTCTTTTTCTGACGAAGGCTATGGCTGAAAGCTTTGTGTAAGTGCCTTTTAATTGTGCTTGTCTGCAACTTAATTTCTCATCTTTGAGATAAGTAGCAATCTATCTTTTCCTACAGTGTTGCTATTTGTGCATGGCATTTCCATTATTTAATGTTAAACAAACATATTTGCTGATGATAGGGTTTGAAATAATGACTCACAGCATAAGAGCCAACTGTGCTAATATTTACTCTGCATTGCATGCAACACAGCTAGCAGCATTGTTTGAGGTTCCACAGTACAAGGTCTGCGACAGTATCCATAAATCCGGGAGCGTACTCTCATGAATGTTGTATCATCATACAGGAAGTAGGAGACAAAAAAAAAAAAAAAAAAAAAAAAAAAAAGTAAAAGTGAAGGATAGCGATTCAGCACGGAAGGAAAATGTGTGACAGAAATCTCTGGCCGATGGGTGGACGGCTGTCTGATAATGTGGACAGGTGTTACGGAAACTGGCAGTTCATCCCTGTCAGCTGTGACAGTTCATTTTTAGGTGGAAGGATTTTTAATTGTGTAATCACCATTCTTACTCAGGGCCAATGATGGCTCCTGAGTAACTGCTGAGTTGCCATCAACAAGATAAATTTGAGTATAAAATCAGCATCTCTGTGTAGTTTGTTTGTAGAGTTTGTCTGCAACATATATTTTATTAGCTCTCTTGTTGCACCCTGGTGCCAGGCTGCATGATCACAACTGGCACAACCAGTCAGATTTGATAATATGTGGGAGCTCACTGACATTGTGCTGAGTGTATGGATCCTACCCCGAAATTTACACCTTTCCCAGATCTCTCCAGTCTTTTTCCTTCACCCCTCTTTCTTCTGCCTGAAGAAGGAGCCACTGGCTCTGAAAGCTTGCCAATTACAACTGTTTTTTATGTGTGTGTTCTGCTGCCACTTGGTGATTAGATCTTTTTTATATCCAATTAAATAATTTTGTCAGTAATTGGTTGTTTTCGTTGTTATACTGTTCCTTGTTATCTGTATTATGTATCATGAAACCAAGGTTCAGTAGGTAATTTTGGGACGCATGTGTAAAGGTCATTAAAGAAAATATGATAAATTCATTGAACTCTGGAAAAATGGGAAAGCAAAGTATTACATTTTTCATGCATCATTCTTTTATTCATTTTGTGGGAACAAATACCTTTCCCTTGTGGATTTTTTCTTAACAATATAAAATACTAAATCATTAAGAACTGCGTTGTAGCTTGTTCTGGAAGTGTGATCATTACGACAAATGAGCACTAAGACTAAAAAAAATTTTTTCCATTGAAGGTATTTTGCATAACTCTTATGGATATATCACTACACATCGAGTGTTACCATTGTTGCAATTGTCTTCTTTTACACTCAGTAGAAAGCTTATCCATTTTGCTGTCCTTGGTTTAAAATCTCATAAAAATATGGTCATTCATCAGAAAATGCAGGTATCACTCTGGAGATGTTGCTATTCGGGTTGGCATAAAAATGTTAAAGACATGTGTCTGAAATATTTGTCAGATGTTGTCATTATTTGTCTGTTCATAGTGCATGAAGAGCAAAAACTAGGAAAATTGCATCAGTGTTGATTTGGAACATTATGTAAATATTTTTCCATAGCTACAAGGAATAATAGTTCACACCTTAGGAACGTTGTGATTATTGTGAATAGTCCTTACCAATTTCGAAAGAACGTCACAGATAAAATATAAATAATATCTTGCTAAACAAATTCAGTTTTCAAGTGGCAGTTCAGTGCGCCATGTTGCAAACTGTTGGAAGCAGTGGCAAGAGAGCGCAGTGTTGAGTCGTAGTAGAACTGTGGGCTGTACAGCAATCGGGTTCGATTGCAGAAACATGTGAAAAACATTTTATTGCTGTCCCCCTTTTTCATATTGACAGCTAAAATTTTTTATGTAGGATTCTTGTGAAATTAAATACCACTTCGAGTTGTGTGTAAAGGGAGGATGGAGGGGGCGAGACAGATTTCTACATGACTGTTTGGCCTGTTACCATGCTGCAAGGTATCACTGTCTTGATCATTGTGATTTATTGTCTCCTTTATCTTGAAAATCCTTCCTTGAAAGTAGGGTACAAGCTCTTTTGGTCTGTACCAATTCATCTTTACAATAGTGATATGTTTTCAGTGATTGGATTGTATATTAAAATTGAATGAATTTATGAAATGAAGTTTGTCAGGGAATCATGAATTTCAAAATATATTTTTTTTAGACGAATAGCTTCTATATATTTTCTTGTTCATTATGTAGGGCATTTCGAAAAGAATGATTTGATTTTTAACAATTGATATTTATTGTGGCATACACGCCACAAAACAGACAAATTAAGAAATCTTCAAAGATTTTGCAATTTTTTTTCTCTATTGCTACAATTTTTGTAAGACCCTATTGTAAAACATTATAAATTATAACACAATAGACATCCTGGGAATCAGATGTGTATTGGTAAATCAACTGAATATTGATAGGAATCTGCCTGTCCATGTATTGATTTTGTTTTTAACCTCAGTCTGAAGCAAAATGCTGTTTGCACAAGAGAAGGCTTTTAGTTTGTGATGATTGTACAAGTATGTGTCAGTGATTGTGGTTCATTGTGCTTTTAATAGCTGTTTTTTAAATTGTTTATCCTGTGGGGGGGGGGGGGGGGGGGAACTTTGTCATTAGTGTGTCTCCAAAGCTAAGAGTAGAATTTGAAATCAAATTTTTGATGAAAGAATGGAGAGCATTCGACAAGCTGCTTTTTGGAACCAGAGTCTTACTCACCAGGCATTCATTAAGATTAAATTTGGTCTACAAACCATACCAAGTGCTGCTAGTTCAAGCTCTTTGTGTAGATAATGAAAGGAAAATTGTTGTTAGCAATTTTGCTTATAACGGATGGAAGATGGAGAATTTATTGTATGGCTAATTTTCAGGGCATTGAGCATGAAATAGATTTGTGTGAAGTGAATGTGTTTAGTGCCATTTTGTATGAAAAGGTGTATGGCCCATTCATGTTTTGAGGTAACACAGTGGTTAGAATGAGCCATCTTGAAATGTTTCAGATGTGGATTTTGCCACAATTTCAAAAGGATTGTAATGATTTCACTCCCCCCCCTCTCCCTCCTTCCCTCCCCCCACTATTGTTGCACAGTAAAATGCTAATGTTTCTCTGTGACACTGCTTCAATGCTGAATAGGACACACTGGACTCTTAAGACACTATATTGTTGGTGGCGTTGCCGTGGTCCAATATTTCCAACTTGATCCGCTTGTGACTTTCTCGTGTGGGTATCTGCGAGGAAATGTGTTTTCATTCATCCTTTGGTTTATGGTGAAAGTGAAGTCAGAAAAGGAATAACAGCAGCTGTGGCTTCACTTCTAATGTTTCTGTGCCTTAGTTTCCCTTGATTGTATTTCTTTTAGTTGTGGTTAGTGTTTAAAATCGCATTAAGTGTTGTTAATAGTCTAAAACAATTTCTTCATATACTTTTCTAAGAGGAAGCATGTAGAAAGAACCTAAAAAAAATTATATTTTGTGTTTAATAGTTGTATCAAGTGCCCCTTCTAAGAGTTGTCAGTCACATTTTCTCTGGTGTTTTGCCAGATATTTGCAATTGCAGTTTTGCAGTGTGTATCTGGAGTTGTTCCAAACAAATACTTCTCACCACGTTTCAGGCAGTGAGCAGTGTTGATGAAAAGCTTCTGTTTGTTTCCAGTTACAAACAAAATGATTTAAAAAAAGGAATTTTGTGTATCTATTTGACAGAAAAGTCCCAAATTAGTCTAGTATGTTATCTGTTTTATTCATATTTATTAACAGGAACAGTAGAACATGAAGAATAGTCAGTACTTCAGCAGCGGCTGAACAGCTCTTCTGCATGGCAGTAGGAGTCAGTGTGGGCCAGGGAGACACTGTTGCTGCTCAAGTATTGCTTATTCTTTGCATTTTACTGTCCCTGTTAATACACATTGACTAAACGAATATTGCAGTACACTAATTTTGGACAATTCTATCGAAGGGGCATGTAAAATATCACTTAAAAAATAATTTTGTTTGTGACGGGAAACAAACTGATGTTTTTTAGATGTTGGGTGTCACAAGAGAGATGATAAGCAATACTTGCTTGGGGTGACTTCAGCTACACATCACAAAAATGAAATTTCTGATATCCGTTACCTTATGTCTCTTAGGAGGGACACCAAGTATATTGTTCACTTTTGACGTTCAAATAGTTACTGTTCTGCTATTTCAGTACAATTTTGTATGATTATTACAGATATCTTATTAAAAATTGCTTACATTTAATTTTATGCTTACAATCAAACTTGATTTCCAATGTAGTATTTAGTTTCTTTGGGGATATAACAGGAGCTGCCATCAGGATCCATTAATAGATGCCTAAACATTTATGATCCTGATATTCACAAATAAGATGTTAAACTTATGACACAGTAGGTTTTAAAAATGTCTTGTAGTGTTGGAATCAGTTTTCAGAATCGTAGGATGTGGCTTGGTCACTCAGTGGTGAAGTGCCAGACTACAGAGCCAAAGGCCTTGGGTCCACTCTCCACACAGTTATACAATTTTTATCTGTCACTTTTCACCTCTTTCACCTCTAACAGCATATGTTAATGTAAAAAATGCTGAGTAGCGTAACGTTTCTGAGTCAATATTAAGCTGCAGAGTCTCTTGTCATTGGCTGGGTAAGTCAGTTCAGAGGCCAGAGAAAGCAATGACATACCATCTGAAGTAGAACCATGCCTGATAAATCACTGTGGTGTTCTAACCAACCTTTTGGCTGTGACAGCTTCAGCTTATTAAGGAGTCATATGATTTGTTTTTTGTGTTTGATGAAAATTTGTGTAACAATAAGTAAATATTCAGTAAATGGGCAGGTGATCGAGCAATGCCTCACTGTGGTTCTATGATGCAACCCAAATTCTGGTGTAACAGAAAGACATTAATTTTGACTAAACACAGGATAGACTACTTGGAAACAGATTTTTTGTAATTATTCTCACTTAGTTGTATCCATCATCCTTGCCAAAGCTATGTAGTGCTTGGTCAGTTGTTGCCTAACTTACAGAAAAATGCCGTTTTTCAGTACAAATTAGAATTTGGCCGCTCAGTATTATGATCTTACATTGTGAGAATAATAATAATTCAAATAAGAAAATTCTCGCGAAAATTTTAATAATGTTGTTTGTCTTTTTATGCTGTTGTTGGATGACTCTATTAAAAAAAAGGAAAAAGAAAAACAAAAATAGAAAAACCACTCCACCTGTTCATAGTATGCCCGCTCCCCGATTTCTGGTACTGAAAGATGTTGGTGATGTCGAATACAAAGTATCTCTCATAAATGCTATATGTAATCAAATATCAAACTTACTTAGACTTTTTGTGTGAAAGAAAACTGCTCTGTCAAAGCCTCTGTAATTATCTCATTTCTGTTTGCAACACAAAAAACAAGGTGTTTCTACACAAAATTTATATTTTTTAAAATACATTTGCAAATGCTGTCGTATTTATGTTGTGCATGCTGTAAAGTTTTAACACTGCAAAGGATGTGTGTGTTTCATTAGGTAGGTTGCAATACTCATCACTCAACTTTAGTACTAACTTTTTTTAAAAGCATACTTTGTTTCTTTTGCTTCTTGAAGCATCTAAAAATTCTCATCATCATTGTTCATGCCAGTGTTATATGACTTACGGCAACAGCAGAGTCGTACATAACCCAAGTGAAGATTTTGCGTTTAGTCTTTCTGCTCTGTAATTCTATTAAGTCCCCATAGAAATATAAATGATACATCATCTCACTGTCATGATAACTTGGTGTTACATGCAGCTGTTTTAATAGTTACTAACCTGTATGAGCATCCCCCTACTTGTTAATTGATTACAAAATTGCAAAAACAATTACGAAATTCAGCCTGATGATTTATTTATATTATGTACATTCACGTATAACTCCATGAGTAACATTTTCTGCTGCCTATGTTATTCATTATTCAGTTACCATATATACACTTACCATCTGTAGTGTTATAGTGTGCGACGGTGTAAGCTTTATGCTATGGAAGGAAGCCAAAATGATTTTAGTAACTAATATTTTTATAACATTGACTCATAGACTTCAACTTAAACTTTGGTGTGTGCTGAACTACAATTTTTTCAGTACTTCACCTGATTATAGCCACATGGCCAAAATTACGATAGTAGACTTCGTGTATAAAAAGTTTTTTGTCAAATGTGACCATGGTGTCTTTTTTAAAAAAACTCTGTATCGCTATGAACCGAACACATAAGTTTTTTTGATATACGAGGGTTGGAACTTAAATAGTGGCAACTATTTATTCACAATACAAAAGAGTTACATGTTTGCACCTGTTACTGTGCTTCAAAGTAGTCACCAGCATTGTGTACAACCCTTTGCCAGTGATGTGGAAGGCATCGTATACCATTAGCAGAGCCTGTTCTGTTGATGGTGCAAATGGAGCAGTCTGAAGTTATGGTGATTCTTGTGTACGACTATAATGGTGTTATCCTAATGCCTTGCGTTCCTCCACAGCAGACTGTCAATCCAGAGTATTACTGTTTGTTTTTGGAGCATCACCTGTGATCAGCTTTGCGAAAAAAGCGGTGACACTTTCTGTGCAACCCCCCCATCATTTTGCACGAGAATAAGCGGCCGCATACAGCGCAAGCTGTGGCTGCTCTGTTTGGTCGATGGGACTGGGAAGTACTGTACCGTCCACCATACTCCCCGGACTTAATCCTTGTGACTTTGATTTGATTCCGAAGATGAAGGAACCACTTCGTGGCATTCGATCCAGAACTGATCCAGAGATTCGACAGGCAGTAGACCGCTCCACTCGCACCATCAACAGAACCAGCTCTGCTAATGGTATACTACACCTTCCACATCGCTGGCAACGGGTTCTATACAACGCTGGTGACTACTTTGAAGGACAGTAACAGGTGCAAACATGTAACTCTTTTGTGTCGGTTGTGAATAAATAGTTACCACTATTTAAGTACCAATTTGTAATTTGGTGTTCCTGGAACACAAACCAAGATAAGAATATGTGTAGCAGATATAAGGAAATGGCAAAATTATTTTTTTTTTCACCCACTTGCTCTCTATCACATGAAGAGAACAAATGAAATTTTATGGAATATTTACTGAAAGATTATTATTCTCTTCATTATGAAATTTCTCTTTCTTTGAGTTATGCAATATACATCATTTTTCAAATATTTTGAAATCACTTTTCAGTCAGTTATCTGTTGTTAAAATCATACTACCATAATTTTCACTTACACTTAACCTTTGATGAAATGAACTACCACAAATAGAACATATACGAAATTAGAGCTTGAAGGAGCTAAGGTTAGTCACATTCTAGGAAATGTGTTCAAAGAGAGACAGTACAGTAGGGGAATCAGCAATTGCAGTGTGTGGTAATAAAAAAACAATACTCCAAAATACAGCCAGGCAAAAAGTCTTTAGTGGTTAAATCAACCTAAAAATTGCAAAACTTTGGTATAGTAGTGAACAAAAATTTGCTTCGGAGACAGGAAAAGGAATAAGACACCACCTATAACACTTCAATTAAAAAGTAGTGGAGTCAGTCACTTACAGATAGCAACGAGTTGTACATACATACAATTAACAGGTTTAAAACCACCCCAACTTCCAAGCTTTCATTGTTTTTGTAGTATAATTACAAATGCTACACGCATTCACACTCCTCTCCCAATTTTATGATTGTTACGAGAAGTAATCCACATTTCGCCACAGCCGCTAAGGATCATCTATCTTCCCTTCTCCTGCATCCCATTCTTTTCTTCTACCCTTTCCTTGCATCCTTCCCCACTCCCGGCTGCCCCAGTCCTGTCTTCTCCACCGATACCAGTCCCCCCCCCCCCCCTCTCTCTCTCTACCCCCATCCCCCCCTCCCTTTCTCCCTCTCTCATAGCCAGTAAAATTTTTCTCTGATTTTAGCTGCAGACCTTGACTTACAGTTCTGTGTAATAAAAACTGTGAAGTTTTCACAAAGTTGATGTTCTTTGCATTTTTCATAACACTGCAGAAATTGCGTAATAAAAAATTTACCCATATTGTCAGTGGGATATTTATTGGGTGCACTTTACTTTTGTTCTTCGGAGTAGATACTTGAACTACACTCCATTGGGCATCGTGTCCCCCCTTCTGTAATTTTAACATCATTGCCTTACTCTTTTTAACATTTTTCTTACACTTTTATATCACCTTTTCCTTCAGTATTGTCATTCCTTTCTCTTTCTCACCAACTAACATAATGCTGTTAACAGTAAGCTATAATGGATGCCTGTGTAGACAGTTCCTTCAGTCACTGCCCTGGGCTTACACTCTGATACTGACGGGTACTACTACTAACTGCACCATGTCGTAATTCTGCCAGATATTTGGTTCAATTTGCCAAGTGTTATGTGATTGTCCTCCTTTGTTTTCTGTTTGCTGTTGTTCATCCAAGAATTGCCACTAAAGGGAAAGACTGTGCCACCTATCCTTACAGTAATAATTAATAAGTTTGAAATGATACGGGCAGGGAGCAACTTCTTTCTACTTACAGCTGCCCAGTTAATGGAGCCTGTATAAATGAAAAGACCTTAAGATGTACTAATGAAGGTACATGAAATTTCCGCATGAGAAACTTCTTGTTGGCTTCTGTCTCAAGTTCTTTGGCCAACGTTCGTCTGATGATTTTTCTGAATTTCTGTATGCTGGAAGTCATTAGTTGTTATATATTCACGCATTATTATTGTTTATCTTTGTCTTTTTGTTGAGAGCAGTCAGGTATCTTCATGGCATGTGGTTTTAGGCTATAATGGAGACTTTAATTTTGTTATAAAAGTGAGTTATTGTGCTGTTACGTGTTGATGAATATGGAAGGATATTCATTAAAATAAGAAGCTGGCAGCCCGTGGTACTTCTCAACATGCAGTATAGCCTGGTCAACACATGTTCTCACATTTTACAAACTTCCTTTTCACCTAAAGCCCACATCCTGAAGTGGCTATGCATAAACAGGATGCTGCAACATGTTTAAAAGAAACAGGATGCTGTAACATGTTTAAGAACACCATATCTTTAGGTTATACCATGGTTTTCAGGATAGACACTGATCTCTACTAATATGTAGTCTTTAAGCTTTTCTTAGGAGCCTCTTAATGCAAGAATGCATTCTCATTCTAAAGTTACCAATTCCAACATTAGCATATTTTATTTTTTGTTTCATTCTAATACAAAGAATGAACACACAAAAGGTGTATCAGCATTCGCTATGTAAACTCGATATTGTTCTTGCTCAGAATTAATCGAGATGATGGGCCAGACTTTCACAGGATATTTAGAGTTCAATAAAGTAGCTGAAATAATAAGTAACTGGTATAGTCATAAAACAAAATGCGAAACTACCAGTAGTATGCATTTTACACCAGTGATAAAGACACTCTTCGACAGTATTGTAGTGCACAGTTATTAATAAATGGCTGCAGTATTTTATTCAATAAACATATGATGTAAATGTGAATATGATTTAAAAGAAATTTAATGTTTCATGGAACAAGTACGCAGCCATTAGTAACAAGCTTACTAAACAAAATGAGAAATTTTAATTTTTACTGATAACTGTGTCTTTGCTAACCACATTTAACCTATTACAGTATGGGTAAATTGTTCAAAATAATATAGTTCAGAATAATAAGTGCTTATCTTGTTTAACAGTGTTTGGAAAGTAAAGAGAAGACTTCAGAGGAGAAATAACAGTGCACTGTGATAACAAATGAAATAATCTATTTTGATTTGGGCAAATAAAACACAAATGTGGTGCTGCTTCATAGGAGATTCCATTCCACTAAATCTGAAAACATTGTGATTTCTTATAGTTAATTATATGCAGTGCTGAGTCCTTTAGATAAAATACTATCCTACAGAAAACAAAAGAAATCAATTTTCCACATTTTGTTGAAATAGAATAATGTAGATGTTGCTGTTATCCTGCAGTTATATTGGCACGCCGTTTTTATTCTTTGTTTTATTCACTAGTGCTACTATATTCTGTTGGCATAAAACGTTGCACTAGCAGATATGTGCTGTTTGTATTACCACCTGTGACTAGGTAGTCATGCCTCATGTTTGTTAAGTAACTCTTATATATTCCATTGTATAATTGTTCTTTGCAATCATATGTGAAAGTTCTTTAGCTGTTGCGATTTGTTGTTCAGATTTCACAACTTTGTCTCTCAGTTCTTAATGTCATTGGCTATTAATACTAATGCAGGGCTACACCGATTAGAACAATAAAAATCTCTCTTACATACAATTAAAACATGAAGTAACAAAAGTTGTTACTTTGTCCTGCAGTTGAGGTACATCACATGTGTACAGTAGTTTCTTAATCTGACATACAAAAGATAAATGAAATAATGGAACACTATTTGCACTGTAATTGTTGATGAGCTGTGACCAGAAAAGGATAATTCATTATGACGCATTTTTATTTTGATGAGCTTTGTTTATCTTATGGTGTTAGGTAGTTTTTGCATGGCTCAGTGTTTTAAAACTCAGTGTTATGTTTGACATATGGGAAGATCTGTTTATGAAGATATGCATGATTTGTGAGCAGAAAACAATCATCAATTAAAATCAGGTCAAAGTGAGAGAAATCATTGAATATTTGAGAGAATTGACTCAAGAAGTAAAGCTGTCACAACAAAAGTGACATTTATGTATGAACAGCCTTTGTTTTGATGTTATAGATTGAATGTGTGATGATTATTGATTAAAATGATAGCACTGTGTTTTAGGCATTTTGCTCTTTTGTAGGGCTAGTTAGTAAATTAATAGAAAATTCCTTTTGAAGTTATGTTTTGAACTATGGAAAAAATAGACGCGGCCAAGTAGTGTCTAACTCGTTTTTGTCCCACTATCAATAACTAGTTGGCCACATGCACTTTATGATGAGGCCGATAGTTTCTAGTATAAATGAAATCTGCAGTAATGAAAAATCTGCAAAACTGTAAAGTCTGTCTGTTTGAAATGCTTCTTCAAAACTACTAGACAAATTTTCGTGGGGTTTTCGCAGATAACTTCAGCATAGCTTGGGGCACCTATAGGATTTAGTTCATGAAAATCAGATCATGGAAAAAATACTGTGATTTAAGTATGTCTTGTCGGATTGTTGGAACATGTTAATAGCCAAAATTACTAAACATATTTTCATGGGATTTTCACAGGTAACTTGAGCATAGCTGGGGGTACCATATAGGCTGGACTCAATCAAAATCTGATCACTGGGAAAAATGGGTATCGTAATTGAAAGTATTATCCATACTAACATTATAAATGTGGGATTAATGCTGTCCATCACATTTTCATGACTAACTCACAGAACCGATTTCAATTAAATTTGGTATGGAGGTAGAACGAAATTTTCACTCGGCAACAGAATGTACACTGATATGAAACTTCGTGGCAGATTAAAACTGTGTGCCAGACTGAGCCTCAAACTCGGGACCTTCGCCTGTCACGGGCAAGGTCCTAAGTTTGAGTCTCAGTCTGACACACAGTTTTGATCTGTCATGAAGTTAGGTATGGAGGTGACTTGAACCCAAACGAAGGATATAAGCTACTTTAGAAAGTGTGTGGTACAAGAGACTTACTGATTTGAAGAATATTATGTTAAATAGAGAAAAATAATTACTCCCTGAAAAAATTACTCTTTTACATTTGATCGTTATCATATTTGTGAAAAATCCTTTTATTGGTTGATATGTGCTACCCTGAAACAGTTCAAAGTAAGGAATGCAATGCTTATACAATTATCAGTGTGTTTAATCCATACTTCCACACTATTTGTTGCATAATGTATTATGTTGTATAATATAGAGCTACTTCAGTTGCATAATTCATAATTGCAAACTCCTGCTCCTGCCTTTCTGTACGCACTGCTCAGCAGTGATGCTCTGCATGCCGACACATTGTGTGTTGGGACTGTTTGGGAGGAGGAAGAGGGGAGGCTGTACACTATGATCTATGCTTACCCCAACAGGCAGACGTGAGGGAAGCTCATGTTATTGCATGTACAGTAGCTCCCTTACTCACCATCATAACAAAACTGCTAATATGTGAGTGTAGCGGCAGTTAACAGCTAGTCCACGATAATTGTTTGTAAGTGCAGGCTAGAACTGTTCCGTGTGTGCTGGAAATCATGTCATTTGGCAAACTTATTACTTACCTTGAGATTAATCATTATAATGTGGCCAGTTGCGATGATTTCTATATGGAGCTGATGGTTTCTGTACGGAGCAGAATTTTGTCTGTGTTAATACTGTGTGGTACTTGAATTACATGTATAGTGCTGAAATTCCGTTGTGGTTAGATGTAGTTTGCATATATTAGCACAGGGATGTACATGGTGTGAGCAGAAAAATATTAGATTTGATTGTGAAGGCTAAATACATGTTTTCCTTGTTTCCCCATTATTATTGGCTATATTGGTATACAATAATCTTATCAGTGAAATTAGTCTACATATGTTTTCTCCTGACATCTTTGTGGTAAAACAAATTTACTACAAACATAAAAGTGGGGAAAGCCAGAAGGACATGCCAGTTATACATGAGATTGATAGGTAATATTTTTAATGAGTTAATAATATGTTTAATGAGTAAACTGTTACTTCACTGTTGGGGCCCCAGATGTTGCCTGTTTGCAGTACTTGCACTCACACTCACTTCAGCATGAGTAACTGTGATGCAATTTCTTGATGACAATATTGTTGATGATACAATGGCAGTCAACATTGAGGACACAACCAGTTAGCCATGGAGTTACTTCACAAATGCAGTTGAAGCATCAAAAAGTGTAATTCCACATTGAGAACTTGATTTCATACAGTAGAAGCTATTAATAAGGAAAATTCTTTTATGAGGATAGCTGTGTGCATCAGTTCTTCTAACTTCTGTTGTGTGACATTTTCATTGTCTCAAAGAGCTCAGTTGTTGGGTGACATACTAGAATACATATATTTAGGCCACCAACTCCCACAACATTTTCAAATCTAGAGGTGGCTTTTCTCTCACATTGATCAATACCCTAATTGATCTGATGCATTCATGTACAAAGCAACATTGGGCTTATTCTGTAACCACTTACCATATTTGAGAACAGTAATGGTTGCTGCTTTGCTTGTTTCCGAGCCACAGCACTGGATCAGAGATTGCTTTTTCAATTCATGAATAATATAGACAGAAATAATTTATTATCTGTGTAAATTAGTTTCAAAGGAGCAACAATATCCATATTTTTGGTGTTGTTTTTAAAAGCCACATTATTTTAATTGGTGTTATCTGTTTCTGTACTTTGATACATGCTGTATTAGTAATTGGTTCACAACTTTACTTTGAAGGGGGGCAGGGGGGGGGGGGGGGACATACAGTTTGCTCATATATTGGTGAATTTATTAGTATTTTTTTTCTAGAAATGTGTTTTAAAAACATGAAATTTATAATTAAACTTTAATTAATTGGAAATTTGATGCGCAAACGGTCCTACGCTCTTGCTGAGTCGCTTCTTGGGTCTTTCACACCTGGTTATGATTTGTGCTTACCAAAAATGTATAATTGCAGCATGATCAACAGTCAATGTTAAACAGTAGGCCCTCTATCTTTGTTGGGCTAAGTCAGTTCGTGGGTAAAAAGAAGTTGAGGATGTAACAACTCCCATTCAATCTAGCCGGGTAAAGTGCTATGGTTTTCTAAACAACCTATAGCTAGAGTACAGTTTTATTTTTTTCTGTTTTAATTAGATGTGGTTAGAGCTAACTCTTCGTTTGGGCACTAACAATTTTGTAAAATTATGATGGTAGTCATTTAGGAGAAATTCTTCCTGTGATATATTGTCAGGTTTTACAAGGAAATCTGACATCTTGCTTTCTACTCTTATTAATGAGGAGACAAGATTGTATTGTCAAGCTTTCTAATATATTTATTTTTCACTTCATATTGTAAAAAAATATATTGTGGTTGGTTGTATAGTTATCAAATGTCTGTAAATGAAATGAGATGTTGGAAATACTCCTTGTATTTGGGATGTGTTAGTGTAGGTCAGTAAAGGCATACAAATATTTAGGTATTTGAAAACCAAATTGGAATGTACTCAGTTGTAACTTTTTCTGTATAAATGTTGTTTTATCCATGCTGATATTGATCTCTGTGGCTGTTAAGGATGCAACCAGCCACAAATAATTTTAAAAAGCCTTATTTTATGCCATTACTGATTTCAGGCTATGATGCTTTGAAAAGTTAGCCATCTGAAGATATGCAACATGTAATGTATTTGTCAGCAGCATGTTATCGCCGCCTAGAACATGTTCACTGTATGGTCTTCAGTCTTGCTTTGGTCCTTATTCCTTATCAGGGTGGTGCTTAAAAGTGTTGCAGCATAAACAGCTCACACCTTCTCAACAAACTACTGTAGCATAGAGACACTTCATAATATTCCTAATATCCTTTGCAGCCTCATCCATGTGCATTACATTTGTTGTTTTTGTTTACTATGCAAGGAGGAAGGAAAATGTCGAATGTAATTCACTTGCCTGAGGCTGCAACAGACATGATGAATATAGTGTAGTGTTTGTGTGCCACAGTGGTTTGTTTACAATGTGTGTGCTGTTGGCACAACACCACTCTCATGTTTTATCATGTAAAGAACTAAGGACCGAAGCACGACTAAATACCAACCACTAGAACATATTGTAGAAGCTGGTGCATGCAACTGAAAATCCATTACAGTAATTGGAAAAGTTATCCACCTGAAGATAGGCATGACTTGAAACTGATATTGGTATTAAATAAAGCTGTTTAGAAGCTTTTTAATATAATTTTCAGCAATTTCACTTTTTTGTTGTTTCTGCACAGCAGTTGTTGTAGTTATGTAGTTGTAATGACTCTGCTTTTGTATGTAAATTCGATTGACATAGAGTTACCTGTATTATTTTAATATTTACGTACTAGTACAACAGAAGAAGGGAAAAAGCTGATTATTGTAGCACCAGTTTGTAGGGTATCAGGTTTGTGAAACTTGAGTCATGGACAAGATGAGAAAAAGCAGGTTTCTTGTTTTTTGAAGTGTAGCTGTTCATAATGTATCAGTGCATTCACAATTTGTGTGTGAACATTCCTGTAATACAACCAACTTCGTTTATAATGCCTTGTGTACATTTCAAGAGAAGCTGAAGACCATCTGTGACCTGTTTATTGAGGTAGGACCCAACTTCCTTTCTAAAATAACAAAATATTTTTCTTCTGTGTTATGAGGGTGTAATTAACACACTTGATTGTTTCCTAATTCGTAGGTAAGTGTTAGCATGAATACAATGGGAACTGGTCATACAGTAGTGTATAAAAGCTATTGCGCCAGCAAACCATTTGATGACAGTTTCTTTAATACTGAATTATCTTTGAATGTAAGGATGAACATACATAGTCTGTGTGGTCATGAAAGGACTACAAGCTGATTATCATATTCCAGAATGAGATTTTCACTGTGCAGCGGAGTGTGCGCTGATATGAAACTTCCTGGCAGATTAAAACTGTGTGCCTGACCGAGACTCGAACTCGGGACCTTTGCCTTTCGCGGGCAAGTGCTCTACCATCTGAGCTACCGAAGCACGACTCGCACCCGGTCTCACAGCTTTACTTTTGCCAGTATCTCGTCAGTAAAGCTGAGAGACCGGGCGTGAGTCGTGCTTTGGTGGCTCAGATGGTAGAGCACTTGTCCGCGAAAGGCAAAGGTCCCGAGTTCGAGTCTCGGTCGGGCACACAGTTTTAATCTGCCAGGAAGCTTGATTATCATGTTTGTAATTATTTTGCTTTTTACGAGTACAAGGAGTTAGAATGGCTGGCCTGTATTTACTTTCAGGAGACAGAAGTCACTACTAATGCCAATAGAAATATTTCTGGTAGAAAATACTATTCTCTGCTTTCAGAACTTGTACATTTCCATTTTCAGAGACGAAATGGGCATTGGTTGCGAAGTAGGAGGTGGGGGATGGGCAAGATATCTTCAAATAGGTGGGTCCTTTGCAATCCACGGTTTGATTTACCTGCACCTCCTACCCCTTTCAGAAGAATTTCTCTTTAATCCCAGAAGAAGGAAACTTATGTTCTGAAAGCTGAATTTAATATTTTCCACCTTAGGTGTTTCTACCTGCAATACTATTAATTTCACTTTCTGACTGGAAATATTGGGCAGCATTCTTTCTTTTTGTAATTTTAACAGTTTTTTTTAAACTGACACTTTGTTTGCTTTTTACAGTAATGTAACTGATATAAACTTCCATGATAAAACTGAAATGGGAATATCAACACACACACACACACACACACACACACACACACACACAAGCGGACAGATTATATATTTATGTATAAGAGGTGTAGAATTTTGAAACCGGAGATCATGGTGTAAAATTGTTAAGGTGTTTGTGGCCGCTTGTTGACAAATTGCCTGTTGGCTTGTGTTTCGCTTTCTACGACTAATGTTCATTTAACAGTTTTTTCGATGTTTTTGCCAGCACTAGTGAGTAGCATTGTGAAAGCTTCACCATCCATTGCTTGTGGCAGTCAGTCACCAGCAATGGAGGGTGAAGCTTTCACAATGCTAGCCACTCGTACTGGCAAAACACCGGGAAAATGGTCAGACATCGGCTGAAGAACCTGAGACAGAAGCCAGCAGGAAATTTTCATGGTATAAACTTTGTTCTAGCTATATGTATCAGTCCTGTGTGCCACACTTAATATCTTTGGACCTAGAATGAACTACAAAATTTTGCGGAGAAGATAATCACTGAATTGGAATATTCAGAAGTTTCTAACACCAAATGTTTTAATATGCTGAAGTAATAACTTCTTAGGTGCTAACATTTTACTAGTTATTACATTTTGAATAATTTCAATATTTTTCCTGCTAATATTTTTACTAAATAAAACGTTCTCTTATTATCTGCCACTTCAGTTTTTATTGTAAATTTGGGATTTATTCTGTATTTCATCACATAAATTTTGCACCCATCCTATAGAAGCCTGTTCCATGTGCTTCTTTCATTATATATGCAAATTCTTTGGCGTACATATAGCTAAAGATATCAGCTACTTTAATTTATTTCAACCTATTTGTTTCAATCATGGCGTTCTCTCTGTTCTCTACATACATTACTGTCTACCCGCTGTGTGTGAGGTGGTAGGAGTAGAAATAGGGGGAGAGACACAACAGTCTTTGTACTCTTTGCCATCATTATCTATTTGGCAGGGTTTTCACAGCCGCTGCATGATATCTTTAAAGATAGCAGAGCAAGATGTTTAATTAGTATTTGCTGAGATTTAGCAGTTTTTCTGACACTTGATTGTGGTTGGGTAGTGTATGTTTTGAACTCTTTCTTTACTTTATTTAGACCTACTTTTGAACCAGATAACACCATTGTCCAGAAAAATGCATCTCTTTTACGGTAAGATCTCTCCTGTATTTGTTGTATCTAGTCAATGTTTTAGTATTGACATAGAACTTAAGGTTCTTGTTGTCTTGAATGCTTTTTCATTTACATATCATTATTTAGGACTGTGGTTTGTGTATATGCCATTGTTGTAAATATCATTAATTGTGATCAGTTACTATTACAGTTTGATGCTTGTGTATATCCACACTGAGTATTATATTCATGTAACATGTACTTTATGTTAGCCCAAGAAACAAATAATTTTTCTATACACAAAGTGCTGTATTTTCTTATGTGTGATGAAGTAACTACCAGCATTAGCAATGTTCATATGGTGGAGAATTACATGTGATTGTCATGAAAATTATTTATTCTAATTGCAGAACATATAAAACTTTCTTTACTTGGGCTAACATTTCTTTTTACAAGTAATATACTTTATGAAATTAAGAGTAACACAGATAATGTCTTGTTGGCTTTACTATGTGGGCTGTACTATTTCCTGACTTGTGCAATATTTCCCAGCCCATCAAGTACGTCATGTTGCATAAACATTCAACAATATACTCAGCTTTCATCAAACGCTTATCAACGAGTTCATCTTTCTGTAAGTAAAAATCATTTCAACGAAAGCAATAAAATGCCCTTCCTTCCCCCTTTCTTAAAGTTTGATTTTAAGAGCAGATTATTTTTTAAACAGTTAATTTTTCTGCACTGTAGTCCATTTATTCTAGTGTGTGTGTGTGTGTGTGTGTGTGTGTGTGTGTGTGTGTGTGTGAGAGAGAGAGAGAGAGAGAGAGAGAGAGAGAGAGAGAGAGAGAGAGAGAGAGAGAATATATGAATGCCATATATGGTATCTGTCCAACACTTTTTTTGTCTGTGTGAAAAATAGCTTTATTTTTTGTTTTAGGTTTTTAACAGTTGAATAATGTAGAAATATTCTGTTTTAAGTATAATGGCAAATTCTTACCTTACAATATTTTCTGTGTTGTGGAAATGATGTTCCAAATTAACCACAAACCTGAAGCAACACTGCAAACAAATCATCTTCTACTAATTTTTATAAAGTATAGATAACTGATTTCAAAAATTTAAATGTTGTCTCTTATAAAACGTTTGCACAAAACATTCATTAGCTTCTAAAGAGTAAATATTATAACTTGCGATTGTGTGTGCGCTGTTGAAATTGATGACAGGCATAAGAGAATTCTCATCATTTTCAAACAATGAAAAGTCCAGGTTAGAACAACATTACGAAAACGATAGCATGCAACTTACCATAGAGATGTCATGCTGAGTTGCAGACGGACATAACAAAAAGTTTATTACATATTGAGCAGAAAAGAAAAGAAAACACACACACATTCACATAAGCAAGCACACCTTATGCACACATGACCACTATCTCCGACCACACCAGCCAGACTGCAACTCCTGCTGTAAATAAAAGCAGCGGTCGGGAAAGTAAAGTAAAGTGGGAGGGATAGTAGAGTATGAGTTGGGGGAGAGAAGTGTGTTGTCTGGCAGGGTGCCCAGGGAATAGAAAGGATGAGCTTCTAAGTGCAGCATCGGGATGCTGTGGGGGAGGGAGGTGGAGGGAACAGGAAATAAAAAAGACGTGTGGTTGCATTGGCAGAGAATAGCACACAATGAGGGTGAGGGGCGTGACGTCAGTAGGGCAGAGAGGACGGAAACTGTTAGGTTGAGGGTGTGGAGACAGCAGGTTACGGTAGGCTGAATTTGGGGATAATTTCAAGAGTGGAGAATGTGTTGTAAGGCCCTTCCTTGCAGTTGTGAAAAGCTAGTGATGGAAGGCAGGATTGAGATGCTAAGGGTTGTGAGGCATCAATTGCAATCAAACATGTTATGATCAGCTGCACATTGTGCCACAGGATGGTCCACTTTGCTCTTGGCCACAGTTTGGTGGTGGCCATTCAATCTGGTGGACAGCTGGTTGGTAATCATATCAGTGAGAAAAGCTGTGCAGAGCTTTACATGACAAGGCTGCTTTCACAGGTGGCCTGGCCTCTGATGGGGTACAGTAAGTCTGTGACAGGACTGGAATAGGAAGTGCTGGATGGATGGATTGGGCAGGTCTTGTACCTGCATCTTCCACAGGGATATGAGCCCTGTGGCAAGGGATTGGGATTGGGAGTGGCACATGGATGGATACTGATGTGGAGTTTGGGTGGGTGCTGGAACATCACTTTAGTAGAGATCCTTCACGTGTTCCTAAAGTGGTGTTCCTTAGCCCACCCAACCTCCATTCCTGTGCCACTCCCAATCCCATCTTTTCACAGGGATCATATCCCTGTGGAAGATCAAGGTGCAAGACCTGCCCAATCCACCTACCCAGCACATCCTATTCTAGTTCTGCCACAGGATAATCCTACCCCCTAAGAGTCTTGGTCCCCTATGAAAGCAGCCATGTCATATGTCAGCTCTGCTGCAATCATTGAACAGCTCTTTATATTCGTATGACTACCAACCAGTTGTCAACCAGGATGAATGGCCACCACCAAACTGCGACCAACAGCAAAGTGGACCACCCTATGGCCCCACATGCAGCTGAACAAATCATATACATGCTTGATTTCAATGGATGCTTTACAATCTGGACCACTTGGATCCTCCCTCCACCACCAACTTTTCTGTAGTGTGTGGATAGGAATCATCCTTCCAACACATTCTCTGCTCCGGAAATTATCACGGCCTCTGCCTACGGTAACTGGTTGTTCCCATACACTGCAACCAAAAGTTTCCACCCTCGATGTCCTGTCACCTCCTCCCAGTTCATGTCACCTCACCTTTGAAGTGTGCTTTTCTTTGTCAATACACTCACCAGTCATTTACTCTTCTCTGTTCTTCTTCTTTGCTGCTCTCTGTTTTCCCTCCCTCCCTCAAAGCCTTTTGACACTGCACCTGGCAGCTTATCCTTCTATCATTTGGTCCCCTGCACACTCTGACAGATAGTGTTTTCTCTCCTGAACTGACCCTGATATCCCTCCCCCTTTCTCTGACCCACTCTGGATTGCTGCTATTGTTCAAGGTGGTGATTGCATTCTGGCCAGAGGGGTCGGAGGTAGCACTGGTGTGTGTGTGTGTGTGTGTGTGTGTGTGTGTGTGTGTGTGTGTTTCTTTTCTGAAGTGGACTTTGGCCGAAAGCTCTATGTGTAAAGGTCTTTTTGTTGTATCTTTCTGCAACTCAGTGTTTCATTTTTATGGTGAGTAACAATCTATATTTTTTTATAATGTTATTGTTATAGTCAGCATTCGAACTGGATAAAACATTGATCCATTTGGATCGAAGTATATAGAGACAATAGTTTCCAAGTATATTGTCGATAATTTTTTCATTGTCTATATATCTTTGTCTGTTCCCCTCAAGGCCATCACATGTTCCTCTGATTTAGATGTATACATCTTTACTTGTATTCTTCACATAAGTGTGTGCTATGTGATTGATGCAGTTGTATGCTTTTCTTCTACTTCGTTCACATCCAGGCTGGAATATATCTGCTCTGATGTCTTTAATTTTGCTGTTATGATCACTGAACAGCTTCTGACTTGTCGAAGCATTGTACCGTTGAAACCTTCTCTTACTTAAATCTTATGCAGTGTTGACAACAATTTAACATGATGTCATGTTTCCTTTCGGCTAGATTCTGTACTGTATTTGCAAATTGATGGAACTGGTGTGTCAAGAGCCTTCAACTCCTGTTTCAACTCCATGTTATCTTCTCACTATACGATACACATGGAATATTTCGTAGTGTGTAGTTAGTATTAAAGTAGTCAGTAATAGCAGACAGGAAGAGAGCTTATTAGATTATTAGGTCTGTGTACAAGAGTACAGTGTTCTCTGATAAAACATTACCACTCACTCTTCCCACAATTAGTGCAAATTTGCATTCCATTTGATGTCAATGCATGGACTTACTTACTTTATGATTTGTCAGGTATTGTCATTGCTTTGGAGGAATTGCTATTGATCTAGTCAAATTATTTTGGTCTTCCAATTATGTTATAGTTATGTATTCACGGTGTACAGTTCTTAGCCAAACACAGAGATGATAATAGCTGTGGAATTTTGCATTATTGTAAGGGTACAAGTTGCTAAGTGTAAATTGTCATCTTGATCAGTGGAGTAATTGTTAGTGTAATTTTTTAAAACAGTTATGTTGTGTATGTTGAAAAAGATAGGTTTTTAATACTGTGTATCTTAAAATTCTTCGTTAATGACACTTAACACCAGTCATTCATTTCTCCAAAACTGGTGACAATCTGTAAGGAGTTGAGGAAATTGGGATTTTCTTTTCTCTTTCTTTTTTCCGTGTGTCTCACTTGCATTGATTTAAAATTCTGCTGTTGTGGTCAACAGGTTTCTGGATGACATGGCCACCCTAAACCACACTTCTTGCTATTAACCGTAATCATTCATACAATATGGTGCCAAATGTCATTACATGAGTTAACACTGCTCCATAATTTTAAATGGGTAGCAAATATGTTGTTGAACTCATATATGTTGTCCTTTTCATGAGGATGATCCACATTAAGTTGTTCAAAAACACTAAAGCCAACAAAAAAAGTGCATGCTACACGGTTATAAAGTCCATAGTTAAGAACTGCCTAAAATAGCTGATGCCGTACAGTAGTACAAGAAAGATTAGGGAATGCTTTACTTAAATGAACCATGAGAAAGCTATGTTCAGCATGGGTTTTACATATGTTGAATGATGTCAAAAGAAATGCAGAAACACAGAAATTTTTGAACTGTTATTTTTAAAAATCATACTTATTGTGTGTGGCAGTTTGTTAATATGGATGTTAGATGAGTCTACCCCCTTACTCGATTAATGCAACACTTATCAAAGCTAAATGTGCAAGCCACTGGCCAGGGAGGGGGAATATGCAAAGGCAGCTTCATATGATGAAAGGGATAAATCTAATGTTTTCTGTGGGGCAAAAGGGGGTTCTTATTGATTACTTTACAAAATTGGACAGTAATATGCAAAACTTTTTGAGAAAATATTAGGATTTTAAATAAAAAAATTAAAAGATCAGGATTATAAATAAAAAATCTTTAATCAGTATACTATGTCTACTAAGAAAGATTATGTGGCAGTAGAAAAGCCGAGGGATTTGAAATATGATTTGGCAGGCTCACTAGATTTTGGATCCTATGATTTTATCTTTGTAACTGAAATGTTATAGAACATAGAACAGATACACACTTCAGGGATGGAATGTACTAACTAGAGAACATTTGACAAAATACATTGAAGTGAAAGAGAACTATATGGAAAAGTAGTGCATTTCCACTGCAAAACAATTTATCCTGCCAGATGGAGAAATTTTCATCACCGCATTTCAAAAGAGGCGAGATGCCAGACAGGTGCATAGGTGTAATGGAGCCTTCTGCGCCAGGCATCTACCTGAGCGTGGCAGCTCTGTCCGCAGAGTGGCTGCTGCGAGGTTCTGCCGGCAAACCTAGTTTTGCTGTCAGTGGAACACACAGTGGCCTATGTCACCAGCAGAGCTGCCAAGTGCTCGTGCCACACATCCTTACTTAGTTTTACCTGCTCACATGAGTGGCATGGATAATTTTGAAACCAACTCTTTTATCTGTGAGATTCAGGTGAGATCAGTAACTTGGGACACCCCCTCTCAGAAGTATTCAAATCACAAACTGGAAAAACAAGTGATGGGAATTTCGAGGTTCATAAATGAAGCTCAGTTCGAAGAATAAGCCTCCCCAGATTACAATTACATCCAAACTATTTGCAATAATGCATTTGCTGGGGATAGTGGAAATTGTCAATCCTCAATTTCCTCTCAGCTTGTTCCTAATGCTTCATTCTGATCATGAGAGCTTTACACCACAGACAAAGCCTATTTGCTATCCAAGTTATGTAAGTTTTCCTCGAAACCCACTTCCAGACCAAAATAACACAGCTACATCTCCTGCTGCAGCAAGTGATGCTAACAGACCAGATACATCAGGCACACTAGATTATTTTAAGAAAAGAGATATCTAAACAATGAGGGCATGTTTTCGACTTCTTGACTAAACATTTTGAAATTTACTTTTGGTTTATAATAACATACTTTTCAAATAAAAACTGAAAAGCACTTCTATGTATACTTAACAGTTTCAACTAAAACTGTTACTATCACTGCAGACAGCAAACAGTTAGCTACCGAGTACGCAGGGCACAAAAATCCCTTCCTCAATGTGATTACCTTCCTTAAAACAATGACTTTTTTGTCAGTTGATCTGAGGAGATCTCCTCATCAAATGAACAGAATGACGTTCTCAGTATACTGGAAAATTTGCGCCGTTATTTTTTAAATCATTATAAAGTGTGTCAGATAACCCGTTAACGCTGTGATCATTAATGATGGGGTGTGCCTGGAACTTCTTTTCCTGCATTTGCTTCTTATTTCGAACTTGCACATAAAGCTTGTAGCTTTTCCGCTGAATGGAGAGTGAAGGCATTCCTCTAGCGTCTCTGCTGGTGTCTTGTACTGCCAGACCTGAGTGCTGTCAGCAGAGTGGCAGCAGACCTGCCATGGCGTTCCAGTGCGGCAGGGCCCTTAGCCTGTTATTGGCAGGATCATTCTGGTCTGCAGTAAGTTTTTGCTGATAGAAAACCGTTTTTCAGTTCCTGGCATGAATTGTTTGACTCATAATAAAAGTATTAATTTTCCAGAAATATTTTTATCACTTGAAGGTACTGAAGTATTTTTTAAATACTCTGTTAAACCCTAAGAACCATTTTAGTTGTTCAGTAAACATTGTGTTGCTACA
Organism: Schistocerca gregaria; assembly: GCF_023897955.1. Taxonomy (NCBI): domain Eukaryota; kingdom Metazoa; phylum Arthropoda; class Insecta; order Orthoptera; family Acrididae; genus Schistocerca; species Schistocerca gregaria. Next base: position 386,748,505 of record NC_064924.1, read on the forward strand.
TAATTTTTATTTTATATTTACTTCTATCTTTCACTTCCTCTAGCAAACTGTGGTATTTTTCAAGGTTGTATACTATAAATTCTTTGTTTCCAGTCATGTTTATTTAAGTTGTATCGGCATGTCAAATCTTTCATCTGAGTTTTCAGTATGGATGATTAAAATAAGTCAGAGCTGCCTGAAATGTTTACTGGGAAGTAAGCATATATGATATACTGGTAAAATCTTCGATGGAAATTGTAGCAGTGTTTTGATTCTGTGGATCGACCCCTTTGATGATAATTGTATTGAAGCATGAAAGAGTTTGTCTTTCACCTTCATTAAATAGATGCAATAAAATCCACTTTGGAGTATGAAATCGGAGAGCCTGAGAACCTGTGTTGTTAACACTGCTGAGATATTTGTGTTTTTTTGCAATTCTGTGAGCTGAATTTCTATTTAATTGGTTGTAGTACTGCCCTTATTGATCTTCATACAACAAATTGAGGTTAAGCTTCCAGTTCTGGAAGACTTCATCAACTGGCAAACCACATCTTACAGCATAGCATCTTCACTCTTCCAAGTCTATCTTGACATGTAAAATGTGTTTCAGTAAAAAAAAAAAAAAATAATTATCAGTAACTAATGACATTATAAATCCCAATTGTTATGTGCACTTTGTTGTTTAGTCTTTTAAAACTGTAGTATTATTTTCAAGTTATGTCCTGTACTGCATTGCTAACGTTCCAGCGTTGGAACATTCCAGCATTGGAACATTCTTTTGGGCTACAGCAATCACTAAAGCTGATATTATGTTGAATTCAAAGTGATTAGATTGATAGCCTCCACTTTGTCGTGTAGTTTGTTATTAGAAAAGCAGCTAGTAACCTCTATTAATTTTGAAATTTTGTTCTTTATGATGTCTTTTATCCCAGTTGGGCAATGTGTTTGTTAGAAAGACTGTGTCTTATTTGTTGAATATTCTGAATTACCTGAATTCACTTTATCAGTGGTTGTAGTTTTCTACGTATTCGACAAGTGTGCCTGCTGCTCAACATCATCACTACTTACACTGTACTTAAGACAGTTGATTTCTACTAATAAGGTGACCAGTTGAATATAATCCATTGTTCATTGTTCATAAATTTATACCATTGACAGTACTAGAGTATTAGGTGTTAGTAATAGCTTAATAAGTAGTGAATTTGTGAAATTATGTCCGTCTTTGCCAAAAGATCATTTTCCCTCCTTCCTCTTTGTTAAGACTGCACACCATAACAGCTTCCATAAATTGAACACACTGTTCCTTTTGGACCCAGCAAGAAATGAAAGAAATATGAGTCACAGTTTCACAAAACATACTGTTTACTGCTAACATGATTCATGAGCTGATTGTACTTTTTGAATTCAGTCTGTTTCGGTTCACTTCACTACACTAGAATTGCAAACGATTGATGTAGGACATGAGTATGTATATTTGTATTTATTTTTTATTGATTTTTCTCCACGTAATGTAAATTAGAAGAAAGAATTCTGTATTGTTTTTTGTAGTTTTCTATATCTGCTAATATATATTATGAAATTAGTTACATATGGAACTTATCCATTTTATGGAAAACAGAAAAATTGCTGGTATAGAGCAGAGTTGACTTCATTGTAAAAATTTGTGGCCAGTGATCCAACACTGTTCTGCTGCCAGCATTTTTCGATCATTTGGCTCAAAAGACACATAGATACGCTGCAATATTTAGTGTTTCTTTGCGCCTTTATGTAATGTTTTCAGTTAAGACTATTGGTATTGAATTACTTTCCATCACTTTCTGAGGAAGACGGAAGATGAAGATATATAACACTCTCTCTGAGCAAATTCTCTTGGTTTCCAGTTTCTTCATGCCATTGCATCTCTGTGCGGATGTCTCAAAATGTATGTAATGTATAATATTCTGTTTTTTTGTCTTACTTCATTTTTCTTTAATTAGAAAATTCCAGCATCCATTAATTGTTATTATTTTTAATGGAGGCTTGAATTATGTAGTATTTCATCTCTGGCAATTTTTATGTATTGCTGTATTAAGTGTTACCCTCATTGTAGTGACAGTTTCAGTGCATTGCTGTCACATGCAACTGAATTTTTGTGAAGACCTTTCAACTGCTGTTTGAAAACACTTTTAGTACATTCTTGGAGTAGAACATACATTTGGCTTCTTGGAGTGTGGTGTGCATAGTGTGTGGTCATTGAGCATATCACCACCTCATTTCTGAATGTGAAACTTTAATAAATGAAACATTTCTCTACACAGAAACAGGAAGAAGAGAAGGAGGTTGAACGAAAGAGAAAAGAGTTGCAAGACCGTGAGGAGCGAGACAGGAAAGAAAGGAGAGCAGCTTCATCTTCGCGAAATAGATCTCGAGGCTCGGTCTCCAAAAGTCGATCGAGGTCAAGATCCCACAATAGGGATGCTACAAGAAGTCAAACACCAGACAGCTCTTATTCTGCTAAAACTCGTTCGAAGCGAGATAGGCATCACTCTCATTCAAGGTAAACTATGGCTGCATCAAATCTTAAAGGTGAATTATACAAAAATGATGTCAATTCAGTGATTTTGGGTTAATTTCCTACATACATCGTATTTTATGATATCTTAGATAGAAAAGGGTAAGCACTATTTTCATGCCTTTCTTGGCTGACTTAAAGATTAAGAATATTCTTGTTAGTAATAAGTTGTCATTAATAACAGTGTTTCATATTCCTGTTTTAATCCAACATGTTTTGAAGTCACAACTCCATTTACAAGGACTACATTAACTATATTAACCACTCATTCACTAAACAATTGTATATTGAAGGATCTTACCTGAAACATACCAATGAATTTCACAGAGTCAGTGTTCAGGATTTGTCAACAATTATTTGGGAAGAAGTTATATTGCAACATATGTAATTTAAGAATGGCTTACAGGAATGTGTCAGTGTTTACTATTTTACTATAGTAGGGACACGTAGCAGCAGTACATAGTTTTAGAGGTTTTCTTGTACTCACATGGTGATGAATCTTCACAGCAACATTTCTTGAAGAAAGTACGTAATCTATCTTACAGAAATAAAATTGACTGACAGATTAGTGTCAGAAGTGCAAAACTAAAGTAGTGATTTTACAGGGAAGTGTTGTATTAATGCAAATGCATTGGACTGACTTACTTTACATCCTATCTGAAAAATAGTTCATTACTGTGCTTAGGAAAGTACAGCAGACTCCATGTTGGTGAGTTGTGAACTTTGGTTTCTGTTATTTATAATTTCTTAATTTACTCTCACTAAACTTAACTCTGTGATCATACAGCTAATGTTCCTCAAGCTAAATCGTTTAAATATTACGGGGAGGAGTTTGTTAACATCCTTTCGTATTTCTTATACCATTTAATGTGTGTTTGAAAAACAAACCTTGTATATAATCACACATACAAAGGATACACTTAACATACTTTCTATTTGATAGTTGTAATTTGAGAAGTATTTGGAAAAAAATAAATCGGTTAATGTGCCGATTGTGGGTAGATGATTGCATTGCTGTTTAAAGAAGTAAGTTCAGCTTACTGATCCATTTTGTTTTAGTGTAATAATTTACTTATATTTATCTTTGTGGAGAGAGGGTTTCATTTTTCAGAAAAAAAAAAAATTATGATTTTCTTCTCATCTGCAGTTCTGACATAATTAGATGCAAACTATTTATTGTATGTACAAATAATGGAAGGCGTTACAGTGAATGACTCACTATTAAGTTAAGCCCTTCAGCAGTTGATACATTTCATATCGATTGCGCGTGATTTAGTCTTGTTTATGTGACCGGTCAGCACTTCAGTGCCTCAATCATACAGTGATTCACTACCTACTCCTTTGATTACTTGTATTACACACAGGACTTTCCAGTAATTTTTTGTGTTGGAGTGACCAATAAAGATAATTTTTTATTATGATTTAATGTTGTTTATTTGTTTGGTTTTCTAGAGATCGGGAAAGAGAGAGGGAGCGTGAAAAAGAGAGAGAAAAGGAAAGAGAACGAGAGCGTGAACGAGAAAAGGAGAAAGAGAGGGAGAAAGAGAGAGAAAGGGAGCGAGAGAGGGAGAGGGAAAGGGAGAGGGAGAGAGAAAGGGAGAGGGAGAGGGAAAGGGAGAGGGAGAGGGAGAGAGAAAGGGAGAGGGAGAGGGAAAGAGATCGTGACAGAGAGAGAGAAGAGGTCCAGAGGAAGACTGACCGTGAAATTGCAAGAGAAAGAGAAGAGGAGGAAGAAGCTAAGGAAAGGAAAAAAGCTGAAAGAAAAGCCCGCGAGAAGGAAGCTGCATATCAAGTAAGTTTCCTTTCTTTCTGTTTAGTAATAAATGATTGAATAAAAAATTTTAGAAGATTAATTACTGCTTAAGTCCCACAGGAAGAGCATGTAACCCAGTCAATTTTATAATATGATGAAAAATTTTGGACTTTGCAGTGAAATATTGTTACTTTTTACTTACTTTTTGACTCAGCTGCTTTGTTGTACAAACATATTTACTAGGAGAATATTCTGTCACTGAAATGCAGTTCAAAATTACTTGCAAAGTGTGCAGCTAAAACTACTGTTGCCCTTTGTTGGGAAAAAAGGCTTTTCCAGAACAAATTTCATAATGTTTCTAGAATTTTTGTTTCGTCATTGCCAGAACAATTTTGTGGGAAGGCATTCAGATCAGAGCGGTGGTACTTCTAGAATACCTGGAAAACCTTGAATTCTCAGGAATTATATTTTATCTGGAAAAAATCATGGAAATCTCAGGGAATTTCGTAGAACCCCTGGGAATTCTGTGTTTTTAACTCAGCATTGGAATTTAACTGTACTGGGTGCTATAAATCACAAATTTTAAAATACTTAATATTATTATATAAATTATTAGTGTTCAAAAACCGGTCAAACTACTGCTCATGGCCAGTATATATCAGTTGTGTGGAAACAGAAGTTATTGTGAGAGGACACCCCCTCCCCCCCCCCCCCCCTCTCAATGTTAATTTATCGGGGATGGTTTAGACATCATAATCCAGAAATATTCTCTGTTTTATTCGGTGTTGTTCAGTGATGCAGGATTATACGACCAAATGTTTTAACAACTTCACTTGAAATTGAGAGTTATACTTCGAAATAAATTGGTACTTAAACATCTCGAATTTACTCTGGCAATGTAGAAATAAACCTTCAAAAACCTGAACTGATTTAGTATTATTCTTGCCAATAGTTGAGTGGTGAGCATGGAAAGAGCAATCTATATTTCCACTTTTCACTCGGTAGTGAGTATATAGGTATCATTGTTGGCTGTAAGAGATCACCCTGTCAGTAAGCATATTCAGTATACTTGGTAATAATCATCAGGTTTTCAGGTTTTTATTATTGTTTATGTAGTGTGTTTGAAAATGGATAGTGGCAGTGTGTCATATATTTAATTCAGGAGCTCAGAAGGAGATGATACTACATAATTGGAGAGGCAAAGTGGTGATAGTCAGATTATTGTTTTGTTTGTGCTTACCAGTGGTATGAAGTATACAGAAAGGAATTGTTCTTTCCGTTTTTTGTTTGTATGTGAGAAACTAGTTACCCTACGCATGGAACTTTAAACCCATAATTTTCCTTTTTTGATTTAATTGTTTTCTAAAGAAATTTGACAAAAAATTATGGGTATTTCTATATGTACTACTTATCATGTCTTTTATTCCCCTCAGAATCTTTATTTGCAAAAAAGTCTTGAATAATGTTCTCTGTGCATTGACTATCTTTCCAATCTAATCTGGCTGGTGCAGCATATTTTTTTCACTGCCCATCAATTCCATTTCAGCACCCATCACTCCTGTGCTCACCCGCTGAGTGCTATAATTACGTGCTAGTACACTGTACTCACATTCAGGATAATGATAATTCAAATCACTTTTGGGCTAGCCAGATTTAGGTTTTCCATGGAATCTTTAACTCATTTAAGGTGGATAAGGGAGGGGAGGAAAAAAAATTAGAATACCTTCCTCAACATTCCACAATCCAATCTTGCACTCTGTCTTTCATAACAACATGTCAAGTGAACAGTAAACCCTAATTTTATTTTTTTCCCTTGCTCATATATTTGGTGTTATATAAGTAGGAATGGAATCATCATCAAATTGTATACACATCCTAATCTCCTTCTCTTATTACTCTGTCCATGCCCTCCCCCCCCTCATTCTCCTCCTCCTCCTCCTCCCCCACTCTGTTCATCACTGTCTCCCTTCCCCCCCTCCCCCCCTCCCTCTGACCATATCCTTCCCCATCTCTATACCCATTTCCTTCCTTTGCTCTGTCCATCTCTTCCTTCCTCTCCCTGACCTTGAGCCTTCTTTATTATTTCTGACAAGGAAATCTTGCTGCTTCAAATTATACATAAGTAGAAAGAATATCCATGGCAGAAACAATTTGTCTAATTGTTTGAATGAATGCTTTCTATTTCTAAGATGTCGTCAGTGGTTGGGTGCAGCTGGGTAGTTGTGCTGCTTCCCTACTCCCTCATTCCTGATGCTTTTCCCCTTCCTACCACTCCCCTCAGCTTGCAGTTAGTGCAACGATCACTTCTTGCTGCTAGCCTAGCAGCTGCTGTCAAGAAGCAGTGAGGCATGAGGAGTGGTTTCTTTGGATCTGTTTCTCAGAGTTTGTTGATGCAATGGCCGGAGTTGGCAGTGATGTTGTTGATGCAATGGCCTGAGTTGGCAGTGATGTGCGCACAAGTTGTGCCTAAGTGAATGTGTGCGTACTTTTCTTTTCTGACAAAGGCTATGGACGAAAACTTATTTCTGAGTTCACCACCAGCAATGGAGGGTGAATCTTTGACAATTCCAGCCACTCGCACTGATGAAATGTCAGTAAAATCATCAGACGAACGTCGGCTGACGAATCAGAGACAGAGGCCAGTAGGCAGTTTATTTTAAATCTGTGTTGCAACTCCAAGGAAATTTGTATTTTTGTCACCAAACGTGTTGAGCTTTATTGAAATTAAAGGAGAACGGTGGTCATTACTTTGTCCATCCAAAAACAGTTCATTACAAAAGATGTTGACATTAGCATTTAAAATTTTATAGCTCACACGATTTGAGGGGGGGGGGGGGGGTAGAAATACAGATGTCCTTACATATTCATATTTTTGAGATGTCAGAATGTGTTTGGGTAAAAGGCTAAAGCCTGTCTGAAAATCAGGGAATTTCGCTCTTAGGGAAGCTTGTGACAACCCTAAATTTGTACTTATTGCTCCATTTTTTAATTTCATTCATGACTTGAAAATAGTCCATTGTACTATCCACTTCTGAATCAGTTTGTTCCTTCTGCTGATTAAAATTTAATGCATTATTTTTTCTATGTGGTTGGCAATACAGGGTGTATACATGGACAAGGGAAAAAAAATCCCGGATATCTCATTTAAAAAGTATACACTTTTTCCATTTTAAGTGACAGTAGGTTTTCCATAGATTTTTCTCTCGGATCTGTAAAACTCAACAGTTCTTTGAATGGTTAACGTTTTATACGTTGGCATAGAACTTCTCAAAAAAGGAAAGGGGGGAAAAAAACGGGAGAGAAATTTTGGAAAGACTTTTGATGAAAAAAGGAGAGAATTTTTGGAAAGATCTCGGATTTGCTGCAAAACATACACTGCATATTTTCGTATTACGAAATATAAATTTGAATTGCATCAAATACAGCATATTAGTTTCCAGAGCATTGAAATTGAGATTACAATGTCCTTTTGGAAGCCAGTCATCTCTCATGCCACGTGATCTTGCCAGCAGCTTGACAGCAGAGATTCAGAGTGTAGGACATGTGTTATAGCCAGCCAATAGCAAGATCACTGCCCTGTAACGTGAACACACAAAGAGGAAAAGTTAATAGTTACATTAATATACATAGTGCAGCTACAATAAAAGCTAAGCTTTCACGGATAATATTGGTCTTGAAGATTAATAAGCTGCAAGAGAAGCTAAGCTTTCACATGTAATATTGGTCATGTGTTATACTTTGATACATCACACAAATGTGTCAGTAGATTTAAAACAATGACATAAATGTCTGGTCTTCTGGGCTTGAAATTCTTATAAGTGGCTGGTCCTCAAAGTGTTCAGTTTTAAATGCTCCGTGATTTAAGAAATTCATCCCACTTTCTCACATGTAACATAATTCATCTTGCATAAAAAGAAATTTACTTTTAAAGTAACTCTTTTCGAACCACCGTTCGCTGTACTATCCTGAGACTGTTAGAAATAGGTTCGATTTAGCAGTTGCCAGAGAGCACCACAAAGCAGGCATTATTGCGCGTGCGCAGCTGCAGTGGTGTAGGAAACCTGCATGTTCGTGTGTATAAAGCACTAAGAGAGCTTACATTACACCATAAAAGAAACAGGACATCGGAGGATACTTAAAGAGCATCAGAATTTCATAAACCATACTAAAATGCATAATTTGGCTCGAAGTGCACCTTTTTCTAAATATATTTGGTTCTTTATTGTAGCATAATGCCATACATGGCAGAAGATGAAAATGTGCACTTGAAATTCAGTGAATAGTTGGAAGCTAAAACAACGAAAAATTCCCGGAATTCCGAAATATTCTCGAGTTTTTCTCGGTTTTCTCCTGGATGAAAAAATTCCCGGGTTTTTCCCAGTTGTCCCAGGTCGTATACACCCTGTAAAAATTTTGACAAGTATCTTGTACATTACAGAGGGAAGGCAGATGGGTTTACAGTTTGTACTATGTATTGTTCATTGTCTTTATAGTTGAATAGAATAATTTCAGAATCGTCCAAGGTTTTGTGAAATCCAGACACCATTGTCTCCAGGTGCCCTTCCTTTTCAATATCTCAGAAAAGATTTCTACAGCTCTAAGGGCATTTGTTGTGTAGTGGTGTTATTTTCATTATTAACTAACTGTGTTTGTGATTGCGTTGTGCACTGCACTAAGATTTAACTAGGTCTTGGAATCCTTGGAAATTCTTTTTCTCTTGTGCCATCAGATGATATGTGGTGAAATTTGGTGTGTATACAGTATAAGTTTGTTTTACTGTTTTATATTATTTCTCTTTCCTAATTTTATTTATAACTTCTCACATCTTCTTGGTAAAGTTTATGAATAGTTTTGTTTGATTCTATGACAGCAGACCAGTCCACAAACTATGTCAATCACCATTATTCTTGGTAATTCTGGATTAGCTTGCATCCTTAAGGTTGTTGTCTTGTACTTAAAGAACCCCAGCTGAACACTGAGAACAGTATCATAGCATTTGATTTAACCTTATTTTATTTGCAGTCCTCCTCCTGTGAGCTATGTCCCTTCAACAGCATAGTCTGTTGTGTCATCATATCTAACCACAAATCTAACTAAAATATGTTCCTTCACCATGTGATGAAATAACCTCACTTTCCAAGCTGTTCATATGCTCAAACGTCATTTATGATTATAGTTCCGGAGATACAAAATGCACTGTGTGGCCTATAACAAATGATCAAAGCAGTTAAAATAATTTCCACCTTCAGTTATTTCTAACTATGACCTTTGTTTCACATTTGTATCTTGCACTAGTGAGTTAAAAGTGAATATCAGTAAAGGTCTAAAAGGAACATGTTGGCCATTGTTTGTCAGACATAAGCTGATGCTTCTTTGACTACTGAATCACAAAAGGATAAGTTCCGCACCAGAATCTGAATGATGTTCTTATTATATATCTGCATCTGTACTCTGCAAATCACTGTGAAGTGCACTGCAGAGACTACATCTTACTGTACCAATTATTAGGGTTTATTTGCATTCCATTTACGTATCGAGTGCAGGAAAAAGGATTGCTTAAATGCGCCTTTGCATACTGTGTAGGCTATGCTATATGTGAGCAATACATAGGGGGGTATGCAAGCATTACATACACTCCTGGAAATTGAAATAAGAACACCGTGAATTCATTGTCCCAGGAAGGGGAAACTTTATTGACACATTCCTGGGGTCAGATACATCACATGATCACACTGACAGAACCACAGGCACATAGACACAGGCAACAGAGCGTGCACAATGTCGGCACTAGTACAGTGTATACCACCTTTCGCAGCAATGCAGGCTGCTATTCTCCCATGGAGACGATCGTAGAGATGCTGGATGTAGTCCTGTGGAACAGCTTGCCATGCCATTTCCACCTGGCACCTCAGTTGGACCAGCGTTCGTGCTGGACGTGCAGACCGCGTGAGATGACACTTCATCCAGTCCCAAACATGCTCAATGGGGGACAGATCCGGAGATCTTGCTGGCCAGGGTAGTTGACTTACACCTTCTAGAGCACGTTGGGTGGCACGGGTTACATGCGGACGTGCATTGTCCTGTTGGAACAGCAAGTTCCCTTGCCGGTCTAGGAATGGTAGAACGATGGGTTCGATGACGGTTTGGATGTACCGTACACTATTCAGTGTTCCCTCGACGATCACCAGAGGTGTACGGCCAGTGTAGGAGATCGCTCCCCACACCATGATGCCGGGTGTTGGCCCTGTGTGCCTCGGTCGTATGCAGTCCTGATTGTGGCGCTCACCTGCACGGCGCCAAACACGCATACGACCATCATTGGCACCAAGGCAGAAGCGACTCATCGCTCAAGACGACACGTCTCCATTCGTCCCTCCATTCACGCCTGTCGCGACACCACTGGAGGCGGGCTGCACGATGTTGGGGCGTGAGCGGAAGACGGCCTAACGGTGTGCGGGACCGTAGCCCAGCTTCATGGAGACGGTTGCGAATGGTCCTCGCCGATACCCCAGGAGCAACAGTGTACCTAATTTGCTGGGAAGTGGCGGTGCGGTCCCCTACGGCACTGCGTAGGATCCTACGGTCTTGGCGTGCATCCGTGCGTCGCTGCGGTCCGGTCCCAGGTCGACGGGCACGTGCACCTTCCGCTGACCACTGGCGACAACATCGATGTACTGTGGAGACCTCACGCCCCACGTGTTGAGCAATTCGGCTGTACGTCCACCCGGCCTCCCGCATGCCCACTATACGCCCTTGCTCAAAGTCCGTCAACTGCACATACGGTTCACGTCCACACTGTCGCGGCATGCTGGCAGTGTTAAAGACTGCGATGGAGCTCCGTATGCCACGGCAAACTGGCTGACACTGACGGCGGCGGTGCACAAATGCTGCACAGCTAGCGCCATTCGACGGCCAACACCGCGGTTCCTGGTGTGTTCGCTGTGCCGTGCGTGTGATCATTGCTTGTACAGCCCTCTCACAGTGTCCGGAGCAAGTATGGTGGGTCTGACACACCGGTGTCAATGTTTTCTTTTTTCCATTTCCAGGAGTGTAGGAGTTTGTACTATATTCCTAGAGACATCACTTAAAGCCCGTTCCTGCAACTTCGTTAATAGAGTTTCTCGGGATGGTTCATGTCTGTCTTCAAGAGTGTTCCAGTTCAGTTCCTTGAGTATCTCTGTGACACTCTTGTGCAGATCAAACAAACCTGCGTCAGTTAGTGCTGCCCTTCTCTGTATACTTCAGTATCTTCTATTAGTCCTATTTGGTACATGTACACACATCTGAACAGTATTCCAGAATGGGTCACATGAGTGATTTGTAAGCACTCTCTTCAGTAGACCAATTGCATTTGCTCAGTATTCTACGAATAAACCAAAAGTCTACCAACTGCTTTACCCATGGCTGAGCTTGTGTGGTTGTTCCACTTCATATCCCTATATAATGTTAAACCCACGTATTTGTACAAGTTGGCCAATTATAACTGTGACTCATTGTTATTATATTTATAGGGTACTACTTTTTCATTGTGTGAAGTGCACAATTTTACATTTATGAACATTTAAAGCAAGTTTCCACACTTTGCAGCACTTTGAAATCTTATCAAGATCTGACAATATTTATGTGATATAATTGGATAGATAAAAAATTCTACTCACCAAGTGGTGCCAGGAGAACACACAAAAAAGGTTTTACTATGCAAGCCTTATGTGCCAGTGACTCCTTCTTCCAGCAGAAGGGTTGAGGGGAAGGAAGAGGGGTGAAGGAAAAGGACTGGAGGGGTTTAGTAAAAGGGGTAGAGTTCGGAAAAGTCACCCAGAAACCCGAGTCGGGGGAGACTTACCAGGTGGGATAGAAGGAAATACTGATTGTTGGGGACTGCACCAGATGAGATTTGATAACCTGAGAGCTTAATATGCAAGGGAGAGATTACTGCTAAAATATTGTGCACGAGTTGATAAGAGTGAAAGCGAAGGACATTGTATATAACAGAGGTGGGAGGAGGACGCCAAGAAATAAACAGGTCAGAAAATGGAAGATGTAGAAAACTAAGTGGAGTGAAGAAAGGTGTAGCGTACTGTGAAGAAATACTGAGACCGAAGAAATTGACATAAATTAAGGCCAGTTGGGTGGCGGCAACCAAGGACATGTAGCACTAGTTCCCACATGTGGAGTTCTGATAAACTGGTGTATGTTGGAAGAATCCAGACAGCACATGTGGTGAAACAGGCATGGGGTATTGTGTCTTGCTGGTATACACCTTCTGCCTACATTCATTAGTCCTAACTGACAACTTGGTAGTAGTCATGCCGATGTGAAAGGCTCCCCATTAAATTTCACATGGTCTTATTCCGAATTGCTTGCCACTATTCCTTGTTGTTGATCTCATCTTCACCGAATATGAGCTACACACTTTTGTCCACACCAGACCTTCTCACAAATAACAGTACTTACATTTTGACAGTTGCCATCTTTTCTCATGTCAAACATTCCCTCCCATTCAGCCTTGACATTAGAGGCAAACGTTTGTGTTCAAATGCAGACTCTTTACAGCAGTACACCACCATTCCTACCCCAGCCTTTGCTGGATGTAATTAACCCACCAGCCTAGTTCAAAAGTGTTATATCTCACAGCAACCATGTCCTTTACACCAAAAATATACAGCCTCATCATCATCTATCTTCCTGCGACTATGAATTTGTATAAACAAAGCTTGCACAGGAACTAAAATAACTACTACCACTTACAACTTCACTAAAGTGAAAAGTACGATAAGAGATTACATCTCTGTGGGCAAAACTCTCAAGGACACGGTACTCACTTATGCCTCCACATCTAGCAAACACATCAATTAACCACCCATTACAGTTACCAGGTGGAGTAGCACCACCCTGACTTACAGCAAAATGAAATCTACAACCTAAAAACACACACGGTACATCAATAACAGCACGAGAAGTGATGCCTTGTTCGCTGTGATAACAGCAGTCTTCAAGTTGACGTTGTCTATGGCCTTGTACACAGTCGCGCACAAGTGACGATGACAACTATTTCCTGGATCATCACTTCCAGTCCTGGTACTGCTGATCACACCAAAGGACAACTTGGGTGCACTCTCAGTATTGTCCTGTTCATGAATGTATTATTCAACTACTTTGACAAGGCCATGACTTCCTAAAATCATGCCATAAATGAGATCCATACTGTCTGAGATTTTGCTCTTCACACCTAGAATAGCTTTTCGCTTCCCCTATACCAGTACTACAAATGGAAAAACATGTACTATCAAATTGAGAGCCACTTATTAAATTACACATCATATACCAACTGTTTATGTAAACACTGTTCGGCCTATTTACAGCAGCATGACTAGCACCAAGTTATCAGTTAGGATGAAAGTGGGCGTAGGCTGATGGTATATTGGCAACACACTATGTCCTGTTGCAGAGCTTGCGCTACAACATGAGATTCGTGACTTCCATGCCTGTTTCACCATACAAGCCGCCTGGACTCCCCGACACCAGTTCCAAAGAATTCTGCAGGTGGGAACTAGTGCTACAATTTGCTCTAGTTTCTTGCCTCCCAGCTGGCCTTAATTTATGTTAATTCCTTCTGTTTCGGCATTTCTCACCGTAACTACTTCTTTCTTCTCTCCATTTTAGTTTCTACATCTTTTGCATTGTGAGCTTTCTATGTTTCGATGTCCTCCTCCCACCTTTGTTACATAAAGTGCACTTAGGTATTAACTTGTGCATAACATTTTAGCAATACTCTCTGTTGTACATAATACCCTGTCTTCCACCTTTAAGCTCTCAGGTTTCCAAGTCTCATCCAGTGCAGTCCCCAGCACTCTTTCCTTCTCATTCCACATGGTAAGTCTCCACTGACTCTGGGTTCTGGATGACTGTTCTGAACTCTACCTCTTTTACTAAAGGCTTCCAGTCCTTTACCTGCACCCCTCTTCCTTCTCCTTCAACTCTTCTGCCAGAAGGAGCAGCCACTGGCACAGAAGGCTTGCATACGTAAAACTGTTTTTTATGTGTACACTTCTGCTGCCAATGATAGATTTTTCCTCTCTCAGATTACATTGATTATTTTTGTTGAATATTTATGTAGATTTTTTCAGATAGTACTTACTTATAGATAAAGGCATCATCTGTAAAAGTCTGAGTCTACTATTGATATTGTCTGGAAGGTTGTTAATATACGACATGAGCAGCAAGGATTCCAACAAACTTCTCTGGGGCACACCTGATGTTATTCCTACATCTGATAATGATTCTCCATCCAAGATAACATGTTGCATCCTCCCTATCAAAAAAAAAATCATCAATCTAGTCACATACTGGTTGTTGTTGTTGTTGTTGTTGTTGTTGTTGTTGTTGTTGTCTTCAGTCCTGAGACTGGTTTGATGCAGCTCTCCATGCTACTCTATCCTGTGCAAGCTGCTTCATCTCCCAGTACCTACTGCAACCTACATCCTTCTGAATCTGCTTAGTGTACTCATCTCTCGGTCTCCCTCTACGATTTTTACCCTCCACGCTGCCCTCCAATGCTAAATTTGTGATCCCTTGATGCCTCAAAACATGTCCTACCAACCGATCCCTTCTTCTAGTCAAGTTGTGCCACAAACTTCTCTTCTCCCCAATCCTATTCAATACTTCCTCATTAGTTACGTGATCTATCCACCTTACCTTCAGTATTCTTCTGTAGCACCACATTTCGAAAGCTTCTATTCTCTTCTTGTCCAAACTATTTATCGTCCATGTTTCACTTCCATACATGGCTACACTCCAAACAAATACTTTCAGAAACAACTTCCTGATACAAAAATCTATATTCGATGTTAACAAATTTCTCTTCTTCAGAAACGCTTTCCTTGCCATTGCCAGTCTACACTTTATATCCTCTCTACTTCGACCATCATCAGTTATTTTACTTCCTAAATAGCAAAACTCCTTTACTACTTTAAGTGTCTCATTTCCTAATCTAATCTAATTCCCTCAGCATCACCTGATTTAATTTGACTACATTCAATTATCCTCGTTTTGTTTTTGTTAATGTTCATCTTATATCGTCCTTTCAAGACACTGTCCATTCCGTTCAACTGCTCTTCCAAGTCCTTTGCCGTCTCTGACAGAATTACAATGTCATCGGCGAACCTCAAAGTTTTTACTTCGTCTCCATGAATTTTAATACCTACTCCAAATTTTTCTTTTGTTTCCTTTACTGCTTGCTCAATATACAGATTGAATAACATCGGGGAGAGGCTACAACCCTGTCTCACTCCTTTCCCAACCACTGCTTCCCTTCCATGCCCCTCGACTCTTATGACTGCCATCTGGTTTCTATACAAATTGTAAATAGCCTTTCGCTCCCTGTATTTTACCCCTGCCACCTTTAGAATTTGAAAAATAGTATTCCAGTCAACATTGTCAAAAGCTTTCTCTAAGTCTACAAATGCTAGAAACGTAGGTTTAGGTTTGCCTTTTCTTCTAAGAGAAGTCGTAATGTCAGTATTGCCTCACGTGTTCCAACATTTCGACGGAATCCAAACTGATCCTCCCCGAGGTCCGCATCTACCAGTTTTTCCATTCGTCTGTAAAGAATTCGCGTTAGTATTTTGCAGCCGTGGCTTATTAAACTGATAGTTCGGTAATTTTCACATCTGTCAGCACCTGCTTTCTTTTGGATTGGAATTATTATATTCTTCTTGAAGTCTGAGGGTATTTCGCCTGTCTCATACATCTTGCTCACCAGCTGGTAGAGTTTTGTCATGACTGGCTCTCCCAAGGCTGTCAGTAGTTCTAATGGAATGTTGTCTACTCCGGGGGCCTTGTTTCGACTCAGGTCTTTCAGTGCTCTGTCAAACTCTTCATACTTTGACAGTGAGCATCAACGTAGAACTGAGTCAATGCTTTTTGGAAATCAATCAGTAATACATCTGCCTGGCAGCCTTGATCCAAGGCTTTCAGAATGTCATGTAAAAAAAGTGTGAGTTGGGGTTTGCATGATCGATGTTTTCATAATCCATGGTTGTTGGCATAGAGGGGGTCATTCTGTTAGAGACTCCTCATTATGTTTGAGCTCAGACTATGTTCTAAAATTGTAAAATAATTCAGTGTGAAGGATGTTGGGCAGTTGTTTTGTGAATCACTTCTACTATCCTCCTTGTAAACAGGTGTGACGTGTGCTTTTTTCCGACTACTGGGCACCGTTTTTTGTTCGAACTGTCTGTGATAGATAATAGTTAAAAAGGTCTAACTCAGCTGTAAATTCAGTATAGAATCAAATTTGCCCATGGAGCTTTGTTCAGTTTTAATGATTTAAGCTGTTTCTCAATGCTTATTTCACTCATCTTTTGAGTGGTATGAGAATTACATTGGGACAATTCTCCTGGCCTTTCCTTTGTAAAGGAACATTTGAAGATAAAGTTTAGCAATTGCAGCTTTTGCTTTGCTGTCTTGAATTTCAGTTCCCGTGCCATTTGCGAGTGACTGGACACTAACTTTGGTGCCGCAAAGTGCCTTCTCATATGACCAGAATTTCTTTGGGTTTTGTGAAAGATCTTTTGGCAGTATTCTGCTTGGTAGTCACTGAAGGCTTTATAAATTGCTCTCTTGACAGCCAAAGCAGTTTCATTCAGCCTCTCTATCTAGAGTGTTATGCTTTGTTTTACATCTATTATGAAATGGTCTGTTCCTTCAGAAGTTTCTTTGTGGCAACTGTATACTATGGACAGTTTTTCCCGTTATGAACTGTTCTGTTGGGTACATATCTGTCCAATGTATGGTCAACTATTCTTTGAAAATTGAGCTACACAGTCTCTACATTCTCTTGCCTTGTGCTGGAAGTTTTAAGTTCCTCATTGAGATATGACACTAATGCTCTCTCATGCTGTTTACTGAATGTATAATTAACTGACTGACCTATGGACACGCAATGGCTTGCCACTACAGGTGTAATCTATAGAACACCACCCTTGTGCCATTGATATTCATTAAGCTGTTGTACCTTGTGTGTGTGGCTTTCCCTAATATTAACACTCTCAAAAGCACTTGTATCATAGCCTGTATGTCAAATCTATTTTGACGCAGGTGCTTATTGTGGTCTTACAGCGGAGTTTGAGAACTTCATTTTCAATGTATGCATCTAGTAAAGCCATTCACCATGTGTTGGCAGTGATATGCATTTTAATAAGAGGTGACACATTGGAAGGAAATGAATACCGTTGTTTCAGTGTTTTCTAGTAAGGTACACTGATAACTGTTGTCAGTAGTGGATGTTATATTCAACCAAGTACATGCATTGTGACATTGCAGTGCAGGTTAAAATGGCAGTCTGTTTGATCCAAGAAGGATGGACTTATCATTGTGTTGCTGCAGATGCCAATTTCTTTCTGTCTGTCATCCATAGGCTGTGAACACATGTCAGGGGGAGAGGTTAGTACGTAAGACAAATGGGACAAGGCCACTGCCACATTACAAGTTCAAGTGAGGACTGATATCTGGCCATCTCTACATTGTCGTGGCATATGTCTGCTGCCAGAACACTGTAAGGTAATAGAAGGACTGTTGGAGCCACTGTGTCTGATCAGACTATGAGGAACAGTTTACAAGAAAGGAACTTACCTCCCAGACATCCTGTTAGATTACTCTGAATGAAACAACAATATCTGGCAGCTCACCTTCAGTTTCACCATTTCCATGTCAACAGATCCTTTTGGACTGATTTTGGACTGTGTGGTTGCTACATATGGTGGTGGAATTGAATTTCTTTTCATGCACAATAATGCCAGGGCCCTCCCCTTCCCCACACACCCTATTCCCCACTCTCACCCTTCTCCCCTCTCACATCTCCCCCTTCCCTCCCCTCACGCTCTCCACCCCTCCTCTCCCCCACCTGTACCAAACACAATCTCCCCACCTCTTCCAATCGTCCCCCTGTGCACTCCCTCTCCACTCCACCTGTGCCAGTCCCCCCTTCATACTTTCGAAAGGGAAACAGTGGTTGAGAAAGAAAACAGAGAGTGATGTAGCCTTTCCAAACATTACATTTCATTACAATTTGTACATTGAGCTCACAATAAAGGAAAGAAAAGGAATATTTGATGAAGGAATTAAAGTCTAAGAAATAAAATCTTCGAGGTTGGTCAATGACATTGTAATTCTGTCAGAGACAGCAAAGGACTTGGAAGAGCAGCTGAAAAGAATGTACAGTATTATGAGAGGAGGAGGAGCAACAAAAGCAAAAGAAGAGTAATGGAATTTAGTAGATTCAAATTAGGCGATGCTTAGGGAATTAGATCTGGAAACAGGACACTGAAAGTAGTATATGCATTTTGGTATATGGGCAGTAAGATAACTGGCAGTGGCCAAAGTAGATGTAAAAATGGGGACTGGCAGTGGCAAGAAAAGTGTTTCTGAAGATTAGAAATTTGTTTGCATTAAATATGTAAGTTTCTTTCTGAAGGTGTATGCCTGGAGTGTAGCCGTGTAAGGAAGGAAAATTTGGATGATAAACAGTTCAGGCAAGAAGAGAATAGAAGCTTTTGAAACTTGTGCAACAGAAGAATGCTGAAGATCAGATGGATAGACCATAACCAGTGAGGAGATAATGACGACTAAAACTGGGGAGGAAAAGAAATTTGCATTGCAATGTGACTAAAAGAAGGGATTGGTTGATACAGACCTTATGAGATGTCAAGGGATCACTATTGTAGTACTTGGGGGTAGGGGGTAAAAATTGTAGAGGGAGATCAAGAGCTGACTATAGTAAGCAGTTTCTAAAGGATATAGGCTGCAGTGGTTATTTGTAGATGGAGAGGGTCGCACAGGGTAGAGTAGTGTGGAGAGCTGCATCAAACCAGTCTTTGGACTGAAGCCACGACAAATAGTATCACGCTTTCAAAAAAAATTAAACTATTGTGAACCAATTAGTTGGATTTTGACAGTGAGAAATGTTTGTTGCTTAGGTAATTTTCCAAAAGCTGTTTGACTGAATAAATAAAATTCTGGTGGCATAATGTAAAATTACAGAGTATCAATTTAAGTACAGGTTATAGATTTGTTGAAAGGACAGGTCAGATTATCTAGCAGTCAGTTTAATTATACTATTCACTACCAGCCTGTGGGTACTCATTCATTGCGTATGGAGATGTGACAGTCACTGATGTACACCTATGATC
Organism: Schistocerca gregaria; assembly: GCF_023897955.1. Classification (NCBI taxonomy): domain Eukaryota; kingdom Metazoa; phylum Arthropoda; class Insecta; order Orthoptera; family Acrididae; genus Schistocerca; species Schistocerca gregaria. Next base: position 386,767,976 of record NC_064924.1, read on the forward strand.
AGCTGCTCCGTAGTTCATGAAGAAGAAGAAGAAGAATAAGAAGAAGACGACGGCGACACACGGGACTGTAAATCTCTATACAAGTGAACAAACACTTGTTTTGTATAGTATTTGGATTGTTGCTTAGTTACTCAGTGGAAAATATTTGATCGTGTATATAAAAGATGATGTGACTTACCAAGCAAAAGCGCTGGCAGGTCGATAGGCACACAAACATACACACAAAATTCAAGCTTTCTCAACCAACGGTTGCTTCTTCAGGAAAGAGGGAAGGAGAGGGAAAGACGAAAGGATGGGGGTTTTAAGGGAGAGGGTAAGGAGTCATTCCAATGCCGGGAGCGGAAAGACTTACCTTAGGGGGGAAAAAAGGATAGGTATACACTCTCTCGCGCGCGCGCACACACACACACACACACACACACACACACACACACACACACACACACACACACACACCTGCTCATACACAGACACAAGCACAGACATTTGTAAAGGCAAAGAGTTTGGGCAGGATGTCAGTTGAGGTGGAACTGCAGAGGCAAAGAAGTTGTTGAAAGACAGGTGAGGTATGAGTGGCGGCAACTTGAAATTAGTGGAGGTTGAGGCCTGGCGGATATCGAGAAGAGAGGATATACTGAAGGGCAAGTTCCCATCTCCGGAGTTCCGACAGGTTGGTGTTAGTGGGAAGTATCCAGATAACTCGGACGGTGTAACACTGTGCCAAGATGTGCTGGCCGTGCACCAAGGCATGTTTAGCCACAGAGTGATCCTCATTACCAACAAACACTGTCTGCCTGTGTCCATTCATGTGAATGGACAGTTTGTTGCTGGTCATTCCCACATAGAAAGCTTCACAGTGTAGGCAGGTCAGTTGGTAAATCACGTGGGTGCTTTCACATGTGGCTCTGCCTTTGATCGTGTACACCTTCCGGGTTACAGGACTGGAGTAGGTGGTGGTGGGAGGGTGTTTTTATCCTGTGGTGAACTTGGGTTGGTAGACAACGGTGTGCATAAAGGTTAGGTGGTTGTGTTGCCGCCAAAACACGTTAAAGGATGGAGCAATTAGGGAAAATTTCGAAAAAACTACGTGTAAATGTATTAAAAGGAGTGGTTTTGTGGTGGCAGATTAATAAAATGAGGCTGACAATTGTCTGACGAAGATTTTATCCTGTGGTGAACTTGGGTTGGTAGACAACGATGTGCATAAAGGTTAGGTGGTTGTGTTGCTACCAAAACACGTTAAAGTATGGAGAACTCCGCCAGGCCTCAACCTTCGCTAATTTCAAGTTGCTGCCGCTCATACCTCACCTCTCTTTCAACAACTTCTTTGCCTCTGCACTTCCGCCTCGACTGACATCTCTGCCCAAACCATTTGCCTTTACAAATGTCTGCTTGTGTCTGTGTATGTGCAGATGGATATGTGTGTGTGCGCGAGTGTACACCTGTCCTTTTTTCCCCCTAAGGTAAGTCTTTCCGCTCCCGGGATTGGAATGACTCCTTACCCTCTCCCTTAAAACCCACATCCTTTCGTCTTTCCCTCTCCTTCCCTCTTTCCTGAAGAAGCAACCGTTGGTTGCGAAAGCTTGAATTTTGTGTGTATGTTTGTGTTTGTTTGTGTGCCTATTGACATGCCAGCACTTTTGCTTGGTAAGTCACATCATCTTTATTTTTAGATATATTTTTCCCACGTGGAATGTTTCCCTCTATTATATTAAAAGCAAAGATTCCAAGACTTACCAAGTGAGAAAGCGCCGGTAGACAGGCACAATAAAATAACACAATAACACACACACACACACACACACACACACACACATATATATATATATATATATATATATATATATATATATATATATATATATATATATATTAAAAACAAAGATTCCAAGACAGCTTGTGTCTGTGTATGTGCGGGTGTGTGTGTGTGTGTGTGTGTGTGTGTGTGTGTGTGTGTGTGTGTGTGTGTGTGTGTTCCCCTAAGGGAAGTCTTTCCGCTCCCGGGATTGGAATGACTCCTTACCCTCTCCCTTAAAACCCACATCCTTTCGTCTTTCCCTCTCCTTCCTGAAGAAGCAACCATCGGTTGTGAAAGCTAGTAATTCTGTGTGTGTGTTTGTGTGTTTTGTTCATTGTGCCTGTCTGCCGGCGCTTTCCCGCTTGGTAAGTCTTGGAATCTTTGTTTTTAATATATTTTCCCATGTGGAAGTTTCTTTCTATTTTATATACGTACCTCAGTCAGTATAATGGACCACTTTTAGGATGACTTTTTTTTGTCTGTCTGTCTCTCCGTCCGTCCATTTGATCGTTAAAAACCAATTTCCTCAGGTATGGTAGATTTACCAAGTTGAAATTTATGTTACATACTAAGGTGTATAGTTCCTTTGCAGTGTAAAAAATTTGAAGCTTCCAAGTTATTGCTGTCAAAAGATACAGCCATTTGTGTCACATGTTTTGATACTCGCAAAGTTTTTCATCAAATATAAAACTTTTCATGCGTGTTTTGTCTAAAGCTGTTAAATATTTTGAGAAAATTAAATTTGTACAGAAGGTTCAGAGTGATAGTCCTGCTCACTCCTGCCCAGTTTTTGTTGAAGACTACAACTTGTAATATCATCCTTATTTTTGTCTGTGATTAAAGTTTTCAGATATATGAAGTATGCTGTTGTAAAATTTATGTAGCATTCCTTTCTGTTTGTTTGTAATTCACAGGAAAGACTTAGAAATTGGGAGACAAGGGAACGCCGTAAATTCAAGGAACGTGAAAAAGAAAAAGAAAGGGAAAGGTTAAAGGAAGAAGAAAGAGAAAGAGAAGCAAAGAAGCTCAAAGAATTCCTGGAAGATTATGATGATGAAAGAGATGATGCTAGGTTTTATAAGTATGTATTACCTTGTTTGGATTCACAAATAAATGTGTGGTAATGTTCATATTTGTTTATAATTTACTTAATACTTTGTAATGTCACAGAAATATGCTGCAAGAATTTTGCTGATACGAAACTCACTTTAACAGTTATCATTGTTTTCTATAGGGGTCGTGAACTCCAGAGGCGACTTGCAGAGAGAGAAAAAGAAATAGAAATGGACGGTAGAGATCGCCAGAAGGAGCAGGAGGAACTAGAGGACATTAAATTAAAAATATTCTCTGAAGAACATGAAGACCCAACTGCAGAATTTGAAAGGGTATTGAGAGGTTCCATTTGAGTGATTAGATATATATTCAAATGATTGCCTTCAAAATGTACTCATGAAAAATAGTACTACACTCCCACACCCATCTCAAACCTTATTGTCTCAGTGCAGGACTGATACCTTGGTGCTTTGTCTTACTGAAGATGTAGGCCACTCAGTTGTCTATGGAATGATAGTTTTCCTTGAAATTGAGGTAGTCACTATATATTTTTGTCATACAGTAGGTTCATGTATCATTCACCACCCAGAAAGAACATCAGACCTATCAACGGCTCAGTTTCGTCTATAATAGAAAACCTCTGTCACCAACTTGAGTGGTGCTCTGTTGGGGATGTATTATCATTGCCATGTACTAAAATGTATAATGAGTCAGTCCATTTCACCTTTTTCAATACTTCAGGTGTCCATGTTGCGCATTGAGTTGAGGTACAAGTGTGGGATGACTATGGTGAGATGGTGGTTGTGGATGACACCTCTACTCCTTGTTGTCACTGTCCAGTGTCAGGGTGTATATGAACTGGGAAATCCAGGAAAAACCCGGAAATTTTTTCATCTGGGTGAAAGCCAGGAGAAACTTGCAAATTTTTCAAAATTCTGGGAATTTTTTAATTTGTTTTGGCTTCCAGTTAAGTTTTTGTAATTTTGACTGATAAGAAATAATTCTCTAGCAATGAATGTTACTGTATCCTGCTACTGGAGCTGCAGCAATAAAATATAAAAATGAGGAAAAAAATAATAAAAACTTTAGTGGCAAAGGAAATGCACTATTTACAACAACAAAACACCATGCACGCACAAGCATCTGCAAATAGCAAAACTGTGTCAAAAGACCTTAGGGTGAAGATATGTAATACTTCATAACAATAAACTACTTTCTATGAGCTTGACATGAAAACTGTTTACATAGGTTCATTTGACCAGTTGCCAGCAGGCTCATGCAGATGCGCAGTTGACTCGTGTATGAGCAGTACCTTCTTCCACTTCTTGCTACTTGAAGTGTGGCTGTTGGCTGTATTGGCAGTAGCAGCAAGCAGCCAGATGCTAATGAGAATTTTTCTCCCATGCCATAGCTGCCAGATTCGCACATGCGCAGAGTTGTCTGGGTTCTAGTGGGGAGGGGGTTAGTCTCCAACGGACCCCTGTTTGCATTAAGCGATATTGCTGTTTCCTCTTTGTGCACAGTCTCACGTCAAATGAAAACAAAACAGATTTCTGCAGCTGGGAGCTATCAAGTGAATTATAATACATTCACATAATCATGTAGGGCAAAAATATATTACTATTTTCAGTTTTCTGATTTATTTCCAAGTTATTAGCAGTCAAGCATTATTCGCCTTGTAGAACAATGAAATTATTTTTTACAGTATGCTAAAGAAATTTTGCTTTGTTAATTTTTCCCCTGAGGCAATCAATTTATTTGAAATGAAGTGTTTTGTTCAGCAGTATTGGCTAGTTCCAACTATTCGCTGAATTTCAAGTGCACATTTTGATCTTCTGGTGTGTATGTCATTATGCTATAATAAAGAACCAAGTATGAGATAGTACAGTACTGGTACTCCAAGAAAATTTACATCCCAAAAACCACACTGGAAAGCTTCATATCAGATGGGACCTATTTCATTGTGAATTTAGAAAAAAAAAAAAAAAACAATGTGCAGTTCAAGCCAAATTATGCATTTTAGTATGGTTAAGAAATTCCGATGCTCTTACAGTATTCTCCGATGTTCTGTTTCTTTTATGGTGTAATGTAAGCTCTCTTAGTACTTTATACATGTGAATATGCGGACTTCCTACACCACTGCAGCTGCGCACATGCATTAATGCCTGTTTTCTGGTGCTCTTTGGCAACTACTGAATCAAACCAATTTCTAACAGTCTCGAGACAGTATTGCAAACGATGGTTCGAAAAGTGTTACTTTCAAAGTAAATTTCTTTTTATACAAGATGAATTATGTTACATGTGAGAAAGTTGGATGAATTTCTTAAATCACGGAGCATTTAAAACTGAACACTTTGAGGACCAGCCACTTTGAGCCCAGATGATCAGACATTTATGTCATTATTTTAAATTTACTGGCACATTTGTGTGATGTATCTTAAAGTATAATACATGAAAAAAGATCAATATTAGGTGTGAAAGCTTAGCTTCTCTTGTAGCTTATTAATTTTAGAGACCAATACTATATGAGAAAGCTTAGTTTTTCTTGTAGCTATACTATGTATGAGGTGCTATCCAAAATTTTCAGGACTGGTGCTGCCATCTATTGAAAACATTATCTTCTGACTAATGGTCACCATCACCCTTGAAGTAGTTCCCATCTGCATGTACAAACCGGTCCCAGTGCTTCTGTTGCTGGGCAAACTTTTCTGGAAGTCCTGTTCTTTGAGGGTGTTTATCACCGCCAGCGATGCTTCTTGAATCCTCTGTAGAGTGTCGAACCGACGGCCTTTTAACTTGAGTTTCAGTTTTGGGAATAGTGTGAAGTCGCAAGGTGCCAAATCTGGCAAATACAATGGTTGGGGTACAACTGCCACGTTGTTTTTTGCCAAAAAGGTCCTGTTGAGCAAGGACATGTGGCAGGTCGCGTTGTCGTGATGCGGCAGCCGATTCCCTTGATGCGAAAGTTCAGGCCGTCATTGCCACATGTTTTCACGGAGCCATTGCAAAACGTCGCAGTAGTGTGCGGAATTCACTGTTGGGACGAATTTTTTGTGCACAATTCCCTTTTTATCAAAGATCATTCTCTTCACTTTGCTCTTCACCTGTCTCGCTTTTTTGGGTCTTGGAGAGCCCAGGCTCTTCCACTGGGTGATTGTTGCTTTGTCTCTGGGTCATATTCGTAAATCCAGCTATCATTGCCAGTGATAACATGTGACAAGAAGACAGAATTTGATAAACATGCACTATTTGGCTCGTGGATCCATCATGAAATCACCACACAACAAACACAGAGTATTACAGAAAACATTGTGGACATGCGTCCTCCCAGCTGAATGCCACACCACGCACTGACTCATCTCACCACCTAGCAGTGCAAAGATCTACTACTCCTACTTTCCAGATGTTGGCACCAGTCTCGAAAATTTTTGATTCCTCCTCGTGTATTAATGTAAAACATTAACTTTTCCTCTTTGTGTGTTCTCGGTATGTAACAGTGATTTTGCTATTGGCTGACTAAAACACTTGTCCTATGCTCTGAATATCTGCTTTAATTGGATGGCGAGATCACATGGCATGAGATATGACTGGCTCACATAAGGACATCACAATCTCTATTTCAATGCTCCAGAAACTTAACATGCTGTATTTGGTGCAATTGGAATTTATACTTTTGTAATATGAAAATATGCAGCGTATATTTTGCTGCACATCAAAGGTCGTACCAAAACTTCTTGCCTTTTTTTTTGTGTTTTCTCTTTTTTGCTTTTTTCCCCCCCCCCCCCCCCCCTCGTCTCCATAAAAAATCTTTCCAAAACTTCTCTTTCCCGTTTTTTCTTTCTTTTTTTTTTTGCTGTAAGTTCTAAAGCAGTTCTTAACCATTCAAAGGATTGATAATTTTTATAGTTCCAAAGAAAAAATCTACAGGAAACCTACTGTCACTTAGCATGGAAAAAGTGTATTTTCACCGGGGAAAAAGTATACTTTTTAATCGGGATATCTGGGAAAAACCGGGAATTTTTTTTTTCATTGTTTGCATGTACATCCTGAGTGTTGAATTGACGGTTAATTTGATGGAGTGTGGCACATCTAATCACTGTTAAAATCTGTGGTAGTCAAAAGAAATGCCCATGGTAACATGTTTTGCTGTTGACTTGATTGACTCTGGCAGTTGCAGTTTTTGTGAAATTGATGTAAAGTGGAATGCGGGAAGCTCAGTGCTGATATGATCTTGCCGATAGAGTACCCATGCCAGGCATAAGATGAAATCCACTGATAAAGCATGCTGTCTGTCTTGCACTTGAGTGTCACTAACAATATATTAGTCATATGGCATAACAAATGTTACATTTGTCATTATGAAAGATGTACTCTTTCCAATAAAGCGACTGCTATTAAAGAAGTTTTTGAAGAATGCATTTAGTCTGTGACATTTTCTTGCCAACTTTATCAGTTGTGATGTCACACAATAATGAACTAAAAAATTAGCTAAGACTTCAGAAAACTTTAACACAATGATGTTTTTATGTACAAATAATTCTTCTAAACTCTCGCTCATGCATGCAAAAACTATGTTAAAATTAATTGAAGATCTTTTATGATCGTGAGTTATTTTGCATAAGTAAATCTTGTGCAAAAGAGAGTTTTTGAAAAGAGGAGAGGTAGCAGAGAAAGGTTCTGAGGAAAATATGTGAAGCAAACCACAAAATACTGGAGTATCCTCAAAATCTATATAATAATGTTTCCTTATTAGTTGCAGTCAGAGACTGAACAAGCTGGTGCACTATCTTAATCTTTTCGTTGCTACACACACGCTCTATGCATTCCATGCTGAGAGTTGCTTTTGTTATAGCTGTACTGCTTGCCAAATGCTGGTGCGAATGCTGAAAGATGGCTATCCAGCCAATACAAAATACTTGTTTTGTCCGATTTTTTGAAAACCATTAGGTGAAAAAAATTTGTGTTAGTCCATCTTGCAGTCTGATAACTTCACTCGATAAAGAACCGAATTTCTTGTCTTTATCTGTTGCACTGCACTTTGTCAAGTTAAATAAAACATTGCATGCAATTTTAGAGTGTTTGTAGAGGTAGAAACATATTGGGGAAACTTTGCATATGATTGATTTTAATTCATACATTGCAGTGAATAAAACGTAGGTAATATATCCAAATTTCATATGAAGTTGAGAGCAGAATGATGTCTCATTTTGTTGTCGAGTTATTGGATTTTATATCAGCAATATTAGGAAAAGGATAGATTGCTATTCATCGTGAAGGCAATCCATTACACATTATAACTTTCAGCCAAAGCCTTCTACATGCCCCCCCCCTCCCCCCCTCACACACACACACACACACACACACACACACACACACACACACAAACAAACAATACCTCTGCCTCTGGCAGTTCCGACCAGAAATCCAGTGAGTAAGACTATCCTTTTCCTAATATTGTTGATATTGCAATGTGGAGTTTCCAGTGTGTGGGTTTTATATCAGACAAAGTCATGCACAGTGTGCTTATTCACATCCTTGCGTATTGTGAATAATGTGGGCATAACAATTGTTGCACCTCATAAACAATTAAAGATAACAGAATTAGGTTTCTTGCAAATGATAGTACCCAGTGAGGTGCACATCTACATGACTACTCTGCAATTCACATTTAAGTGCTTGGCAGAGGGTTCATCGAACCACAATCATACTATCTCTCTACTATTCCACTCCCGAACAGCGAGCGGGAAAAACGAACACTTAAACCTTTCTGTTTCATAATATTTGCTCTCATTGTAAATAATTCTCCCTCTCACCTTCTCACAACCCCAACCCCCACTCCCAACTCTCCTGCACCCCCACACTCCCCTGTCCACACATGTTGTATGACAAATGCTCAAAACTTTTTTATTCACCGACTTGTGGAAGTAACTCATCCACACCAGTGAAAAGTCAGTAGGTCAGGCTGCTTACAGAATTCCATAGCACTGTAGGAAAACGCAAGCTGTGCACGTATATGCTGCCACGGCATCTGCGGAACAGCATAACAGGAGTGTATCTATGTCAACAGCAACAAGAGAATTAAAACACAAGTCCTAGTCTTAAAATGCGTGGAGCCTAGATTTCACATTTTGAAATTGATGTTCATACTTAATAGATAATTTTGCTAGGAATCTGGGAAATTTGTTACTTTGTCTATGAAAAAGAACTGAAAGATGGATTTCCAAATAAAGAACAAATGCTTTGCAATCAACTCTTGAGATAGTGCATTGAAGGAGTCTAGAAAAGATAGGGCAGTTCATTCAATTCATTAAGAACTTGATTCATAATATTTGCTCTCATTGTAAATAGTTCTCCCTCTCACCTTCTCACAACCCCAACCCCCACTCCCAACTCTCCTGCACCCCCACACTCCCCTGTCCACACACATCTATTTTATTGTTCCGGTAGGTTTCATTTTTCACTAGTAAGACTCCAAATTTTGTATCCAATACATGTTTGACAGGGTTTCTCTTCAGCAACACCTTAGCTGAACGTTTGCCACAACACCATACCATCATTTCATCAGTTGAGAATCCTTAGTGAAATATACCAAATTTGCCTAATTCCTTCCACAAATTTCGAAACACAACCTCAATTTGTGTATCTTTGCACTTCTGTCTTTGTCATTCAAGTGAATTAATTTCTTTATTTGCTGAAATCTATGTATTGTTATGGAGCTGAAGACTAAGGAAAGACCAACATCTGGGGCCTATCCCCAGTACACACTCTCATGGGGAAATTTGAGACCCACTCAGTAGTTGTATGCCAGTAAGGGATTTTAATTCTTCTTTGTTTAGAAGGTTTTGCTTTGTTGTATAATAGTGTTCACTGGTTTCCCAGAAAACAATTCCTCAAACACCTAGGACTGTCTTATTTGCTAGACATTGTGCTTACCTGGTTCCTGGTGTTTGCATATGTTGGTTCACATTTATACCACTTTCTACTACTTTTTCTTGTACCACCACTACTACTACTATAACAACTTTTAAAAAAAAATTAAGTAATGCACCATTTTCTGTTCCCTTGTTGCGTTTTTACGTAGGTTCTGGGGGTAAACTGATATTGTTAGCTTCATCCTTGGGCCATTCAATGCCAAGTGAGCCAATTTCAGAAAAATTTCCCACATGACCATCACGGATTTTGTTGACTTTTTTGTGAACATTCGCACATGTTCCCAATAGACGTTGGTAAAGTTTTACGATCACTAATTCAATATTTCAGTAGATATAATCATCGTTTGACCCCATAGTGCAGCTATCAGCAGTGGACCTGTCAGTCTTAGGCACCTTCGAGGCATATTACTGATAATATTTTCTTAAAATTACAAAACTAGACTATTTTGTACAACTTTTTCCACTCTCTTAAATGGAATAATAATTTAAAAATTCCTAAGCTATTTTCATATAAATAATTTGTAGCAAAATTGGGTAAAAAGATACACGCCCGAAAAAAAATGTAGGTTTAGCTTTTTATATCTCTGGAATTAACTGTAGGATAAACCTGGAACCTTGCACATCATAACTTACCAATACAAGGACTTTGAATGTAAAATTTCATTCTCCTACTGCTTTCCAGTAGTTGATAAATTGAGTGCAAAGCTGACAATTTATCTAAAAACGCCAGAAGTGACCATGTGTCCCACTTGTTTTTAAGAGTGCTGAAAATGCTTTTAAAGAGGTTTCATAAGGAAGACTGCGTCGTAAACCACTTAAAAACTAGATTGAGTTTTGCATTGTAAGCATGTAAGAAACTAAGAATGATGACAGGGTGGAGCTGCGTTGAAATTGGGCCCAGATTGGTATTCAAATTAAACCTGACATCTTTTATTATGCTCTACAATTGTTTAGAACTCTTTCTGGAAGATAAAATCAAAATTCGTGGTGACCAAGAAATGAGCTCATGTGGCCAGCAGTATACTTTTCCTCAATGATGCTCTATAGCAAATTAATGAAAATTGTAAAACATTCAAATAGCTTGTAGTAAACAAGAGCTGAGGATTCTAAAATAGATCTCTTCTAACTTTGGCGTCTGAACTTATAGAAATGTATCAACAGGTTTGGGATTCTGTGTAAAGAGATTGTTATCAGTCTTGGGAACTTGAAGTAAATAAACCTACCTACGGTTGCTGCTGCTGCTGCTGCTGCACAGCTGTCAGGCATGGCCTCTAGGGCATTGGGATGCTGGTTTCTCACTTTAAAAGGACCAACAGTGGTTAAGCATCCATGGACCATAGCAACACATTTATATAATTTTTCATCATTTCACTAATGTTCCACACAAACCACAGACTGTGCTAACACAGAGTATGCTACACTTTAAACTGGAATTAAACTAGCACATCAGTAGCATTACACAATTAAAAGACATAGTAATAATTCTCTATAACATGAATTCATTCCAAAAAGTGTTAGGAAGACTGTTGTAAACATCACCAAAATTTTCACAATGTGGTAATGATGTAAAACCTGACGGGTACTTACATTGAGGTGACAAAACTAGCATCAGTGCCTTAATGCATTTGTACACAATTAATGGCAACTGTTAATCTGGATGGTAAATTGGCTGGAAAGTTATTTATTGTGCTGTGAGAAATTTGAGGTGTTGCCGTCCCTACAATTCTTTCTCACATGTGTGAACTTGCAAGGGCAATAAGGAGTATTTCCATCACAGCAAGCAGAAGTGAGAAACTACAACTATGATATGAGCAATACTGTTGGCCAATAACTGGTCAAAATAAGTTGCTTTTTACTTGATTCCTGGTCTGCATAAAAAAAAAATCATACTCCATTAGAGCAAACTACCCCTCATGAAAAAGTGTGTGGCATTGCAGTTCCTACCACCTGGAACCACTGGACAAATTCAGTCTCTGGATGTTTGTATTTTCTGTGCCTATGAAGTATATTCACACATTATCTGCAGCTATGCCTTATAAAGGATAGCCAGTTTCACGGTAAGCTCTATGAAAGGCTGTTTCACATTTGGTTGCATGCTATCACATTCCATCAGTTGTCATCACCCTGTAACACCAATAAGTTTCTGTATGCATTCTTTAAGAGATGATAGCTAGCTGAATGTCCAGTTTGTGAAGTGTAATATATAAGTCCCTTAGAAGGTTGATATCTGCACCTCCCGGATACTTATTTTCTGTTGCCCCTCTGATGGAGATAGTGAATTGTTAGCAGCTAATCTTTTCTTGTCATAATTGTTAACACAGAACTTTAAAATGAGGCTTGTTAAAGACTAAACGTGCTGTCTCGCACTCACGGGGTTCCTTGTTAGTCCAGAACACCTTTATTCTTGCAAGTGGTATGTTATGTCACTGCTATTCAGTAAGCATTTGTATCCTGTCATGTAGTTTATTTAAATGTTTGGTATTTTGTTAATGAAATTAACTCGTAACACAAATATGTCTGTCTCATTTAATTTTAATTTTATTTGTTGCCTAAACATCTGAAAATGGCTACACAAACTGTGCTGTTCTGAAAAGGCAAAATAGAGGTTGTCTGTTCTAAGTTATGACTGCAAGTGTTGCAGTCATTAAATTAACTTATTTATTTTGGTGATGAAACTGAACGTATTAACAAAGTATTTTTACAATTTTGCTTGCTCTTTCCCCCCTGACCTTGTTTGTTCAGTGTACATCTCACACTATGAATGAATGCTATTTACTGTAGCATATAGTGAGAAGGGCTGTTGGAGATTGCGGAAAATGTTTATTTAATTTTTTTGCATGTATTTTATGTTGCGAAGATACAACAGTTTGCAGGCACGCAGTTGAATGTTACATTTGGTAGTTTATTGAACTTCCTCTTCTTTCTCAGCATCCTTCCAACACTTTCCTTTTTTTAAAGACTTGTGTTGTTCCTTTTCTTGTACCTGTTGTTGTTTGACTTTGTTCTCTAGTTGACACTGTTCTGTGCAGATTTTTACACACTGTAGTGCATACATCAGAACCAAGGAGAACAGAAATGGTTATCCATTTGTTTAAGAGTTTATTTTGCTATTTGTGATGAAAATAACTTGAAACATAAATTGAATCATTTAATCGTCTCCCTCTGACAAACATATTTTCATTTTAGATGAAACGTGAACGAGAAGAAGAGTACAAGCCAAAGATCCTAATCAATGTGAATCTCGAGAATAGTAAACAGAGAGAACGTGAAAGAGAGAAAGAGAGAGACCATGAGAAAGAGAGGGAAAGGGAAAGGGAAAGAGAACGTGAAAGTCAGAGAGAAGTTGAAACTGAGGAAGAAGAAAGGCATATCACCAATGAAGCAAGTATAGAGTCAGCACCTCCGGAACCATCACCACCTCCACCAGAACCAGAAGTAAGGTCTGTAGAAGAAAGTGACGATACAGGAGATCGTGACCGTGATTATGAAGAGAGGGTCACAAACTATGCAAGTCCTGAACCACCTGAACCTCCCGCACCTGTGGAAGAAGAAAGCCAAATGTCTGTAATATCTAGTGGAGCAGAGGATAAAGCTGGTAAGTTGTACTGAACTTGATGTTGTATTTCAACTTTAAAAGCTTCTGTAATTTTTGTCCTTAGATGTGTAATTAGGAGAATATTAACATGCTTTTAGGCTTGTACATTGCAAGGTCAATGGCCACTACCTCTGTCAGATGTATTCAGCATTTCTTAACCCTTTGCTAACATACTTTAACATATTTGTGTATGATGGTTGTGCTGAAATTTTTTTGACTCGGGTTGATGGATGCTGAAGATGAACTCCTGATAAATTTCCAAAGTCTACTTTGCTTTTAATTATACTAACATAAAATGCCACTTTAGTCTCTAAATCCATTGTTTCAATTGAACTTTAATATAACGTATTTTTACTGGTTTCAGCTTCTTTGAAAGTGTGGCACTCCCCACAACAGCAGACAGCAGCACCTCCAAACAAGAAGAAAAAACTTGACGTGAAAGAAGTATTCAATACTGATGATGACGATGATAGTAATTTGGGGTCTGGAAAGAAGAGAAAGTTGGTGCCATTGGGTTAGTTGCTTTTATCCCGGTTTAGAAAGATAAAGAAGTGATTACCTCATAAAAGTTATAACCCTAATTTTTTGTTTGCAAATTAAACTTAAATTTCAAGAAAAACACAATTTTCAGCCAATTTTTCAGAGCAAATATATAGGTTACTATAAATGGTTAATTTGCTGTCAGAGTTAAATGTTTTCCAAAGTATTATGTGTACAAAAATGATTGATGCATAAATAGAACTCTAAGATTACCAACTTTGCATTGCACCCAACAGTTGGCATGATGAGAGCAGTACTGTGACAAAATGATGACAGAGTTATAAAAGAGGTTTAACCCTTTCCACTCCAATGTCGAGTGCCACTCGACATCACAAAATTTGTTTTTCGCTCCTATGTTGAGCGTCATTCGACACGACTTTTCAAAGCTCTCAGACGTATTTTGAGTCTACTAGGCATTATTGCTGCAGTGTACTGCCATCTTGGAGAACTTGGTGTCGAACAGTAGCAGCCGCTGTTAGTCAAAATTGTAATTATTACGTTCAAGTCCACGCGCTCGAAATGGCTAGTTCTTCACGTATCTACATCGACATCTACATCCATACTCCGCAAGCCACCTGACGGTGTGTGGCGGAGGGTACCCTGAGTACCTCTATCGGTTCTCCCTTCTATTCCAGTCTCGTATTGTACGTGGAAAGAAGGATTGTCGGTATGCTTCTGTGTGGGCTCTAATCTCTCTGATTTTATCCTCATGGTCTCTTCGCGAGATATACGTAGGAGGGAGCAATATACTGCTTGACTCTTCGGTGAAGGTATGTTCTCGAAACTTTAACAAAAGCCCGTACCGAGCTACTGAGCGTCTCTCCTGCAGTCTTCCACTGGAGTTCATCTATCATCTCCGTAACGCTTTCGTAATTACTAAATGATCCTGTAATGAAGCGCGCTGCTCTCCGCTGGATCTTCTCTATCTCTTCTATCAACCCTATGTGGTACGGATCCCACACTGCTGAGCAGTATTCAAGCAGTGGGCGAACAAGCGTACTGTAACCTACTTCCTTTGTTGTCGGATTGCATTTCCTTAGGATTCTTCCAATGAATCTCAGTCTGGCATCTGCTTTACCGACGATCAACTTTATATGATCATTCCATTTTAAATCACTCCTAATGAGTACTCCCAGATAATTTATGGAATTAACTGCTTCCAGTTGCTGACCTGCTATTTTGTAGCTAAATGATAAAGGACCTATCTTTCTATGTATTCGCATCACATTACACTTGTCTACATTGAGATTCAATTTCCATTCCGTGCACCATGCGTCAATTTTCTGCAGATCCTCCTGCATTTCAGTACAATTTTCCATTGTTACAACCTCTCGATAGACCACAGCATCATCTGCAAAAAGCCTCAGTGAACTTCCGATGTCATCCACCAGGTCATTTATGTATATTGTGAATAGCAACGGTCCTATGACACTCCCCTGCGGCACACCTGAAATCACTCTTACTTCGGAAGACTTCTCTCCATTGAGAATGACATGCTGCGTTTTGTTATCTAGGAACTCCTCAATCCAATCACACAATTGATCTGATAGTCCGTATGCTCTTACTTTGTTCATTAAACGACTGTGGGGAACTGTGTCAAACGCCTTGCGGAAGTCAAGAAACACGGCATCTACCTGTGAACCCGTGTCTAAGGCCCTCTGAGTCTCGTGGACGAATAGCGTGAGCTGGGTTTCACACGACCGTCTTTTTCGAAACCCATGCTGATTCCTACAGAGTAGATTTCTAGTCTCCAGAAAAGACATTATACTCGAACATAATACGTGTTCCAAAATTCTACAACTGATCGACGTTAGAGATATAGGTGTATAGTTCAGCACGTCTGTTCGACGTCCCTTCTTGAAAACGGGGATGACTTGTGCCCTTTTCCAATCCTTTGGAACGCTTCGCTCTTCTAGAGACCTACGGTACACCGCTGCAAGAAGGGGGGCAAGTTCCTTCGCGTACTCTGTGTAAAATCGAACTGGTATCCCATCAGGACCAGCGGCCTTTCCTCTTTTGAGCGATTTTAATTGTTTCTCTATCCCTCTGTCGTCTACTTCGATATCTACCATTTTGTCAACTGTGCGACAATCTAGAGAAGGAAGCACAGTGCAGTCTTCCTCTGTGAAACAGCTTTGGAAGAAGACATTTAGTAATTCGGCCTTTAGCCTGTCATCCTCTGTTTCAGTACCATTTTGGTCACAGAGTGTCTGGACATTTTGTTTTGATCCACCTACCGCTTTGACATAGGACCAAAATTTCTTAGGATTTTCTGCCAAGTCAGTACATAGAACTTTACTTTCGAATTCATTGAAAGCCTCTCGCATAGCCCTCCTCACACTGCATTTCGCTTCGCGTAATTTTTGTTTGTCTGCAAGGCTTTGGCTATGTTTATGTTTGCTGTGAAGTTCCCTTTGCTTCCGCAGCAGTTTTCTAACTCGGTTGTTGTACCACGGTGGCTCTTTCCCATCTCTTACGATCTTGCTTAGGACATACTCATCTAACGCATATTGTACCATGGTTTTGAACTTGGTCCACTGATCCTCAACACTGTCTGTACTTGAGACAAAACTTTTGTGTTGAGCCACCAAGTACTCTGAAATCAGCTTTTTGTCACTTTTGCTAAACAGAAAAATCTTCCTACCTTTTTTAATATTTCTATTTACGGCTGAAATCATCGATGCAGTAACCGCTTTATGATCGCTGATTCCCTGTTCTGCATTAACTGATTCAAATAGTTCGGGTCTGTTTGTCACCAGAAGGTCTAATATGTTATCGCCACGAGTCGGTTTTCTGTTTAACTGCTCAAGGTAGTTTTCAGATAAAGCACTTAAAAATATTTCACTGGATTGTTTGTCCCTGCCACCCGTTATGAACGTTTGAGTCTCCCAGTCTATATCCGGCAAATTAAAATCTCCACCCAGAACTATAACATGGTGGGGAAATCTACTCGAAATATTTTCCAAATTATTCTTCAGGTGCTGAGCCACAACAGCTGCTGAGCCCGGGGGCCTATAGAGACAGCCAATTACCATGTCTGAGCCTGCTTTAACCGTGACCTTCACCCAAATCATTTCACAGTCCTTTCTGAGGAAGAAATTTTAGATCTTTTAGAGCAATCCCTATAGTGATTCATTTCAACCCCCCCCCCCCCAAGAGAATGGTTACAAGCATCCAAGTGACAAATGTACTGAATTGCTTGTCTGGCACGTTTCTCGAAATTTATTGACCATATCAGTATTTAGCTGCTGATGAATCTACAGTATCGTTCAAGGGTCATGTATTATTCAAAATGTACAATCCTCAAAAACCAACAAAATGGGGACTCAGACTATATGTAATTTCGGATTCATCAAGTGGTTATATCTGCAGTTTGATACCCTATTTTGGCGCTGTAACAACTGAGTCATTGATTTGTCCACACTTGAATTTTTCTGAGAGAATAGTTCTTCAGCTGCTAGCTAATATCAGAAATGCTACAAGGCAATCAGGGTATCATTTGTACACTGACCATTTTTATACAAGAGTTGCATTAGCTGATGAGCTGTTGAAACAGAACATGCATCTCACAGGAATGATTCAGGCCAATCACAAAAACCTTCCAGCTACAACCAAGAAAGGAGCTCTGCATCTAAGGAAGCACGAAATAAAATGCCTCCGCAACAACAAAATGATTGTTCTAGCATGGAAAGATAAACGAACAGTTCTCATGCTTTCCACCAAAGCCAATAAGTCAGTGTCACTTATAGAAAGAAGACACAAAAGGGAAAGGGAAAAAATAAAGAAACCAAATGTGATTATTGATTATACTTCAAAGATGGATGGAGTTGATCGATCCGATCATTTTATTTCCAGTTACGGTTTTCTAATGACAAGTTTCAAGTGGTGGCGAAAACTATACTTCTGGCTGTTGGATGTAGGACTTTGTAAACAGCTATTTACTAATTTACTATACAAGAACCACTGTGAGAAAAACAACTTGACAATACCGTCTCATAAAGCATTCCGTAAAAGTGTTATAAGAGGATTAGTTGCCGAAGAAAGAACTCGAGGACAGAAACGAGGACGTTGTTCAACTTCTGATGATGAGGAACGCTTGAATGGAAAGTTGCACATTATCAACATGCTTCCTGGGAACAAGCATAAGGATTGTGCAGTGTGCTCAGACAGAAAAAAGAAAGGTGGTAGGTGTGAAACTGTATATTACTACGAAACATGCTCATGAAACCCAGCTCTCCACCCTGAAGAGTGTTTCAAAAAATACCACACAATGGACAGTTTTGTACTGTAAAATCTTACGTAAATATATGAATGAAAGCACACATTTTGTTTTAATGTATACCCCAATTTTTGGCCAGCGGCCACATTGTTTACACAAAGAGATCCGCGCAAATCTCTGCAGTGCACTGCTGCCCAGGCGGTGGAGATTTAAATAAGAGCGCGCGGAGCCGCCCTGTGTCTGCCTTATAGAGTGCAAAGGGTTAATCTATTGAAATATGTGAGATGTTTATCTGTTACGACAGTGCAGTGAATGGTCCAAGCACAAGAAGTGCAATATCGAGCAGCTGTAAACACTAAGGACATTGTGGTTAAGTGGTCAGTGTAGGACTGCCAAGAGGGCATGTCATGTTCAAACCTCCATAGTGTCTTCTTCTTCTTTTTCTTCTTCTTCTTCTTCTTTTACCCCACTGTTTGCTGTATTCAAATTTGTCCCTGTGTCATGGTGTAATGTCCGTTTGCAACAGCGAAGTTGAAAGAAGGGACCTATAACGATAGCTGATTCTGCATAACTAGTCTATTAGCAGTTGAAAGGAAGTCACTTTTGAATGGAAAGCACAAACTTTTGATGACAAGGCGACAAGTCAACTGAATCCTTCACTGGAAAACAAGTGTTGTGTCATACTCAGCATTAGTGACAGTATGTGTGTCATATGACAGGAATCTTTTGTCGGTGCACCTAATTTGTACACCTATAAGTGAATGAGAAATTTCTCCTGGCCCGCTTTAGGTGTTAGTATGAATGTGAATGTGCTCACTTCCAAGGAAATGGTGAAAACATAATAGTTTGTCACATAAGCTGAAACAAATGAACGCAACAGTTTTACAACCACACAGTTTCTCTGTGGTCTGTCAGAACATATGTTTTTAACATATTTGAAGTTTTGACTTTGGAATTCCTTTGTTGTAACATAGTTCACATTCATTCATTTATTTGTTATTTTCATTTCTGTAAGATGTCTATGTGGTATCTCACCTGCTCTCGCTATTAGTCATGTTTATTTGAAACAGAAACGTATGACTCAAAACCAGTGTATATTTTGACAACTGCCATGACTACAGAAAGAGAACAGACATTTCAATGAGTGGACGGACATCTCACATGAAATTAAAAAGAACATGTCTGCTTCGTAGTCCAACACTGTGACCACTTAACCATGACCCCGCAGCTGTTCATTTACATTCAGTATTGCACCTGTTAATCTTGGACTGTTCACTGTTTTTATTTTGCTCTTTTTTTCACAGTTCAGTACACCTCCTTCCTATTTTTGTGCTTGATCTGTGTTCAGATTTTGACGGGCTATCCACTGGGCTGTCTTACCACTAAATCTGGCAGGGGTGTGATGGGGAGTTTCCCTTGCCAGAGCTATTGGCAACACCTAAAGGAATCCTGATACACCCTTAGTAGAATGTTGTCTGGATCAGTTTGAAATAAAAAGTACAATTGTTTGTTATTACAGGAAAAGGGAAAAGGCTATTTAGCTCACCAGTGCATTGGAATGATTCAAAAGTATAATTTTGTGACTGGAATCTCATTCAAACTGTAGCTGATATTTTAAGATTATGACAAGGCTTTCCTTCAGCAACTGTAACCAGAGACTGATTGCCCATTGCCCACATAACGTTAAGGCAAGTGACAGAACACAATGAGTCTAGTAAACAAATGGCTAGCAGTGAGCTTGACATACATGTCTAACAATAATAAGATGCAGAATATCGACCTACAGTTGTCTTCCAGATGATTATCTCTTTGTATTTACACCCATGGTTTATGTCATGTTAGAAAGAAACTATTTTACTTGTACATTGTACATCAGTACCTAGGTAACATCTAACATATTTCACATCTCGAGAGAATGTAGAACACAAAATAATCCCTGAAGTTGTGTAGAAAGGTCCTAGTATCATGTTGGTGGGCTGGGTTAATAGTGTGGGCAGAAATTAGCATTGCCAACCATAGGGATATCTGTATCTGCTTGGAGTTGAGTGGGTGGAAGAAGTGCTCAAAGGGAGAATCAGTTGTGTGCCATGGCCATTGCACTCCATCGACTTGAATTCTATTGAATGTGTCTGGAATTTGCTTTAGAGACTCATTGCAGCTAAAATAGTACCATTAAAACTACTATAGAGCTAGAGATTGCTGTTGTTGAAGAGAGAAAATAAGTTGTTAGGGCACCAGTTGATAATCTTATTGAACCTGTACTGTTCAGGTGCAAAGTAATGTTGACCATTAGCAGTGCCCAGTCCGTGTGACCGAAGGCAATAATGATGACCGTCATGATTGTTTCTGAGCCATTCCATAGGTGCAGATTCCTTTTCATTGTTTGTGTGGGCAATAGCACATACTTTGGTGCATTATGCTGTATCTGAAATTATATAATCATCTCTTCATCTGAGAGAATGAAAGTCTTTCTGTTTTCTTTGATAACTGTGTATAAGTTCCTTATAAACATGGCATTTAATATTGTGTTTGGTTAATTCATGATAATGAAAAAAGCAGTATAAATGTCAGGTCCACTTGCAGCATGCTAGGCTAAAAGAAAGCAGGAATGCTTAAAAATGATTAGATCCAGTTGTTAAATTGTTCATTGATGTGGGGCGATATATGAATGTAAAGTAAAGTTTGAGTTTAGTGACAATGCTAGAAATATGTTAATTCTGTCAACGTGTTTTGCTTTTTGAGAGATACTGTCTACCTCCCATGTAGTTGCAACGTTTTTGGAGCAATGTTGTCTCTTCAGAGTTCATATTGTTCCCATGTTTAATATGTTTTTTTGATCCTTGATATTAAATTGTATGTGATAGTGATTAAATAATTATGATGCAGAAATAGGACATTAAGGAACTGCAAACTACATGTAGTATGTTCTGATTACAGATTACGGAGAAGAGAAGAAGAAGAAAGAGGAGAAAAAAGAAGATATCACAAAATCTCAAGAAGAGAAACGGAAGCACATAAAGACAATAATTGACCAAATCCCCACTGAGAAGACAGCACTGTTTGCTTTTCAGCTAGACTGGTCGGCAGTAGACAATGTGAGTTTACCAATTCATTCATTATTGTTTTGGGAACAGTATTAAATATAGATCTTCAGTATACTGTTGTGAGAATTCTAAAAGTAGGGAATAGGATATCAGTTGAGAACATAAGTTACAGCGTCTGTTTAGTGGCCAGTTTCTTTGAGTGCCTGTAAAAGGAATTAATTTTATTGTACAAAAAGTCACATCTTCTACTGCAAGCAGTTCTCACAAGATGTTTATTGAAGTTAGCAATTTCAGCCAGAGATTTCTAAAAAACAGGTTTTGTGTTTTCTGAAGGGAGTCACAATTGGACAAAAGCTGGTACATAATTATTTCCATAAGAAGTGGCGCTGTTGTAAAGAAACTAACTGTCAGAAGTTTTCCATGGCATTAGCAGTACAGTTATGTAACAGCTGATTCAAAAATGCAAAGAGGAATTTTGTTGACCCTGGGGCACCAGCAGAATTTGAAAGTAGTATATTTACGGCCACACTTAGCCACCTTTTGTGCCCATATTTTGTTAATTGAAGTGAACTTCTCGTATTTGTTGCTCTGTGGTTCCAGTTAGACACTGAAGTAGCCAATTGATATTTAGGGTGCTATATGACTTGGCTGGCCAGATTTCAAAGAGGAAAACCCAGGACATTTGTGTTTATACTAGACTTGTGACAAATATTCAGATACTGTTCGTTATTTGGCCAATTTGACTACTTTTATCATATTTGGTCGCATACCATAGGTACTGGGCGACCGAATACCAAATTTTTAAGTAAGATGTTTTGCTGTAGGCAGATAATTGGTAAAATGAAAATATTGATTTATTTAATAATAATAATAATAATAATAATAATAATAATGTATTTTTCTTACAATCATTAAAGTAGTCATAGGTACATAATCAACTTTCATATTATAAAAGTTAATGAAAAATTAGGTATAAAAAATTATGTATTCTGTGGGCTCATTTTTAAAAATAATAAATGTTTATGTATCTGAATTCTCTTAATTGAAATTTAGAAGTGGAAGATTATGGTGCAGAGAGATTGATTTATTTGCATTTTCAAGCAGTAGAGAACTCCTTTTCTTCTCATCGACATTGCCAGCTTCAGAGAAAAGATGCTCTGAATGAACACTGCTTTCTGGTGCTGATATGTCTTTTGCTGCAAGATTTACCAAACATGGAAATTTATCTTCTCTCACTTGCCCCCATATTTATGGATTGTCATGACATGATAGGTTCTTAATACATAAATACAGAACTATTTTAGTTGCAACTGCATTATTTTCTTTCAAAGTCCCGGTATGAGCTGTGTGTTTTTCTGTAACCACTTCTTCGAAGCAGTCCATAAGATGAGTTAGTAGTTTGGCTTAGACTTTAGTTCTCGTCCTCTTGGCCCAAATAGGTGACGATTTGTGCTATGGTTGTTGCTTGTTTCACAGTTTGTCTTCAGCCTATCAATTAAAACATACTGGCTTACTTTTCTCTTCGCATTGTCAGGTGAAACATTCATTTTAAAACATGGATCTAAAGTGTACCCACCAAATAGTTTTTACCTGTTGTGGTATCTTCAAATCATTCTTGCAACTCATGTTGTATGACAAACTCACCTGGCTTAATTTGAGTGTTAGCCCTGTTGTGCTCATTTTATCGACATATTGCATGAATGGTAATAACATATGAAATACTTTCAGAAATGCAATCATATCTGGAGCTAGTAATTTGTGATATTTCTTCAAGATGTTGTAGCAGTTTCAGAAGTTGCTCTAAAAGATCCCACTGTGCAGCAGTCAGATTGACAGTGTCAGAGTCCATGATATAGAGTGAAATAGCCTGATTTTGTTCCGTTAGCCTTGCAAGCATATGTTGTTGTTGTGGTCTTCAGTCCTGAGACTGGTTTGATGCAGCTCTCCATGCTACTCTATCCTGTGCAAGCTTCTTCATCTCCCAGTACGTATTGCAACCTACATCCTTCTGAATCTGCTTAGTGCAGTCATCTCTTGGTCTCCCTCTACGATTTTAACCCTCCACGCTGCCCTCCAATACTAAATTGGTGATCCCTTGATGCCTCAGAACAGGTCTTGACAACCGATCCCTTCTTCTGGTAAAGTTGTGCCACAAGCTTCTCTTCTCCCCAATCCTATTCAATACTTCCTCATTAGTTATGTGATCTACCCATCTAATCTTCAGCATTCTTCTGTAACACCACATTTTGAAAGCTTCTATTCTCTTCTTGTCCAAACTATTTATCGTCCATGTTTCATTTCCATACATGGCTACACTCCATACAAATACTTTCAGAAACAACTTCCTGACACTTAAATCTATACTCGATGTTAACAAATTTCTCTTCTTCAGAAACGCTTTCCTTGCCATTGCCAGTCTGCATTTTATATCCTCTCTACTTTGAGCATCATCAGTTATTTTGCTCCTCAAATAGCAGAACTCCTTTACTACTTTAAGTGTCTCATTTCCTAATCTAATTCCCTCAGCATCACCCAACTTAATTCGACTACATTCCATTATCCTCGTTTTGCTTTTGTTGATGTTCATCTTATATCCTCCTTTCAAGACAATGTCCATTCCATTCAACTGCTCTTCCAAGTTCTTTGCTGTCTCTGACAGAATTTCAATGTCATAGGCAAACCTCAAAGTTTTTATTTCTTCTCCTTGGATTTTAATACCTACTCCAAATTTTTCTTTTGTTTCCTTTACTGCTTACTCAATATACAGATTGAATAACATCGGGGATAGGCTACAACCCTGTCTCACTCCCTTCCCAACCACTGCTTCCTTTTCATGCCCCTCAACTCTTATAACTGCCATCTGGTTTCGGTACAAATTGTAAATAGCCTTTCGCTCCCTGTATTTTACCCCTGCCACTGTTAGAATTTGAAAGAGAGTATTCCAGTCAACATTGTCAAAAGCTTTCTCTAAGTCTAAAATGCTAGAAACGTACGTTTGCCCTTCCTTAATCTAGCTTCTAAGATAAGTCGTAAGGTCAGTATTGCCTCACGTGTTCCAATATTTCTACGGAATCCAAACTGATCTTCCCCGAGGTCGGTTCTACTAGTTTTTCCATTTGTCTGTAAAGAATTCGCGTTAGTATTTTGCAGCTGTGACTTATTAAACTGATAGTTCAGTAATTTTCACATCTGTCAACATCTGCTTTCTTTGGGATTGGAATTATTATATTCTTCTTGAAGTCTGAAGGTATTTCGCCTGTCTCATACATCTTGCTCACCAGATGGTAGAGTTTTGTCATGACTGGCTCTCTCAAGACCGTCAGTAGATCCAGTGGAATGTTGTCTACTCCGGGGGCCTTGTTTCGACTCAGGTCTTTCAGTGCTCTGTCAAACTCTTCACGCAGTATAGTATCTCCCATTTCATCTACATTTTCTTCCATTTCAATAATATTGTCCTCAAGTACATTGTCCTTGTATAGACCCTCTATATACTCCTTCCACCTTTCTGCTTTCCCTTCTTTGCTTAGAACTGGGTTTCCATCTGAGCTCTTGATGTTCATACAAGTGGTTCTCTTATCTCCAAAGGTCTCTTTAATTTTCCTGTAGGCAGTATCTATCTTATCCCAGTGAGATAAGCCTCTACATTCTTACATTTGTCCTTTAGCCATCCCTGCTTAGCCATTTTGCACTTCCTGTCAAACTACATTTTTATATTTTCTCCTTTCATCAATTAAATTCAATATTTCTTCTGTTACCCAAGATTTCTACTAGTCCTCATCTTTTAACCTACTTGATCCTCTGCTGCCTTCACTACTTCATCCCTCAAAGCTACTCATTCTTCTTCTACTGTATTTCTTTCCCCCATTCCAAGCATATAATAGGTGGAATTCCACCTCATACTGACATCTTATACCAATTCATGCCGAGAGAGATCCAAACCTTTTTGGATAGAATACAGTTTTTCATGTGCAGTGCAAGAACAATTAAATTAAGTCATGATCCTTGTATGTGTTGCTACAATATGAGTCACATTTGACTGAGACTTCAGACAATTGTTAACAGTTAAATAAAGAGTATGAATGAAACAATGCACTAAGGCCAACTTTGCATTACTGACAGCTTTTACTATGTTTTGTCCATTATCATGAATAACAACGCGAATTTTTGCCAGCTGGACTTTACTGTAAAGCTATCACTATGTTTTGTGCTGTGTTTTGTCCCTCAAAATGCTTGATGGTCAATACTACATGTTTGACATTATATTCAGGATCGAAATGCGCAATAAAACTTTAAAAACAGTTTTGATTATGTAAGCACATCTACAAGTTCACGCGTCATGGAAATAGAATCAGTCTCTAAAAAAGTAATCTTTTAATTTCTCAAATACCTAATGATATATTTCTGGAACTATTTTGTCTGAAAAGTTGGGGTGGCTTCGTATTTTATACCATGGCAAAGCGCTAGGGGTCAGTCTTCTAAAACCAGCCCTTTCTACTACATTTACTGCCTCATTGTCAAATGTTATAATTAAGAGATGGTATTTTTTTGCTTTGAGATCATTAATGTTCCGTGGTTTATGTCTGACGGTTGACTGAAAAGTAATGCCTCCACCTTCGTAACTCTTAACAGTTAGCAGCATTGGTATGCGGCAGGTACTGGCCTGTTCCGTAGCCTCTTCTCTACAGCTCCATTAGTGGGAAGCCTTAGCATTGAACAGTTGAGCTGTTAGTGTGTAACGTTTGGAACCTTTCGCAGATGGTCGGTCAATGCGATTTAAGCAATGTGCAGTTATTGAATTCTTGACAGCAGAAGGTGTCACTCCAAAGACGATTCATCAGAGAATGAAAGCAGTTTATGGTGATTGTGTTGATGTGAGTATTGTGCTTTGTTGGGTGAGCAAGTTTAAACATGTTTGGGTGGGAACATCTGACTTTCATGACAAGCAAAGAGTTGGACATCCAGTGACAGCAACCACCAAGTTTCACAAGCAAAATGTTTGACACATTCATTCAGGGCAATCGTCGTATCACTCAGAGAGAAACTGCAAACACAATCAACACTTCACAAGAAAATGTGAAAATGTGGGTCACATTATTGCTTTGCTTGGATATCAGAAGATCTGTGAACTATGGGTACCCCGGATGCTGACTCCTGAAATGAAAGCGCACAGACTTGAAATTTGCTAGGAACTCCTCCCATGTTACAAGAATGAAGGTGACGCCTTTCTACAATCAATTGTGACAGAAGACGAAACGTGGGCACATCATTACGACCCGGAGACAAAATGTCAGTCTATGAAATATCGACACAAAGACTTGCCCCAGAAAAAGAAAACAGTGAGTCGACTTCCTCCACATGCCTTCAGAAAAGTTGTTCATCGTTGGCAGAAATGTATCCAATTGGCTGGTGATTATGTGGAAAAGTGAATATTGGTAATTAAAGATCACATTCTAAGGATTGTTTCTGCATTTTATTTATTAAAATATTCCCATCCAAACCCAGTTAACAAAGGTGGGTGCATTACTTTTCATTCAACTCTCGTATTTCAGCTCAGTC
This sequence comes from Schistocerca gregaria, assembly GCF_023897955.1. Classification (NCBI taxonomy): domain Eukaryota; kingdom Metazoa; phylum Arthropoda; class Insecta; order Orthoptera; family Acrididae; genus Schistocerca; species Schistocerca gregaria. Next base: position 386,794,713 of record NC_064924.1, read on the forward strand.
TTACACACGGTTGCTTTTATATCATCGAAGATTTACTTACATCTGTATCTTGATCTGTAATTTCCTCTTTGCGGATTATTTCCATTGTCTGTGAAGTATGTCCATATAGTTTTTTTTAAAGCCATAATCAATGTCTGTTAGTTAGCCCTTACACAGTTTCACTTTTAAAAAAAATTGGAAAGTATAGTGTACAGTAAATTGTAGTTACATATTGACGAAGTGTATCAAACTAAATTTATCAACAAAACACGCAGTGCGGTAAGAATTGTGTGGGACAACCCGGCATCAGAGGGAAGTAAGTAAATTTGGACAAATGAGTGAGAACCAAACACATCACTACAAGTTTTCCTGTCAGGCTCTGGGCAAATACTTCTGCTTAATAGTCGGCTATTTGTAGAAAGCCCAAAGAATGTTCAGTATTTTGCATACACCTGAATATTCTATTCGTTGCAAGTTTGGTTTATACTTTCTATTTAACTTACATTGCTACACTTATTGTTACATTTCTTGTCATTTATAATTGTATTTTGAAATCAATAGCAGGCCTATGACAATGCAGCAGCTGAAAAACTAATAGCAAATATGTATCTTCATTTTGTGAATTGGAGAGGCAGTTACACATTTCATCCCAAGATTTACTTTCACGATATTTATCAGAAGAAAGAATCGATTGTAGGAGTGAGTTCCTTGTTCGAAAGAAGATAATCATAAAATTCTGTGCAAGATGAATCGAATTTTCACAACAACAACAACAACGACAATAATAATAATAATAACAACTGTCGTTCCTTGTTTAACGTTTCATTAAATGACCACATGTGCTTGGTCATTTTCACCAGACACCACACTTAATAAGTTTAATATTCACATTCACTGACTGCTAACATTAGTAGGTAGTAACTTTGTCTGTTCAGTTGGTAATCTGCTGACTTTTATTTCTAAGTCTGAATAGTTGTCAGTTGTTCTAAAATTCTGTAGACGTGTTAGACTTGCAGTTTTGTTACTGAGTGAGTGAAAGCTGCCAACAATGCACCGCCATATTGTTTGACTGCTAACTGTCAGGGTGAGCATGCATAGATGGCAAACAGTATTCAATAAATATTGCTGAAGCACACTGAATTGCTCACATTCTTTGCAAAATTAACTTCTCTGTGGCTGCAGTCTCATTAGGAGAATGCTTTAAGTGGTGATCTTTAATATCTACTTTAGTTGTGATTTTGTATTTGTCGAGGGCTATTAAGTTGAAGATCGACACATTAGGGGCAGGGGTATGTAATATCTGCTTTTCTTTTCATATCTATTATTCTTTCTTTAGGTGTAAGGGGGGGTTAAACCAAATACAGTATGCATTGTGAAAATATATATTTCTGTGATGTTCTTTTTCTAGAAATTTGTTTTTCACAAATATTATTGCACGCCAGGACAGTTGTGTGTTCCAAATGATTTTCTCAGGAAACCAGGACATTCATCGAAAACTGGGAATGTCTCTGTAGAACTGGGATGTCTGCTCAGCCTACATAAAAGAAAAATAAGTTTCCAAGTGCAATGTGGGAACCATCCATAAAAGCTAAGTTTGGAACATCTGGTGTAAAATTGTGTGGCACTAGTTGCATGGAAGTAACAGTATAACACTGAAAATGATACAAGGGATAGAGGGAAGCAGGGGTTGTACAGTGAGTCAATGGGAAACAAGTTAGCGGAGGTTTTGCGCCAGGGGGTTTGAGAGATCTCAAGATATGCTGAAGAGAGAATTCCCACCTGCATAGTTGAGAGAAACTTTTACTGAAGGGAGTATCCAAATGGCACGCATAGTGAAGAGGTGTTGAAGTCATAAGTGTTATTGTGTAGAGCATGTTTGGCAACCGATTAGTTACGTATGCTGTTTTGCCACAGTTACGTGGGAGCAATTTTTGCAAGTGGACAATTGGTTACTTGTCGTGCCTACATAGAATACTGTACAGTAATTGCACCATAGGCTGCTTTCAACATGTGGTCTTGCCTTTTATTGGGCAGAAGATGCCTCTGACCAGACTGCAGTAGGAAGTGGTGGCAAGACGTATGGGACGGGTCTGGCACATGTGTTGACTACCCATGGTGTGCAGAATTGGAAGCAGGATTTTAGTAGGGATGGACAAGGATGTATTGTAGTTTGGGTGGGTGACGGGAACACTACTTTGAATGGTGGGTAGGATATAGAGGGTGTATATGCCCTGGAGCAGTCGGGAGATCTGGGAAAACCACAGGAAATTTTTCATATAGGAAGTGAACTGGGAATTTGATAGAATTGTGGGAATTTTTCATTGTTTTCAGTTAAATTTTTGTAATTTTGACTGTTAGGGACTAATACTCAAACAAACAATTTTACTGTAACCTGCTACTGCAGAATAATTCTGTAGCAACATACCAAATGAGAGAATAACTCCAAAATAAAACTTTAGTTGCAAAGAAAATGCACCATTTACAACACCAAAAAATGATGTTCACACAAGCAGCTTCTAACAGCAAAATGTGTCAAAGGCTTTAGGACGAAAACTGGTCAATATTTCATAACGACAGACTGCTTTCAATAAGTGTGACATCATAACTGTTTACATTTGTAACAGGGTGTGAGAAAATATTATGAGCGATGGTTTGAGAAGTGTTACTTTCAAAGTAAGATACCTTTTATGCAAGATGAATTACGTTACATTTGAGACTGAGTGATGGATTTCTAAAATTGCAGAATGTCTGACTCTCATTCAAAGGACAAGCCACTTGGAAACATTTCAGGTCTAGATGATTAGCCATTCTTGCTACTTAACAGTGATGCTGTTATTTGCTGACTACATGATGCTATGTATGCCCTCAATATTTACTGCCATTGGATGGTGAGATCATGTGACGTGAACTATGATTGGTTGACAATAGCACTTCATGCAGTGCAATCTCAGGTTTGTGTTAGCAGTTGCCTGTGTACTTGTGCACATGCACAGAGCTGAATTCGTGTAAGAGCAGCACCTTCTCTTACTTCCAACTACTTGATCTGTGGCTGTTAGTTGTATGAGTAGTAGCAGCAAGAAGGCAGATGGTTCCTGTGACAATTTAGTCGGTGCTCCCAAGATGTCAGATTTGTGTGTGCACAGAACAGTTTTGAGCTGTCATGGGGTGTGGTTTCCATGTGACTCATGTTTGTTTCATGATTTTGCTGCTTTTCTCCATTTACAGTTCTGCCAAATAAATTAAAATATATTTGTATAATCACAGAAGATTAAAATAGGTTAACAGTTTCAGTGTTCTGATTTTATTTTATTTCCAGGTTATTAGCAACGAAACTTAACCATCTTGCAGGACAATGAAATTATTTTTGTTGGTTTGCTAAAGAAATTTAGTTGTTATTGATCTTCGCCACAGGGGCAGTCAGTTTATTTGAAATATACTGTTGCATTTCAAACTATTGGGTGTTTGAAATATAGATTTTCATTCCACACTATTGGGCATTTGAGATACGGTATAGCGTTTCATTCCATAGTATTATTCAGTTTACAGTATAGTGTTTCATTCCATAGTATTGGCCAGTTTCAACTGTTCACTCAATTTCAAGTGCACACTAATTTTCTGGCACATGTGGCATTTTGCCATAATAAAGAACCAGACACGAGATAATACAGTACTGGTACTCAAATAAAATTGTCATCCCAGAAACCACACTGGAAAGCTTAACACCATGTACTTCAACGTGAATCTGCACATTTAAATGTGCACTTTTAAGGTGACTTACACATTTTAGTGTGGTTTATGAAATTGCAATGCTATTTGAGTATTCTCTGATATCCTGTCTTGTCTAACATAAGACCTTATTATACTATAAACATACAAACATATGTAAATGTTCACTTGAAGATGACTAAGCAGGCAAATTTGATCATTAGTGTTGAATAAAATATTTTGTTTCAAATATGTTGGCAGCTTTAGGGCATTTTACTAATCTGCCTACCATGAGGGATGATGTTTTTCAATCAAAAGACATGTTTCAACACTTGTCTGGTTCCTCCTCTAGCCTTGATGATATTTCTTTTGTTGTTTTATGTATTTAATTTACAGGATGCTATTATTTATTAAATTATAGACTGCAGCACAACATGTTTTGACTTTGTAACTCCTCACATGACTTTACGTTTATTCCTAGAGTAGAATGTAAACTTCCAGCTCTAGTTTCTGGGCTTCACAGATAACCTTGGCAATTTTTTATACAGTTTGAAATAGTAATTACATAACTTATTGTCCAGGTGAAGAGGGTTGGGTAATAGATGTTAAGGTTGTGGAGGAAGGAGCAAACATTGTCCCTGCCTTGATTCCAGATCGTGAAAATGCCATCAGTGAGTCTGAACCAGACGAAGGGTTTTGGGTGTTGATTGTAAGGATTGCTCCAGATAGCCCATACGCCAGTTGGCATAGGAAGGTACCGAAAGTGAAATACTTGTGAGTTAGGACAGTGTTTGTGTAAGAAGAGTAGGAAGGAGGTAGTGGGCTCGGTAGCAGGATGACATTGGGAAAGGTGGTTTTCCGTGACTGCAAGGCCCTAGGCATGGCAGATGTTTGTGTATAAGGACGTTGCATCCACACTGACCAACAATGAGTCTGGTGCTAATGGGACCAGGAACTGTGGAAAGGCTGAGGAGGAAGTGAGTAGTGTCCTGAAGGTAAATTGAAGCTTACGGACAGTGGTATGTAGATGTCGATCAGATTACGTTTGGGTCAACCCATATGAAGTGGTCCTATAAAAATTAAGTTGGTTGCTTGACTATTTTAAAATATTTCAAGTTTTTTATATGTGATTACCCTATAATTGAGAAGTTCAAAACAGTTTTTTTCCCCCCCACCTTTACTGAATGGCAGCCATTTTCGTTTGTAAGTGCGCGAGGTTGTTTCAGTTTAGAGACATCAGCAAAAATATGAATATCTCTGCACTGGGTTAAGTTACAACATTGCAATTGACAACATTTTTTGTTGCACACAATACCCTAAATTAAAAAATAATCTGTCAAAATGACCTCTAAAGTTTGGTATCCAAGTTTTTAAAAATCAACTTTTTAGGCCCAAAAATAACAAAGAAGGAGTGATTTATGAGAGTCTGCACTCCCCCCCCCCCCCAACCCCCCCATTAAATATCATACACGACTAGCCTCATACAGAGCAAGAATACTTACACGTTTCCTTAATTTTTTATGAATTTTTGAAATTGGAATTTTTTTTTTTTTTTTTGTATAGTTTGGGGTTTGTTATCTCAGATGGGACTGAATATAAAAATATGATTATTGCACAGTTTGTACACCTATATTAGAGCAACACACTGTAAAAATTTCAACATTCATATCTGACTGTGAACAAAGATATGAATTACTACTGTTATCATTTCTGCCCTGTCAGTTGTGACCCACTGTTTGAAGGTAATACTGTCTGGCATTTCCTCATCATATTCGTGAAGCAATTCAGCAATTCAATAATGGTTTCCTTACTAGGGCATTTATTACGCAAATCCATCATGCAGTCATAACTGTTACCGTCACAGACCATTAAATCTAGTAATGCTTTGTAGTTAATATCACTGATTTTTGCACCCACAATCATCAGTTTGACATTTTGATGATATAAACAAACACATACGGAGTGTGTCCCTGAGGATCCAGCCAAAATACACTACTTAGGGTGGAGGTCACAAAATTTTGACCTTCCAGTTTTGCATTCAGGATGAGAATTTTTGAAAGCTACATAAAGTTCATTTAAATTTGACAGCACTAGCCATTTCTGCTTTGTTACTATAACTTCATTTATAACAACTCTTTTGTTATCTTAGCAACCAGGCCACATTCTACTGTTTTTATCATCATCTAAAAACTGCTGGATCTTTTTAATCGTTTCTTCTTTCCTAAAACTGGAAGAATGCCTTGTCTTTCACTAATTTTTGGGTTAGTTTAACTAAACGATGTGAAATGTTGAATTCATGAACTATTTTTTCTCTTGAACATGAGTCTGGGAGCAATCTTAAAATTTTAACTTTCAGCAACTAGAAAAAGGCTGAAGTGAAACGACTGCAGCCTAAGACTTCAGTATTGCTCATAACAACGTTTCTCATTCCGAACCACACACACTACAGCCCAAAGGAGAGGAGTTGTTTGACCACAGCCACCTACAAGCAGCAGATGATCACTACATTGTTTAACAAGCAAGAAGGGACCCACATCAAACAGCAGGTGCAGTTACAACCACATTTAACAAGACTACAAGGCACACAGTCTCACACTCCACTTTGGCACTGCAAATGCGTTGGGATGGTCTCTTTGCTTGATGACCGGTACCTTATGCTCTGTTGATACCTTCGCATCAGCGGCTCTGTTTGTAATGGTGTCAAGAACATAATGACTGGACCATTGAGGAGTTGTCGGACACTCTTCTTGAGTGAAAGCAGATTCAGTCTGACAAGCAAACGACACCAACTTGAGCTCGTACACTACATGATCAAAAGTATCCGGACACTCCCAAAAACATATGTTTTTCATATTAGGTGCATTTTGCTGCCACTTACTGCCAGTTACTCCATATCAGCAACCTCAGTAGTCATTAGATATCGTAAGAGAGCAGATGGGGCTCTCCGCGGAACTCGCGGACTTCAAACTTGATCAAGTGATTATGTGTCATGTGTGCCATACATCTGTATGTGAGATTTCCACACTCTTAAACATCCCTGGGTCCACTGTTTCCAATGTGATAGTGAAGTGAGGGGACATGTACAGCACAAAAGCGTACAGGCCGACCTTGTCTGTTGACTGGCAGTCCGCCAACAGTTGAAGAGGGTCGTTATGTGAAATAGGCAGACATCTATCCAGACCATCACACAGGAATTCCAAACTGCATCAGGATCCACTGCAAGTGCTATGACAGTTTGGCACCAGGTGAGAAAACTTGGATTCCATAGTCGAGCGGCTTCTCATAAGCCACACATCTCGCCGGTAAATGACAAATGACGCCTCACTTTGTGTAAGGAGCATAAACATTGGACAGTTGAACTGTGGAAAAACGTTGTGCGGAGGGACGAATCACAGTACACAATGCGACGATCACAAGGCAATGTGTGGATATGACGAATGCCCGGTGAATGTCATCTGCCAGCATGTGTAGTGCTAACAGTAAAATTTGGAGTCGGTGGTGTTATGGTGTGGTCATGTTTTCCATGGAGGGGGATTGCACCCCATCGTTTTGCGGTGCACTGTCACAGCACAGGCGTATGTTGGTGTTTTAAGCACATTCTTGCTTCCCACCATTGAAGAGCAATTCTGGGATGGCGATTGCATCTTTAAACATGATCGAGCACCTGTTCATAATGCACGACCTGTTTTGGAGTGGTTACATGACAATAACATCCCTGTAATGGAGTGGCCTGCGTAGACTCCTGACATGAATCCTATAGAACACTTTTGGGATGTTTTGGAATGCGAACTTCATGCCAGGCCTCACTGACCGACATCAATAATTCTCTTCAGTGCAGCACACCGTGAAGAATGGGCTGCTGTTCCCCAAGAAACCTTTGAGCACCTGTTTGAACATATGCCTGTGAGAGTGAAAGCTGCCATCAAGGCTGATTGTTTGCCAACACCATATTGAATTCCAGCATTACCAATGGAGGGTGCCACGAACTTGTATGTCATTTCCAGCCAGACAACTGGATACTTTTGATCACATAGTGTATTTCAAGGAGAAAAAGGCACACCTCCAAGATATTAGCCCCAGATTAGATGAAAATTTGGGCCATAATTCTCATAATACTCATTTATGAACTTCCGAATGTCCGCACCCGGTAGCTGAGTGGCCAATGCGACACTGACAATCCTAAGGGCCTGGGTTCGATTCGTGGCTGGGTCTGAGATTTTCTCGGCTCAGGGACTGGGTGTTGTGTTGTCCTCATCATCATCATTTCATCCCCATCGACACACAAGTCGCGGAAGTGGCGTCAAATTGATAGACTTGCACCAGGCGAACGGTCTACACGACGGGAGGCCCTCGTCACACGACATTATTATTACTTCCAAATGTACAGCTTTTTAACTTTCACGTGTACTGGTTGTTTATCAGTCGCTGTGCCCCACTGTTGCAACCTAATGCTGTAGCAGTGGAGTAATAATCAAAACCAATCCTATTGACATTGAAGACAAAGAGGTGGACACATCTGTCCAACATGTTTTGACATCATTTTTGAGAACACTTTGTTCTACATAAAACATAGTAATATGAGAATTTAATTGTCAACTTCAGGCACATAGTCATTCAATATTATATCAACAGTATTCACGTGTTGATATTTTGCAGCTGCATACACACCTCAAAATCAGTGACTAAATCTAAGTAATTGAAGAATTATTATGAAGTGAAATGAAATGAAGTTACTGACATTTAAAATTTAATCTTGCCATTCATGTTGAAGAATTGTACATCTGCAAATGTGCTCTATGTTAACATCCAAAGAAAATAATACACTACAGAAATGTTAATAATGATTAGTACTATGCTAATTATTTAATGATACACTCTTTCTTTTCATTCCTTTGCTCTGCATTTGTGAATCACAGCATAAAAATGTTCAAAGCAGAGAGATATTTGGCACCAGCTGCAGGTTAGAAACCGTGAACATCGACACACAGAACAAATTATCTTTACCTGTGTCAAAACTGTATTTCATAAACCTCTTGCTCATTCCTTTGTATAGTACTTCGCACTTGAGCATAAGTGACTGCAGGGGGTCAGAGCAAGTGGCAAACATTGATTCATAGTAAAGTTTAAAAAGCGTGCCTTCAGAAGGTCTGGTCATAACAGCATACTATCAGAAGTATGGCCCAAAGTTTGTCATGTTGAAGGAATCATCAATAAATAGTGGTGCTTCAGTGTAATTATTGTCTCTGAACAAACATTTCATTTCTGTTTGTCTTATTGCGTATTTCTTTTGGCTTGTCTTATTGCGTATTTCTTTTGGTTACCATCTGCACTAAACTACAGCAGTTCTTTCTGTGTATGAACCAAGTGTCATTGAGTTGTGATATTCGATGGTGATTCATCAGTGAAGTAATTTTTGTCATTTAGTTTTGAACACCAGAGTGTTGTCCTTGTCTTTGCCTATGGCTTATTGCTATTTTTCTCAGAATTTCAAACATTTTACACCTTTTTATGTGAATGAAACCTATGAAATCACCTTGACTTTCCTAAAGTCTCACGCCCATTGTCAAGCATAACTTCAAAATTGCCTTTCTGTGTATGATCCAAGTGTCATTGAAATATGAGATTTGGCAGTGATTCATTACCTTTACCATTGCAAAAGTGAAACTGACTAACTTGTTGCAGATTCTCTTTTTTCTTCTTTTCTTATTCCTCTTTCCAGTTGTTAGTGTCCTGCCTCATAGTTCCACGCACTACCTTGAGTAAAATTCTGTTTGTCATTCCCGGTAATGAATTTAGAAATTTCTGTAGGAATTTTACTTATACTACTGCCTCGTTTCATTGCATGTTTTCTTTAGCTCCATAAAACTCTGAAGCTAATACTGGAATCCCCGTGTACTTCTAATAAACTCGTGTCATCTTCTATCTTGTCGTGAGATATTTTCTTTTTCCCCTCACCCTTGATGGCCACCAGTGTACTCTTTCCAGCAATTCAAACTGTCCTCTGCATTTAATTGTGAATTTCCCTTTTGCATTTGTAATACTGTCCCCTTCGCTTTTAAATTTTCTGATAGTTATTTTTATTTATATTTATGCTGAATCTGTTCTGCTGACAGCCATTTCCTGATAAAGTTCTTCAGATTTTTCCTGCAGCCATTTATCTTTAGCTTCAGTACTCATCCTATTGATTACATTTCCTTAATTTGTCAGTCATTGAAGAATTTCTTTCATTACACAAAATTTCCTTGCAGTTAGCTTTCTTGTACCAACATTTGTTCTATCTTAAATTTTTTTGTGTACATCCATTCCTCGTCAGCAAAACCAGCCACCGTCAAATTCATTATTGTGTTATCACAATCGTGTGAGAAGTGTGAACATATTCCATATTTGCTTAACAATCCTTCTGATTTTAACTGAATCTTCTGTGAAAAGCACCAAAAAATAAATGTCTGAAGATGGCCTTGTAAGCTGAAGACTGGATAACACAACAAAAGTAATAATGTTTCCACATTATTACTTTTGTTGTGTGCTTTTCATTTATTACTCCTGATTGGTTTTCTTAAACTTGAGCCTACTTGTCATCACTAATAAATTATGGTAGGAGTCTATATCTGCAGCTGGGTACATCTGCAGCTCGTGGTCTAGTGGCCAGTTTTGCTGCCTCTGGATCACGGAGTGCTGGGTTCGATTCCTGGCCGGGTTGGTGATTTTCTTTGCCTGGAGCTGGGTGTTTGTGTTTTCCTCGTCATTTTATCATGATGTTGCATCTGGGTACAGCTTAATACAGTATCAGATTTCGGACTCTGTCTCATCTTGATACAATGCAGCTGGTGTCATCCTGTCTCTCTTCTGTTTCCCCAAGTAAACCAGTATATCACTTCGTCTTGTGAATTATGAGACGTGTGTTTACTATTACTAGCTGAAATTTATTGCAGAACATAACAGTCTTTCTCCACATGCATTCTGGTTCCTGAGTCCGTATTCTCCCACTGTTCTGCATTTTATTCCTTCCCTTACCATAGCATGTAAAGTACTCAAGCGTATTAGATTTTTATCTCTGTCAACATACTGAATTACCCATTCAGTTTGTCTCACACTCTATCTTGTCACCCATCTTGTGACATCAACATGTATAACTGAACTATTGTTGTTGGAAAAGGTTTGATACTGACTATGATGTGAAAGGTAAAATCACTGGAGTGTTTACAGTACCCCCCCCCCCCCCCCCCCCCCCGCCACACACACACACAAATTCCTATTCATAATGAAACCTGTGTCTGCTATACCTTTTTCCGATTCTGTTGATATTACCCTATAGTCATCTGAGCAGATAATTATATCCTCTTTATATTTTGCTTCACTACAGACTGAACGTTTGCACTTTCCCCTTCAGATTTTCTAACCTTTTTACCATTTTCAGCCTTTTGGCTTTCAATTCTCCAATGCTTGCAGTTGATAATAAAAGAAAGACTTAAGAAAAATCAATTCTTGTTCATAGTGTTTGACAGTGTAAAACAGTGCAAGATGTTTGAAAGTTTGAGAAAAATGGGGTTATCCTATGTGGAGAAATGAATAATAAATTATATGTACAAGAACTAACAACAGTAGAAGACAGGAAAGAAATGCTATCATTAAAAAGGGTGTAAAACAAGGATGCAAACTTTCCACCCTATTGTTCAGTCTGTACATAAAAGTGATGATGATGGAAATGAAAGAAAGGTTCAAGAAAGGCAATACAGTTCAGAGTGAAAGGATATCAGTGGTAAGATTTGTTAATGACATTGCTATCCTAAGCATAACTGAAGAATTATTACTGGATGCATTGAATGGAACAAACGGTCTAATGAGTGTAGGATATGGATTGAGAGTAAACCAAAGAAGAGACAAAAGTAATAAAGAGTAGGAGAAATGAGATAAGTGATAAACTTACCAAAATTTGAGAACACAAAGTGCCTGAAGTTAAGGAAGTTAACTATTTTGGAAACAAAATAACACATGTCATAGGAAGCAAGGACGACGACAAAAAATCGAATTAGTACAAGCAGAGGGTATTCCTGGCCAAGAGAAGTCTGTTACTGTCAAACATCAGCGTTAACCTGAGGAAGAAATTCCTTAGAATGCACATTCACAGCACGTAATTATGTGGCAGTGATTTATGGACTAACAGAATAAAAGCATTTGAGTGTGCTGCTGTAGAAAAATGTAGAGGGACTGATAAGAATTAGATTCAGATTCTTCATTAGCCATTGACCGCAAGTAGTGCTATGGGTTTTATATTTATATGCAGTGGCAATCACCATATTAATTACTATTCACATTGCATGTACAAGTAATTTGTCCTATATTAACCTGTTGCCCAGAATTTTAAAGCGCATACTAAAACTCAGTTTGTACACTACTAGTATCCAACAATCCTCTTAAACTGTAGAATGGATTGTTTATTAACCATTTTAAAATTGATGAAAGGTGTATTAATTGCAGAATGTGGCATTTTATTTAAAAAATTCAAACGGTTCAGGATTTGCTTCTCTGGAGAATCTGTGAAAAAACAAATGTATGAAGAAGTGAAAGGATGATAGGACATCTGTTCGGACAGCAGACAATGATTTCTATGGTAGCAGAGGGAACTGTTGTGGGTAAAAACTGTAGGGAAAGTAAGAGAGTGGAATATGTCTGACAAATAATTGAAGATATAGGGTGCAAGATCTATTCTGAGATAAAGAGGTTGGCCCAAAAGATGAATTTGTGGCACGTGGGATTCAAGCTGTAGAAGACTGAGGATGGCGGGGAGAGACAGAATCTTTTGCCAATAGAGAAGTAATCGTGGCACTTTTGCAATTACAGGCTACATCTCCTACAATTACACACTGTACGTCTTTTATGCAAAGGTTTCATTTGCCGTCTACTTCCTCCTGCTGTAAAACACGGCTGATTCTTACATTTTTAGGCACAGTTTACTATTTGAATAGCAAGTTGATGTCCTGAATCTCTATTTGTTCCTCCTTCATAAAAGTCATCTGCAGAATGAGGCTGACACACTGCAACAGAAGCCATTGGTGTATGATTTGTAGTCAAAATCTTCACACACACACACACACACACACACACACACACACACACACACACACAGAGAGAGAGAGAGAGAGAGAGAGAGAGAGAGAGAGAGAGAGACTGTTTATTGATTCCTACATCCTTATATGAGCCCATGTCTCCAGATGTCTCAGTCCACTGTCACTTTGCAGCACTACAATCATCTGTTTCTTTCTCATCTGCTTCTTCCTGTTCTTTTGCCCTCACAAAAAAAACTATGTGCTTTTTCATTGGATTCTCATCCTAATGTCTGATACAAAGTTTTTAGTTTTCAGTTTACAAAACTTGTATTACTCTTCTCGTTTGCGTGTAATTCTTTTTTTTTTTTCCCCCTTCCCCCCACAGTCATAGACCGAGACTCTGACTTTTGGAGAGGCATTGTTTTTCAAACCATTGATTATCTTGTCAACATAGTAGGAACACCACGGTGCTATTCCCTTCATTAATGTAATTTTGCACAACACGTTGGTGAATATTTCATGATAATTTTGAAGTTAATGACACTGAATATCATTATAACTTACAGCACCATCCTGCTCCCTCCTCCCCAACCTCCCAATTTATGCTCGTCAGAAACATGTTTATACATACAAGTAAAAATTGATATCTTGCAACAGTTCCTATTTAAGAGGACAGTTGTTTTTAATAGTAGGTAATAAATATACTTGCAATTTCATGTCATCCGTAATATTCAGAAGGCAAATAAGGCTTTTCATTTCTGTCCCCTCAATATTATATGTAAATAAAACGTATAAAAACTTCTTGATAATTGTAGAATGTATCAATCTGCTGATAATAGTAGATTTATGCAAAGAAATGGAAGTTGTGGTCCATTTTTGGGTAAATACTTTTATTTATTTTGAAAACTAGAAATATGCAGCTTTTGTGTCTGGGTCAAAAGAATTGTAAAGCTCATTACATTTACCAAAAATTATTATTTCAAGTCTATGGTTCAAAGTAATTTCATATAATATGGTGTTGTGTACTATTAATTGTTGTATTTTTCTTGCAGCACCTAATGGAAAGGAGGATACGACCTTGGATTAACAAAAAAATTATAGAATATATAGGTGAACCAGAACCTACGTTAGTTGACTTCATTTGTTCGAAGGTTTTGGCAGGAAGTGCACCACAAGGCATTCTGGACGATGTTCAAATGGTAAGTTCTATTAATGAAGTCTTGTTTATTATACTGCTCCATCTTGATCGTGATCAAGGCGGAACATTAAAATAATAAGTACTTTCCCTTATAATTTTATGTCATTATTTTAAACTTCTTCAAGCAACCTTTAAAATACAGTTATTTTTGGTAGTAGTGAAACTGTTTGCCAATTAAAAGTGGCAAATCAATGATGAACGGAAATGTGTGAGTACAAAGGAAAGAGAGAGAGAATCTGTGGGAAAATATTGAGGAATAATAAAGTATGTGATTTCTCTCTCTCTCTCTCTCTCTCTCTCTCTCTCTCTCTCTCTCTCTTGTAGTAGTGGTAGTGGTAGTAGTAACATCATCATTTAAAGGTGGCTGTTTGCAGAAAATGTATATCAAGATTCCAAATAAGTGACAATAATGCTATATGTGTCCTGCTGCCATTTATAAAGATAGAACATGAAAATTAATATTTTTAATTTGTATTGATTTAAAATTAGTGATGAGAGTAAAAAAGTTGCACAGTTGGAAAGTGAAGACAAGACGCTGTATACAGAGTGAGGTGATGGGGCAAGGGGGAGGGGGGATATATAGGATAGTCAGAAATAGGCTGATAAGCCTGTAAGGATGTTTCAGAGTAGGGTGCGCTGAGAAATAATTGTTATAAAATGATAGATACATCACAGCACCATTTCTGAGTTAATAAGCATTGAAGTTAGACAACCAGACTGTTGCTTGCACAAATTTATGTGGTGACACCAGAGATGTTGATGCCAAACATGGCCTTCATTTGGTTTCCTACATCTGAACAAGAGAGCAGTACAGAAATTGTGCATGGGATGGCAGTAAGAATGGAAATCAGCCAAAGGATGAGCAATCTCGTGAGCAATCATCTGAAATACACTAAGAGAACTGACACTTATTGTACCTGGTGGTCCACTTGAATTTGTGTGTGCATTGGCCTGATTGGGTAACTTCAATGCTAATTATCTCGGAAATAGTGCAACATATGAAATTTTTTCTTAACAATTATTTCCCAGCACGACCTACTCTGCATGACCCATACAAGCTCTTCAGACTCATTCTCACCATCCTTAATATACTTTTTGAAGAGAACATTCTAATGAAAGAACTGGAAACTGATGAAGGACCTGGAAAAAGGCCACCATTTAGTTTATGAAGGGTAACGTATAAAGTTCTTGACCTGAGACAGTAATGATGTTGATAACAATTAAAATTTATTTTTGTTATTTAAGTACATGTCGAACACTAATGACTAAAGAGTAAACTTGATCTGTGCCATATTTTTTTATATGGTGGTATTAATTAGTTACATTTTGTTGAAATTAGTAAACTGCAACACAGCACCATTCATAACATTTTTGTTTTGGATAGTCTATTACCAGTGGAAATTCACCCAGAATTTGTGAAGAGGTGTAAGGAATTTGCCCCTTCTGTTTCAACAGTTAAAAAATTAAAATTTGACTTTATGTATGTTGAAACTTATCCATATACTGATTGTCAGAAAACTACATGCACTGATGAAAGCAGAAAGTATACAATTGGACAGTTGCTGTAACTGTGTTGGAAGTAGGACTATAGTACATTTTAGGTACAGAATTAACTGGGAGGGAGCTTAGTGCAAGATGGGTGCCACATTTGTTAAATGCTGGCTGAAAATTAATGTTTGAACCATTTGAAAGAATTCCACTTATTTTTCTGTGCCATATTGTAGCATTTGAGCCATATTGTTACTGTTAATGAGAATAGATAATCCTTTTTATGTCAGAAAGGAAATGACAGTCAAAGTTGTGGGTGAAACCTGGTAGTCGTGGCGAAATAGATTATATCTTCCAGAAATATTGCGGCTGGTATTTTTGGGATACAAAAGCAATCATCTTTATCTGAAGATGATTTATGGCAACCATAGATGGCTATTCAGCAGATCTTCCAGAATCCCACTTCTAGGGTGGAAAGTACTCACTGGAGAAATTATTGGAAAAAGTGCTGAAGGGCCTTAGAAGTAAGTGATTGTCTTTGTTTTAACAGACTTTGCTTATAAATTCCTGAATAATGGCGTTTTATGTGAAGTAAATGTATCCTTTCCCAGCTGTGGACCTTTCTTGGACCATAATAGCCTTATCTGCCGATACCTTTGCGGCATGGTGCTGCTGTTGGTTGTTGAAGACGTCCACGGAATATGAGCAATGAACTGTGATTCATTTTCTATGGAACAAGAGACAAGTGCCATCGAAATCCACAGAAAAATGCAGCACATATATGGGGAGAAAGTCTTGCTTTGAGAGATTGGTGGTGGTGGAGGCGGTGGCAGTAGTGGGAGCTCACAAAAAGGGCAAGGAGATTTGCATGACAATAAGCGTTAATGCAGGCCACGTTCATTGTTGACTGACGAGAACATTTCCTGCCTTGATGCAATGGTGAAAGTGAATTGGCATCTGAACCTCAAGGACATTTCTTGGGAGTTTCGGCATTTTGTATGGGTGCATTTACAGCATTGTTCACACATCCTTGGGGTGCCGGTAGGTTTCGTGAGTGTGTGCCTAAGCAGCTGGACAACATGATGACACACCAGCAAATGATAATGTCCCTGAATCACTGCAACAGTGTGTGGAGGAGGTGAGTTTCCTGGACCATATTGTTACTGGCGACAGAACGTGGATACTGCATTTCATGCCAGAATTTTAACTCTACAGCATGGCGCTGCTGTCAGTTGTTGAAGATAGAGGTTGTGCTTCACTTCCTTAGCGGAGAAACATCTGGAAGAAAGAAAGAAAGAAAGAAATAGTAAATCTGTTCCACATCATCTGTTGGGAAAGTGATGTTAATGGACTTCTGGGATAACCATGGACTGTTCCTGCTATATTTCATGCCACTAGGTGCAACCATCAATGCTGTCAGTTATTGTTGCACACTGTCATGTCTGCAGGCTGCTATGAAGAAGAAATGCTGAAGGATTCGCGATATGGTTGTTCTCCACAACAGTGCAAGGCAACTTGTGTCAATGAGAGCTACCAACAAGCTCCACTCATTTCAGTGGAAGAGTCTGGACTACCCACCACACAGGCCAGAACATGCGCATAGTGGACTCCTTTTTATCGTTTTACTAAAGATGCTGTTGGCAGGACAGCAATAAGTGTGCAATGATGAAGCCAAGACAGCAGTGTGACAGTAGTTCCACAGTGAACTCTACCACAGGGACATCTCATATTTAGTGCTGTGATTGGATAAAAGTTTGAAACTGTGTGGGTACTATATGAAAAAGATGTGCAAGGTACTTACATTAGTATATACAGGGAGTTTCACAGTTCATGTCGCACACTTTTAGAGGCTGTAGATCAAGTTTTACATAGGAACCCATGTCTGGAAACATCTTCCATACTTTCCAGGCTGAAGGAGAAGGATAAATGTATCAATTTGAGGCAAAGGTCCCTGTACCAGGAATGAATGAATCGAAAGTTACAAGTGGAAACTGTTATGAGTCCCCTGGCAGTGCAGTACGTGTACTGGTACTGGTTTTATTAAGATTGTAGGGAAAGCAACTTTCAACGGTGGCAGTATGGATAAAAAAAATGTGCAGTGCACATGGACTGTAAAATACTTATGTTAAGAGCTATGAGCACCTCTTCAACAGAGGAGATGTGTTTCACAGTAATGAAGACTAAAAAGTTCTCATAGCTCCCCAGGTAAGCGTTTTATGCCCATGTTTACTGGACATTTTTCGTTGGTCCGTATTACCACCTCTGAAAGTTGCCTACCCCACAGCCTTAGCCACAACAGTACCAGTACATGAATTATCCTGACAGAGGTACCAGAATGATTTCTACTTACAACTTTAGACTCATTCATTTTCAGCAGAGGGGCTCTTACCTCAGACTGACTCATTTATCCTTCTTCGTCATCCTAGAAAGTTTGTAACATCATAATGGAATCACCTCTGTATATACATACAGAACCTGGCATACTGGGGAATAGGTTTGCTGCAGGAGGACAGTTACCTTATTTCTGGAACAAAATTTTCGAATTGACTAAACTTAGAGGTCAGGTACATTTCAAGGGTTTCTTTTCTTGAATTTGTTGCACACCGTTCTAAATAGCTTGCATAGTCAAGATAGGTAACTTAGCTTCAGACAGAACTTTAGTACAAAAAATTACATTGACCTTAAAACTAGCTGTATTACCTTTTATTCAAATAACAAGGATTGGAAAACTAAACAGGATACCAGCAAATGTCAAACAGTGAAGGTACTCTAGAGGCTCTGACAGATACAGTGGTAACTGTGATACTTCAATAGGATGTTTCATTGCTGTGTGTAAAAAGTGCTTCTAGGTATTTCTGTGAACATGTAAGCATTTACTTCACGACGAATCTTTTTGACTCTTCTGGGACAAAATGGCTCTTAATTAAAGCCATGTAGAGTTGCGGCCCAGGTACAATAGCTGTGTGTTTCCACTTGTGTGCCATGTGGCTTGTCGCAATGCAGCTGTAGCTTGCCCCACATGGAAGAAGAGGCACCTACTGTCAACACAGGTGTGAATGGAATCATTTGCACACTCATATTGAGGAAGAGGTACAACATACACGCATGCCTCTACATGTGTGTGGGACAAGCTACACTACAGGTTTAAACCTTAAGACTGATCAGGCTGCTTCTTGTATTGGTAAAATTCAACCCTGGTGGCCAGGACATGCATGCGATGGTGATAGGAGAGAATATCAGTTGTCAAAAGACAAGTTAAGTTCCTGCAATGGGACCAACTGCTGTAGCACATAATACGAAGTGGGACAAATCCTTGATGACGGCAGTGTACACCTCAACACCTGTGGTGTGAGAGGTGTGAAAATGCTGCCGTAGGTGATGTTCATATGGCTACCAGTTTTCTGCTGCTTCATTGAACAGCAGGAATTAAGGAGAAAGCTGAGTCAGAGATGAATTTTTGGAGAGCAATGCCAGCGAAGCCTGTTGCATGATCGTGGCAAGGTCCTTCTGTTGCTCCACCAACATTTGAATCAGAAACTCTATACCATAACAAAATGTGAAAAGCAACTGCACAGCACATGAAGGTACAACCCTATTCATCGCCAGTGTGTTCTGTTCCCACAGAGAACACCATACACTGGCTGATACAACAAACTTTACTAAGTCTAGAAAACTACTTATTATAATGGGTACAAAATAGTCTAGTAACACATATACAGAGGTAAATATGTGACAGTTGGAGTTGGCTGGGCCCATCTCCAAAAGCTGTCAGCTGGCCATTAGAGTGCACAGACAAGAGGCTATGTGCACTTTCCATGAGTGGCGACCTCTGATTGATGTTTAACTTCTAGTGCATGTGCTGATTTCTGTGGTGTGCCTTACAACTGTGTGCCTGGATGTCAGATGTGGATCTGTGCAGATCACTACACTTACAGTGCACACCTTTCTTGATCATGTAAGAGACAACAAAGTCACGCATGCTCCACAGCCTTGTAATACCATGAAATTTAAACTAATACCATGAAATTTAAACTATTTGAGAATATCTTTGGCTTCCCTCTGACAACCATGCCTCCATCCTTGCTACCTCCCTGTTTTCCTTTCCCTGTTGCTTCATAACCTGGGTTGTGAGTAACTAAATCCACTTTCCCTTCTTCCCTTTCTTCCCCCTCTCTCCTCCCTGATAAAGGAACATTTATTCCGAAAGCTAGGAACTTAATTTTCGGTTGTTTTTCGTGTTTCTACCGGCTGTACTGAGCTGAGGTAAGTATTGGCCAGCCCCTGTATCTCTTTGTTAGTAATTGTTTCAAACTATTTGTGCACTTTGCTTTGAGTTCCAAGTAGGCAGAATTTACTTAAGTGTCAGCGTATCGACTTTCCAATAAGTCTTCTCCATAATATTGATGCTTATGTTATATTCAGAAAAAATATGTGTTTTCAGTACATCAAAACAGTAGTTATGTTAATATGCAATGAAACGGGGACCTGTTGTTTGTTTTATGAGTGGTCTGTCAATATTGACACAAGAAATATGTTGATTTTATGTAAAACTTTTAAAATGTTTGTTTCTTTTAAAAATAAAAAATTAAAAGAAGACAGATGGTTCGCCAAGGAGGCAAAATTCCAGTTCTGCTAAAAGACATGTTTTGCTTTGTTCTGCTCATCCTGGGGTCTGAGCGAGCTCCACTTCCTTTTTAACCTTCTGTAAACTATTGCTTTTTCCTCCCCAAGGAAAAAAAGTGGAGCTGATTAATTCAACCAACCCTCTATTAATAGAGATACAGAAAATTTGTGAAAGTCTTGCTTGGTATCTAAGTTCAGTGTTGCCTCAAAGAAGTTCTACTTAATTTTGTTCAGTGCAGGTGACTTGTGATGTTGCCATGTCTCAGGAGGATCTGTTGTTGTAGCCATTTCAGTTTCTTGATATTATGATGATGATACTATCTCTGACAATATTGCAACAATTTTCTAGTATGTGGTCGCATTTGTGCTCATGTAATGTGTTGTGTCTTGTATTTCCTACCTGCTTCTTATTTGTTATTTAGCACATCGTGATAAAAATAACAATTTTACTTAGTAGGTAGCAGAGGACAGAGTATATAAGTATGCTCTTACTGTTTATTCACCCTCCCCCTCCCCAAATCTTCTTTTTATAGTATTTCTGTTCAGAATCAAATGTATAAATTGATTTGTTACTCATTTTATTCCACTCATGACCAGTGATTTTATTATTAGTTTTTGATTGATCATTTTTGTCTTTCCTCACTTCACTGCCTGTAGGCTATATTATAGTAAGAAAGTAGGATCAAATCAGTTACTTGTGATTGTTTCTAGATATGATAAGTGTTTCTGCAGTGTCATTTTCACATTTTATGTATAAACACACTGTGTAGATGTTACATAGTGTGTGTCCAGCTTATTAATTTGTATTTAATTGCCCCACTCTATGGCATCCACACACAGTTGACCATTAGCTGAGTGTACATTTCCTGTTGGCAAGTATTTTACAAAGATGGTTATTATTTGTCAGTGAGAACAAAAATGATCCACATTAAGTTAGGTGCCTTTTGTATGGCTGATGTTAGTCCAGAAGTTCGAATGCAAAAGTCTTGTGCCTATCTTGTAACTACTGCAAAAAAGTTTATTTTCTGGGTCATTATTAGTGCGCGCGCGCGCACACACACACACACACACACACACACACACACACACACACACACACACAGTTTCTACAGTTCATGAGATTGATTTAAAACATTGTAACAAAAATGTACTCTTTCAATCTCACTGGGGGATGATGTCAATTGAGACCAGGCTGTAACACCTGCCAGTCTCATTATGAGCAACTTTGTGAAGAAACTTTGAAATTTAAACCTGTTTATATTTTTGTAGGGAGTCAGATGATGGATTTTATCAAGTATTTGTTTTACAGAATGCAAAGTGAACAAGCGAAAATTCTTTTCACCAATAACAAAGGAATGACAATTGCTATGGGTGATACGTTAGGCAATTTCCATATGATTTGGTCTATCTTTGACCTAAATTTGTGTCTCATACTGTGAAACTGCAGTGAATCATAGTAGTTAATAAGGTGTAGCTATTTTTATTACCTTTTTATTAGTAAAATGGAAATCATCACTCCTGACCCTTGTACTTAATTTCTTAGCAAAATTGCTGATATTGTAACTAAAAGGAAAGAGTGATGACACAGGAGTAAACTGATATGTTCCAGGTAGTGTGTTTTCCCTTTGATACTAACATTGCATAATCTGTATGTTTTCTGTACATATCAGCGTGTATTTTAATTAAAATTTTCTGATTGACAGGTTCTCGATGAAGAAGCGGAAGTGTTCGTTGTTAAAATGTGGCGGTTACTGATATATGAAATAGAAGCAAAGAAATTAGGACTTGTAAAATGAACATTTTAGACAATAAATTTGTACAAAGTGTATGTAGGAAGACTTCAGACACTGAAGAAAAATGACATGAAAAACTAGTGCAGATGGAATTGAACAGTGACTGGTTCTGCCACTTGTGTGTGTTTTGGGTGATGACTGAATAATGTTTCTTGACTGTGGGGATTGTGCATTGGTACTTCCCCTAGGAACTGTGCCAACCCGACTGTGAAATGTATATAAAAATGCTAATGTGGGTTGTATTTAAATTTTGTAATTTAATTTTTTCATTTTGATTCAAGATTGCACATTGTGATCAATATAGAAACTTTTGTAATTTTGTGTATTTATTTTATTTCAGTAAGTTTTATTAATACAGAACATCTTGTAATAAACAATCTTTTTTTAAAAAAAATAAGTGCATACAAAGGTCAGTGCTTCGCCCTTTGCTTTTGTGTGCTAAGTTATCAACTTTTGATGACAATAACAAAAACATGTTTGATAAAGCAGCATGACGATCCTGCTGGAAAACCCAGAATTCTTGGGGAATTACATTGCCATGGAAAAATCAGGAAATCTCAATGAATTTCAGGAATTTCATAAAATCTTAGGGAATTCTTTGTTTTTAACCTACCATTGAGATTGCATTTTACTGAATTTTATAAATCACAGATTTTAAAATGTTTTGTGTTTTGAAGTATGTTAATTATATAAATATTATTCCATGTAAATTATCGCTGTTTAAAAACTGCGATCAAACTATCTCAGCTGAGAGGGAATAAAGTCGTTATTGCAAGATGCTCCCTCTCCGCTCACCATTAATTATCAGGAACTTATTATGATGCCATCTTTCTCCCCATGTCTGGAATTATCAGGGAAATACTTTTCTGTTTCCAGTGGCCACCCTGAAAATAGGCATAAAATTTAAAGCTACTAATTGTTAAATAGTTCATTCAGCATTTCATGAAATTCTAGAAATGTAGATAATAGTGTATAATATGAAAAATCATACCCCATAGCTTCATTTTGAATTATCATAAAACTAGCAGTTTGTCTAACATTAGCATTCTAATATAAATGAGCATAATGTTTAAATCATTACACCAATCAAGCTGATTTATGATTTTGATTGGTAGTGTGACTGTTAGAGAAACAAGGCTGAAGTGAAGAAAAGGGGAAAAAAGATGAAAAGGGACTACAAAATACTTATTTATGGACAAGAAAATGTATATATACTGCTAATTTAAAATGGAACATTTCAGGCAAGAAACATTTCTAAAAGGTTGAGGTCTATTGTCACTGAACTAATGCTGAAATTTGGAATTACTTCTATAGAGTAGAAATTTGAGATAAATAGAAGGGCACAAAAAAACTACAAGAAATGTTTAATCAAGCATAATGAAGTGAACTATCAGCAGTGAAGTGAATTATCAGCAGTGGGGAGTACTTCTGGAATAACTATTCAGTATAATGTAAGTTCATCTAGCTCTGACCTTTTGTAGTGATGAATGTTATGAAACTACGGGCTCCTGTTCAAAGAGAAAGTCACTTAGATAGGAGTCTGACTGCTTATGTGTGTAAACCATAGTGTATGTTTTCATGTTACACATTATTGTGCTTTGTGGCTATCTTGAAACCTAGTCAGATCAAGTGACACAGTGCACTGCTAAATTGCTAGAATCACACTTTGAAAGCCACTAAGTTTTTTATGGTTTCCCAAAATCAGTTAAGGGAAATGCTGGTATGGTTACTTCGAAAAGGACCTGGCCACTTTCCTTTTCCAGCCTGAGCTTGGGTCTCCAGTGATATTTCTGCTGGACAATTTCAAACTCATATCTTCCTTATATGCTGTTTGATTCTTGTTATTGCTGAATTTATTAAAACTTTTTGTCCAAGGTACGAGAAAAGAACTTCATGACGTTCTACTTCTGTGAGTTCAGTTGCATGTTTTGTTTAATGAGAACTGAATTTCTTTCATGGCTGGGAAACAGCAACTAGCTAATTTAGCTCGTGCCTACACTGTTTCATTTAAAATATCTCATTAGGTACCAGTGTCCAAATTTAGTTTGTCATGTTGCTGGCGCGGTTGTGGTGCTGCTAGAGGTCAGTTATTTTGGCATGTGAGCTTGTTTTTTTCCTCCCAGGTATCCAGCTCTTTATTCCACGCAACCCTCTTTTTACATTTATATCATCACAGCACACAAAAGGCCATCAACAAGTTTTTCTCAGTCATTGCTGATAGTATTCATCTTGTGACTAATCCACAGGTGTGTGAAGTAATATCCAAAACTTACCTGACTTTGAATTTTGTGTAAACATGGCTAAGAGTACACTGAAATACTGTTGAGTGTCCCCATGCATCCTTCTTGCAACAGCGTATAATGGGGCTGTGAGCTGAGTGATTTTGTTAATAGGTGGAAAACATAGTTCCATTGTTACGTTTTTGGTTTTGCAATTGCTGACCTGAAAGAGCGGACTCTCTTTATGAAGTGTTTTTTTTAAATGTGGGGAAACCATTTCAAAAACACACCAAATGTTGAAATAGGCATTTGGAAACACCTTTTTTCCTAAGTGTTGAGCTACTCCAGATGTTAGGAGGTTGACTTTTCTGTTTCCATTACTAGAAATTCTAAAGTAGCAAAAGCAACTGATAGTAATCGTCTGAAGCTCAGTTATATGCTTCTTTCAGTTATAGACTTGTCAGTATGTAGACTCAAAAGTTTTGAGCATTCTGACCTTTTTACTGATTCCTATTCACGTGCTACACCAACTGTTGGCATGACTATTTGTTGTACAGAACTGAATATAGTGTTTTCTCAAAATTTTGGTGAGAGTCCATTTTCAGGGAACCACTTAATAATCCTTTGAAAAATTTCATTAATTTGTCTTCTTGCACTCTAAAGTTATTTATTATAAAACTTGTAATGGCTGAGAAAATGAGAGTTGTGCTTTATGAATGTTAAGTGGAAGAAATAGGAGTGGACCCAAAACTGAACTCTGTGAGACCTCCCTCCATGATTTTGCCCCCGTCACAAAAATATTCTACCTTTTCAACATTGTTAGAATTATTCAGCACAAATTTTCAGGTTATGTATGTTAGGTATGATTCAGATAAGTTCCTTGTAAAGCTACTAGTTCCATGAAACTTAGGTTTTTCTAAGAGTAACTGATCTATACAGTCAGATGTCTTAAAAAACGACAGAAATACCAACTGGTGATCTTTTGTTATTTAAGGCTTGTTACATTCGGTGAATGAATGTATAAATAGCATTTTCAGTCGAGCAACCTTTCTGAAATCCAAACTTTGATGTGCTACGTAAATTGTGTCTATTTTAAGGTGAGGCTACCATTTAGTTAAAGATGATAGTAAGGAAATTGGTTGATGACCATTTAAGTTTTCCATGTCACCTTTCTTACGAAAATCATTACTTAACTGATCCTCAGTTTTCTTCCTCACTTGTCATGAGAGAAATAGGAATAAGGTAGAGGTAAAAAGAAATAGAGGGTGAGTCAAATAAAAACTTTAAATATTTTTTAAAATATTATTTATTGTGCAGAAGTGGTACAAAGACGTATCACTTTTCAACGTAATCTCCCCCATGCTCAGTGCAAGTCCTACAGTGCTTAGAAAGTGCATAAATTCCTTTAGAAAAAAATTCTTTTGGTAGTCCGCGCAACTACTCATGCACCACGTGGCATACCTCTTCATCGGAACGGAACTTCTTTCCTCCCATTGCATCTTTGGGTGGTCCAAACACATGGAAATCACTTAGGGCAAGGGCTGGTGAGTATGATGGATGAGGGAGACACTCAAAATGCAGATCTGTGATTGTTGCAACTGTTGTACCAGCAGTGTGGGGCCTTGCATTGTCGTGTTGCAAAAGGACACCTGCTGACAGCAATCCACGTCACTTTGATTTGATTGCAGGCCGCAGATGATTTTTTAGGAGATCTGTGTGTGAGGCACTGGTGACAGTGGTCTCTCTAGGATGTAATGCTCCAAATGACACCTTTTTTGTCCCAAAAGTCAGCCTAACCTTCCCTGCTGATGGTTCTGTTCAAAACTTCTTTGTCTTTGGGTGTGATAAGGAATAACACCATTCCTTGCTCGCTCTCTTTGTTTCCGGTTGGCAGACGTGAACCCAGGTTTCATCCCCTTTAACGATTCTTGCATGGATGCCATCACATTCTTGTTCAAAGTGCCGAAGAAGTTCTTCACACGTATCAACACGCCGTTCTCTCATTTCAGGAGACAGCTGCCATGGCACCCATCTTGCAGACACTTTGTGAAACTAGAGCACATTGTGGTGTGCTGACCCATGACTAATCTGTAAACATGCTGCACTGTCATTCAGTGTCACTCGGCAGGGCCGGCCGCGGTGGTCTCGCGGTTCTAGGCGCGCAGTCTGGAACCGTGCGACTGCTACGGTCGCAGGTTCGAATCCTGCCTCGGGCATGGATGTGTGTGATGTCCTTAGGTTAGTTAGGTTTAAGTAGTTCTAAGTTCTAGGGGACTGATGACCACAGCAGTTGAGTCCCATAGTGCTCAGAGCCATTTGAACCATCACTCGGCAGTTTTCCTTCACTATGGCTTCAACTGCTGCAGTGTTCTGTGGAGTCACAACTCGTTGTGCCTGACCTGGATGAGGAGCGTCTTCCTGCTGTGACAGACATGCACCACCGTACTGAACCTTCATTTGTCAATGAATTTTAATAGGTTTCACACCTTCACTACGCAAAAACCGAATAACACAACGCTGTTCTTCCCTGGTGCAAGTCGCAAGTTGGGCAGCCATCTTTATACTGATACTGCAACGGTATGTGTGAATCTGCACTATGCTGCCACCTACAGGCCATTCTGCACGCTGTTTGTAGCATGCTTACCAAGTTGGAACTTGAAATTTTGATTTGTTATTACAAATTTAAGGTTTTAATTTGACTCACCCTTGTATGTACAAGAACCAAAATGGAATGGTAATGGAAGACTAAGAACAAAGAGCTAGTAGTAGAAAGGGTGTACTGCAAGGATGCAATCTTTTGTGTGCGCTGTTTAGTCCCTTTATTGAAGAAGCAACGGCGAGGATAAAGGAAAGGTTTCGAATTAGGATTAAAATTTAGGGTGAAAGGAAAACAGTGTTACGAAGTCCCGTTGAATGGAATGAACAGTCTGTTGAGAGCAAAATATGAATTGAGAGTAAATCGAATAAAGAAGAAAGTAATTACTAGTAGCAGAAAAGAGGATAATGATAAACATAACATCAAAATTGGTGATGAAATTTTACTTCCAAGTTTACAACCTTGGAAGCAAACTAACGTATGACGGACAAGCAAAGAGAACATAAAAAGGGAGAACCAGGAAAAGAGAGAATCGAAGCATTTTAGAAGTGGTGCTATAGAATGATGTTAAAAACTAGGTCTACTGATTGAGGTATGAAATGAGGTGGTTCTCCATGGAATTGACAAAGAGACACACATGGAGAACACAGATGAGAAGCAGTGCAAGGATGACAGGACATATGTTAATATATTAGGGAATAACTACCTTTGTAGTGTGAGAGGCGGTTGTAAAGTTTCTAGCTTTAGATAGTTACCGAAATATCATTCACAAACACCACCACCTACTTTTATGGTGACCCTTTGTGGGTATGCAAGTCAAATTTCGTGGCTCTATCTTTGTTAGTTTTGCCGTTAGAATGCATTGTGTTCCAAAGTGTAAGCAAACTGGCGAATATTGAGATAATCAAGAACTATGCTGGGGTTGAGTATCTTCATTTGCAGGGGAATGATGCCCAAGGAAATTGCAGAGGACATGCAGAATACACTTAAGGACGGTGTTCCATCTTACACAACAGTGAAAAACTGGGTGTCTGACTTCAAACAGGGAAGAAAGAGTGTGGAAGGTGCGCCAAGTAACAGGTCTGTCACCTTTGCCACTGATGAAACAGTGACTGCAATTCATGATACGATTTTGCAGGATTGTTGAACTACGTTGGAGTACATTGAAACCACATTTGGAATCTCCAGTGGGCGTGCTCATGACATTGTTGTGAATATTTTGGGACTGTGCAAAGTTTCATCTCTGTAGGTCCCAAGAGACTAGAATGTATATCAGAGACGGGAGCATGTGCAGAGTTGTCAAGAAATTGTCCACCAATTTGAAGCAGATGAAGACGACTTTCTTGCGAGGTGACACGGGACGAAACTTGGGTTCGCCACTTTGATCTTGAGACTAAACAACAGTCACAACAATGGAAACATCCTTCATCCCCCTACTCCAAAACAATTCCGGGTGCAAAAATTAGCTGGTAAGGTGATGGCATCGGTCTTCTGGGATGCAGAAGGGGTAATTATGGTGGTTTACTTGCAGAAGGTGTAACTATCTATGCATCATACTATTGCACCATCCTGCGCTGTTTGAGAGAAGAGATAAAGCAAAAAAGGCGCAGAAAACTGGCGCATGGAGTTCTTTTGCGTCAGGACAATGCACCGGCACACAAGGCCCTCGCAACACTGGAAACTCTGGATGACTGCAGGTTCAAATTGTTAAGTCATCTGCCATATTCTCCAGATTTGGCTCCATCAGTCTTTTCTTTTCCCAAACCTAGAAAGACCTCAAAAGATCACAATTTGACAATGATGATGCAGTGATTGATGCTGTAAACACTTGGTTGGACTCGAAGTTTTAAGACCTTTTATTTTATTGGTTTGCAGAAGTTACCTGAGTGTGCCCGCAAGTGTATTCGTGTACAAGAGTGTTATATTGAATAATAAATTGATATTATCAAATTACAGATTCTTTGTTTGTTAGGCTAGAAACTTTTCGAGCTATAGAGGGTAGCAGCGATGGGGGAGGAGACATAGATTGGAATGCATCAAAAAGATAATTGAAGACCTAGGATGCAAGTGCTGCTTTGAGATGAAGAGGTGGCTCAAGAGAGGAATTTGTGATGGTCCACATCAAACATGTCAAAAGACTGATGACAAAAAGTAATAATCTTTCTGGAAAAATTTCCTGTGCAAGTGATGCATTACATACAGGATGATTCAGCTAAGCAGTGAACCTCACATATTTCCTAAGCCATTTAAGATATCAAATGGATTGTGAAAAAGTGCTCACAAATTGATGTATAGTACCTTTCTGTAGATATTTTAAGTAGAGAGATGTTATCAACTTCGCTTTTTCGGGCAGAACTTTGATTGTATTTCACTCATCGAAGTCCGATTAGTTTTTTGCAGAAATTGCAATATTTAGAATTTTTTATTTATATCTTTTGAATATGACTGCACCTTCTGTCTTGTGCCAAAGCTTTTGTTGTTAAACGAGGCGCGTTTGAAAAGTCGATGCAAAGTCCGAGAAATAGTATGACAGTCGTGTATCGAGGTCATGTTTAGTTAGTAACATCTGTGGAAGGAACACACACCAAGTTTCAGCCATATTGGTCTATTTCTTTGTGATTGGCAGTCATGTGAATCAAGGAAGTTGAGTGATAGTCAAAAAATGGACGAAAAAGAATTTCGTGTGGTGATTAATCATTACTTCATGAAAGACAAAACGCCTCAGTAGACTAAAGAAAAGTTTGATAAACATTACGGTGACTCTGTACCTTTGATTAGGTCAGTTTATAGTTGTTTTCAAAATTTTCGGAGTGGTGCTGAATGCCCTGGATGCCCTGTGGAGGTTACGACTCCAGAAATCATTGATAAAATCCATTATATGGTGATGGATGACAGAAGAGTTACGGTGCGTGAGATTGCTAGTGCTGTGGGCATCTCGAATGAACAGGTACATAATATTTTGCTTAAACATTTGGACATGAGAAAGCTTTCCGCAAGATGGGTTCCGCAATTGCTCACGCTTGACCAAAATCAGAATTGTGTGAAGTGTTGTAAGAACGGTTTGCAGCTGCTCAGGAAGAATCCACAGGATTAAGCGTCGATTCGTCACTGTGGATGTTTGAAATCCGAACTGCAAGAAAACACCGGCAGTTGGACCGCAAAAATGTCCTTTTCCATCACGACAATGCACCAGCACACACCTCAGCAGTTGTGGTCACAAAATTAATGGAAATAGGATTCCAACTCATTTCATATCCCCCCCCCCCCTCCTATTCTCCTTTGGACTGCTATTTGTTCCCCAATTTGAAGCAATGGGTGGTGGGACAAAGATTTTATTCAAATGGGGAAGTGATTGCAGCAACTAATAGCTATTTTGTAGACTTGGATAATTCCTATTATTCAGAAGGGATTAACAAATTAGAACAGTGTTGGATGAAGTGTATAAGTCTAAAAGGAGACTGTCGAAAAATAAAAAAGGTTTACCCTAAACACGTAAGTAGTTTTTATTTTTGCATGGACTTTTCAAATGCCCCTTGTAAAAACTTGGTGTTACAGGCTGATGGGGCTAGGTAGGGGATAGGTACCAATGGAAATGAAGCTGTGTGAAGCGGCTTGAGTCTTGCTTGGATAGCTCAGTAGAGCACTTACGCATGAAAAGTTAGAGACCCAGTTCTGCATATAGTTTTATTTGCGGGGAAGTTCACATTGCTGTTCCATGGCTCCTCTCTATTACCGTATGCTTGTCCTCTACTTCTGATGGATGTAGTCCTAGAGCTGAACATTTCTAGCATTCTTTTTCTGTTAAGAGAATGTTGTTCCATTACAAATTACTCTGGATGTGGGTTCTTAGTATTTCCTATGATTGCCAATTGTGCACTTTAACAGTAATATCTTTCCATCTATGTATGCACTATATTTTCCTTTTTTTATGTGGAAGACCAACAGCCAATCCTGATTCAGGAGTCAATCCTTGGTGTGTGTTCCTGCATTTCACTAAAACTTTGGTTTGTGACTTGTCTATTAAAAAGAATCACTCATGAATTTCTTGTCAATGCTTCCCACCAGATAATATACATATAATTCTCTGGTAACACTTCCCATGGTTGGTTTTACATCTGATGCATTTACCCCTTAAAAATGATTTGTTGAATCCAGTCTCAAAGATGGGGATATGTTCTCTTTTTTTTTTAAAAAAAAAAAAATAAAATAAAAAAAATGTAAGGACGGCTGTAGGCATTTCATTTTTTCTCTATATGGAGTAGTGCAGGTACTGTTTCAAGCCCGCCAACTCCTCATTACACATACTTTTGGTTAATGGTCTCACTTTACTTACCTTTGTGAAATAATTTTTTTCTTTTCGTAGTAGAAGAGGCAGTAAAAAGAAAATGAGACATGGAAAAAAGTAAGTAAACTGTTTCTTATTTCAAAAGATACCATTATGACAGCTAACACATATATCCCACTATGAGATAAAATGGTCAGTGCCTTCATGCAAAAATGTTTGCAGTTGCCTACAGAACCATAATTGTACCGAGATGTTTATCTCTTCATCAGAAGCAAATTGACTGTCACTTCCTGAAACACAGTGCCACAATTAATGCTTAGCGGTATATGGACACTTTGCAAAAATTAAAGTGCACTATCAAGCCCAAATGCCCTGAAATGTTTATGGACAGTATCATTCTTTTGAAGGATAATGCATGCCCATATGTTGGTATGGTGGTTTCAACTACACTGCAGTTTTTCTGGGAAGCCATTACATATCCTCGATACAGTGCTGATCTCTCTCCATGTGACTTCCATATTTTCGGAACCCTGAAGAAAGACATTCATGGCTTTCAATTTTTTCTGTCAAAGGGGTCCGACAGCTGGGTACAATTGTGTTTCTGTAGGCAACTGCAAATATTTTTCCATGAAGGCATTGATTGTCTCGTCACACAGTGGGATCAGTGTATTAACATCATGGCAGTTACTTTTGAAATAATAAACACTTTACTTGAATGCTTTAGGAAATTTCCTATAGAGTGCAAATGATTTTGGAACAAATAGACCACTTGCAGAAAAACAGAAGTGTTGAGTTGTCGACAGGGGCACACACAAGAAAGAAAACTAGCTATCTTTCAGAGTCATCCTTTGTTGATGTAGAGTGAAATACACACGTGAAATACATGCACCTCTGCTGCTACTTGATTTCTGGATGGACTAACAGTCCATGCTTAGCTCATCAAAGCATAACTCCGAAACAAAGCAAGTTTTCTTTTTTTGTGTGTGTGTGTGTGTTTGTCAACAATGCTTCTGCTATTTTGTGAGTGGTGTACTATAATCCAAAAGTATGAGCAGTTTACCTACTTTTTTCCAACTTGTTTTCATTTGGCTGCCGATTAAATATTTGAATTAATTACTGCTGCTCGTTGTTATCATTTCTGCAGCCTCGTTTTCTTATTGTATCACACATTTGTATGGCTCTTAAAAATATTTTGCTTTCTGTTCATTATTTATTTTAATTTCTCATTTGCTTTCTTCTCAAAGTGTAGAGTTCCATTCCATTTTATAAGTTAACAATTCCTATTCCTTATAGTTCAGCTCTTTGTGGTTCTCAAAATCAATGAAAGGGAAGTCAACAGAGATGGGTGTTATGGTGTGTACAGTCTTGAAAATTTGTACATAATAATGTTGCCTTCCTACTGATTTCTTCATTTTTGTAAAGTTTTGTACTGTGTTGTCCTGTACTCTTCTGAAACCTAGTAGTTGCTGAAAGTTTCACTGGCTTACACACTGAAACCACATGTGCTTGTTGATAATGTCTTTCAGTTCTTTCTCATTTCAGGAACCTTGTTGTTCATTTCCGATCTTTGTGTTATCAGTGAGCTTTGGATTTTGAAAAGTATAGTGACAGATTTTTCAGGGTCCCTGGCATATTTGCCCTATCATCAAAGAGTAGGGAATGGGTGTGGTGGTGGATGAGGGAGGGTGTGTGGCCGAAACTTTTCATTTTTGATAACATCTCTGTAGTACCACAGAAAGAAATCCCACACACACGGGAAGTGCAGGCCTGCTTGCTGTGCCACAATCAGAATGTAACCAGAGAGAAAAGCAATTACTGAGGCACACAACTGGGGCATTGCCACACCACACTCGATCAGACAACATAGATTGCGATTGCAGCAGAATGACTGCATCAGAAGGTCATTCTGGCAGCACTGCAATGTGCTGTAACAACACCTAAATGATATCCAAGAACGGCTTTCAGCTCACTATACCTCTGAAAGCACCAAGCTGAAGAGCTGAAAGCCACAGTTGTTACACCATGATACAGTGTAAAGAGCTGACAAGCTTAGAAAATAGGGCCAATTTCACTTATTGCTGCAGCTCCATAATGTTGTCGGCATGAGCCGACCAATGTAAATATGGGAACTTTTAAAGTGCACAGCAGATTTGATTCTATTTAATGGTATTTATCTGCAAGGAGTCAATTGCTGTGACAGTATCACGAGTTACAGTGAATCCACAACTAAGAGACACTAGTCCATCTGATACTCTCCACTGCTGTGGAAGGCTGCTGCTGTCACTGATGCGAAGACTTGAGCATCTTCGGCCAGAGTCCCACTGGGTTTCAGTCGAGAGTGACCTCCTACCTGATGGCCACACACACTGGTAGAGGTGCATTTGTGTTGCCACCTGATGGCTACACCTGGAACAACTACTGGAGTCATGACTGTCTCATGGTGGGAGGCTAGGGCATACTGCCACACAGCTGTCGTCGTCCTGTGTGGAGCTGTTGGCCACTGACCTAGGTGGGAATTACAATGTCTTCGAGAGCGCCCTAATAAAGCAGTGTGCTATGCTGGGTGGACTGTGCCTGCAGACCTCTGGGTCGCCATCCTGTGTGACATCGCCCCTGCTCTAGATGAGGTTCCTGGTCGCTGGCGACCAACGTAGACACAACTGAACTGGACGAATCAGCCACTCCCAACTATGTGGGCCATTCTGCTGCCTTCATTCAACGCTACGAAGATGCAGTTTGCTTTGTATGAATCTATAGTAATAATAAAACTGTAAAACTGCATGTCTGTCTGTCTGTCTGTCTGTCTGTCTGTCTATCTATCTATCTATCTATCTATCTATCTATCTGAAAATGGTAATCTCCAAAACTCCTATACAAATTCTCATGTGGTTTTCACAGGTAACTTCAGTGTAGCTTGGAGTAACGTATACCGGTAGGCTTTATTTCATCGATATCAGATCTCAGAAGAAAAGATACCATAATTTAAAGTTGCAGTAGTAATTCAGATGTTTACCACAGTGACAGTGTATTACACCAAAGAACCAATAGATGACGCTGTTAGTTTTTTAACCGCTGTGACAGAAGTACTAGCGGAAGTTTACATCAGAGCTAAGTGCCGCAGTATAGGTGTACTTAATATCCGATTTCTTGGCTAGAAAAACTGAATTTATTGACGAAGTGACCCTGTAAGGATTACGTTTTTACCGATTGAGGTAAGGAACCCCAAAAAGCGGTACTGTGCAAAGGTATTGTTTGACTTCCGTTGCGAAGCACTGATGTATAGGTAGCTCTGAAATAAATGTATTTGTGCCCTTTGGCATTTCACCGGATCACATTTAAAATTTATCAAGCAGTGGATGCAGTCTTGTACACACTGGCAAGTAACACTGCAACTGATGATGTGCTACGAAATCGGTTGCCGCCAGGTACTAAAAAATTCTCACGGTATGTGCAGGCGGTCTAAACGGACTGGCACAAAAGGCCGACAGGTTAATTGAAATGTATCCCACATCAAGTGTCTCAACATTAACGCCACAACAAGAAAATTCGCCCCCAGTGACGTTAGTCTCCCTACAATCACAACTGGCAGAGTTGACCGCACAGGTAGCTGTATTACAAACAACGCACAACCGCCAACGGCCACGTCGCCGACGGTCACGAAGTCGCAATCGATCACCATCACTACAGAACTTATGCTGGTACCACAAGACATTTGGTAATGATGCACGAAAGTCTACGCCACCTTGCAAGTGGAAACATGAGGCAGACACCGTAGCAGCGATAACTTCCAGTGCAAACACTCGCCGACTTTTTGTGACAGCCCGCGAAACAAAACTACAGTTTCTCGTCGATACAGGCGCAGAAGTGTCCGTATATCCAGCAAACCGCCGGAACTGCGACGACTGTTATCTATACGCCGCCATTGACTCCAAAATTAGAACATACGGTCGAGTAACATTATTCCTTAATTTGGGGCTACGCCGTGTGTTTGAATGGCAATTTACAGTGGCAGATATATCACAGCCTATTATCGGAGCAGATTTTTTGTCCTACGACTTACTGCCAGATCTGCGACGCCAGCGACTGATAGATTTGACTACTAGTCTGCATACAACAGTAAAAGTCCGTTGTATCACACCACTAGAGGTACGCAGTCATAGGCGACACACCATATATACGATTACTGAAAGGATACCCCGAGATCGCACAGCAATCACCTACTCTCCCAAAATTCAAGCATACAACCGTCCACCACATTTTGACCACGCCAGGGCCGCCAACTCACGCCTAGTCGTTTAACGGCCGAAAAGCTAAAAGTGGTAAAGCAGGAATTTCGCAAGGTATCTGCAGAGTTTCTAGTAGCAGTTGGGCATCCCCAATTCACATCGTGCCTAAAAAGAAGAATGGATGGCGCCCCTACGGTGACTATCGCCAACTCAATACAAGGACCATTCCAGACAGGTACCCAGTTCCACATATAGAAGACTTTTTTGCAAATGTTCACGGTAAGACTGTATTTTCTACCATTGATCTAGTTCGAGCTTACTATCAGATCCCTATAGCTGCAGAAGACATTCCTAAAACCGGTGACAACACCATTCGGTCTATTTGAATTCACCCGAATGCCATTCGGACTATGTAATGCCGTCCAGACCTTCCAACGTTTTATGGATGAAGTTAACAAGAGATTTAGATTTTTGCTATGTGTATATAGATGATTTATTGGTGATGTCTGCATCAGAAGAGGAGCACTTACAGCATTTGACACAAGTGTTTGACCACCTACGCACACATGGACTAGTAATTAATCCTGCCAAGTGTGTTTTTGGTGAGAAAGAGGTCCACTTTTTACGATATTTGGTGAATGCACAGGGTATTCGACCGCCACTCGCTCTCATGGTTGATGCTTCGTCCACTGCAATTGGTGCCGTACTTAGCAACAAATTGATCAGTTATGGCAGCCCATTGCATTTCATAGTTATAAGTTGTCACCATCTCAGCAACGTTGGGCAACATATGACCGTGAGCTGTACGCAGGTTATGCAGCAGTAAAAAAATTCAAACACGACTTACACAGATCATAAACCGCTTACCTATGCCTTTAAGGTAAAGCCAGAGAAAGCGTTGCCCAGGCAGCTGCGACACTTAATTGTATGAGCAAGTTCACGACCAGCATTGTGTATGTGGAAGGGAAGCTAAATGTTCTAGCTGATGCACTTTCTCGCATAGAAGCAGTGTCCACAGTAGCAGATGACATCGCACAGGTGGAAGCAGTGACAAAAGGCCATTGATTACGACGACCTCGCGCATGCGCAACAATGTGATAGTGAGTTGCGTGATCTATTGCAACAAGAGAAAGGACTGAAGCTACAGCTCGTGACATTTCCTGAAGCAGGCATTGAGTTGTACTGTGACGTAGCAAGAGGAAAGATATGTCCATTTGTGCCACAGCAATTCAGAACACAGGCAATTGCATCAGTGTACAATCTGTCACACCCAGGAGTAAGAGCCACACTCAGATTGGTTAAAAAAAAATTGTATGGCCATGTATGCACACAGACTGTAAAGCATTTGTGAAGCAATGCTTGGCGTGCCAGATGAATAAAATCACACAGCACGTTATCGCACCATTAGGCACATTTCTTCCACCAAATCAGCGTTTTGACCATGTGCATGTTGACATCATCGGCCCACTCTCGACATCGGAAGGCTACAGTTATTGCCTCACGGTGATTGACAGATTTACTAGGTGGCCTGAGGCATTTCCAATGAAGGAGATCACTGCAGAAACTATAGCTCAAACATTTTTTCGTGGTTGGATTGCCCGGTTTGTAGTTCCACTGAGAATTACAACTGATCAAGGACGGCAATTTGAAGCCTACGTTTTCAAAGCATTGGCTACGTTATTATGTACGAAACGCATACGCACCACGGCATACCACCCCGCGTCAAATGGCATGGTTGACTGTCTTTATGGACAGTTAAAGGCAGCACTGAGATGTCACGCAACACCGAATTGGACAGAGACTCTACCTATCGTACTTTTGGGTCTACGAACGTCATTCAAAAGTGATCTGAAAGCAACAGTAGCAGAACTGGTGTATGGACAAACGTTACGCCTACCTGGAGAATTTCTGCACAGCATGGCAGATGATACCATCACAGCCTCAGAATTCGCCACAAGATTAAGAGAGCATATTCGCCAATTGAGACCAAAAATGCCCAGAAACCAGCCTGGAAGACACTCGTTCGTTTTTGCGGAGCTAGACAAGTGCACGCATGTGTTCTTACGCAATGATACTGTGCGTAAACCACTGCAGCCACCATATGACGGACCATATCTGGTAGTCAGTAGGGATACCAGTACTTTCCACATAATGATAACGGTACACCCACCACAGTTGCAGTGGACCGTATCAAGCCTGCATTTCTGGCCGCAACAGACACCACAGCTACCACTGAACACAAACCAGAGAAGACAGGAGAAGCTACAAGATGTGTTCCTGTACCCCATGAACACCACAACGCTCAGCGAACACCAATCACTGCAACACCAAGACCGACGTCGAGGGCTACTACACTACTCCCTGACAACCACTGACACAAATTGCGCACCGCTCGGTTTCAAGAAAAAAGTAGTTACAAGAGCTGGACGGCGTGTGAAATTTAATCTGCGGTATCGTTAGCATTAAAGGGGGGAGTCATGTAGTGACCTATTTCTGACAATAGACCCCTACAAGTGTACAGCGCTTCATAAACATTCCGTGAAGTGTTAATTTACGTGCAGTGATATAGTTATTCTTTGACTTAGCTTTTGTTAGTTATTCCGTGCTGTTCATGTCTACTCAATTCATTCATGTGTGTAGTGTTCAGTTATTGCTAAATGTATGTGGGAATAAAGGAATTGTTTTCTCCAACACCCACATGATTAATTCTGTATACGACACTGACAAATACACTCTATCAGTCGTTTTCACGTTTCTCTTCACGACACTTAAAGTCCCTGTCACAAAGCGCAGGTAGCTGTGTCCGCTGATGGGGGAATACAGATGAATTGAATCAAATCTTCCTTTGGCTATCAATATCAACACGAGCCGGATTACACAATGATTTCTGTTTTGACCAGCGCAGCCATCAGAGAAAATTTCGAATTGCCAGACAGTTTTGGCAACAATTTCATTTATGTAACTTAAGATAAAGGAGCAAACTACATTGGTGCTCTTCTTAGTTGTTGCATCATATGTGTAGAATACAGCCTTCCCAGATTTTAAATCATGTATACTGAAGACATTGTAAGTAAGCTGACGCAAATAGATTGTATGTTAAATGGGAATAACTGGAAGCATCGTATTTTGCATGTAATCAAAGCAAGTTCCGGCGACATCTTCAGAATCTGTGTGAACGATCGATTGTCTTGTGGGACTCTCCAGCTCTCCTTTTATAAATTTATAGTTCGGCTGCGGCAACACGCTTTGCATTGTCATTTAAGGTAGGTCTCGTTATTTCCACATTTAATTCTTCTCAGATACAACTTGAATTAATTTCGAACTGAAATTTTCTTAAAGTTTTCCCGGTAATAAAAATACGTAACTTTCACTTCATGATATCCCACATCTTTTTCACATAATGATTTGAAGCCAAGTATTTGTACTCTATTTGTGCAGTGTGATTCATGAATTAGAAAACTACACTCCTAGAAATGGAAAAAAGAACACATTGACACCGGTGTGTCAGACCCACCATACTTGCTCCGGATACTGCGAGAGGGCTGTACAAGCAATGATCACACGCACGGCACAGCGAACACACCAGGAACCGCGGTGTTGGCCGTCGAATGGCGCTAGCTGCGCAGCATTTGTGAACCGCCGCCGTCAGTGTCAGCCAGTTTGCCGTGGCATACGGAGCTCCATCGCAGTCTTTAACACTGCCAGCATGCCGCGACAGCGTGGACGTGAACCGTATGTGCAGTTGACGGACTTTGAGCGAGGGCGTATAGTGGGCATGCGGGAGGCCGGGTGGACGTACCGCCGAATTGCTCAACACGTGGGGCGTGAGGTCTCCACAGTACATCGATGTTGTCGCCAGTGGTCGGCGGAAGGTGCACGTTCCCGTCGACCTGGGACCGGACCGCAGCGACGCACGGATGCACGCCAAGACCGTAGGATCCTACGCAGTGCCGTAGGGGACCGCACCGCCACTTCCCAGCAAATTAGGGACACTGTTGCTCCTGGGGTATCGGCGAGGACCATTCGCAACCGTCTCCATGAAGCTGGGCTACGGTTCCGCACACCGTTAGGCCGTCTTCCGCTCACGCCTCAACATCGTGCAGCCCGCCTCCAGTGGCGTCGCGACAGGCGTGAATGGAGGGACGAATGGAGAGGTGTCGTCTTAATTTTGGTG
The DNA here is from genome assembly GCF_023897955.1 of Schistocerca gregaria. Lineage (NCBI taxonomy): Eukaryota > Metazoa > Arthropoda > Insecta > Orthoptera > Acrididae > Schistocerca > Schistocerca gregaria. The sequence goes on from NC_064924.1 coordinate 386,834,046, forward strand.
TTAAAACTCTTCGCAAAATAAACATAGAAATATGTTAAAATTGGAAAGCAATGCGACCAGAGTTGGCCATTGCGGTACAGACACCGCCAAGCAGAACTCGCGGGCCGGGCTCCGTCGTTGTATGCAGAAAAAAGTCCTACACTACTAACTATTAAACTTACTCAAGGGATTCACTTCGATTTTGATCGGTTTTGAGTATGTTTTAGTGTCTAGCAAAGTAAGAGAGAGGTATTTTTTTTACACATGCCCTATGGCCCTGAAGTGGTGAAACACCCCTTGAAAAAAATAGAGCTTAATATCTCCCTATGACATTGAAACGATAACAGATACAGGGTGATCAAGTTAACTGAAGATATTGAAATATCTCGAAACCTAGACATCGGTTAAAAAAAAGTTCCAATTCCAATTTGTTTTTCTCGGAGGGGGACATCCAATGATACCACACTCGACCCCCACCCCACCCCATGCGTGGGTGGTGGGGAGCAACTTTGAAATCTTCAATGGGAGCCCTCATGTTTCATTGCAGATTACGATTCTATGGCGAAATCTACATACATTTTGTCTCTAGCAGTTTCTTCGTTTCGCTACAGATAGCACTGTAATCGGAGGACTGCAAATGGGCATACAATCGTAATTTATATTAGGCTACTCAATGGCCCTTGAATATCCAGTGGTACGTGGGATCCCCACTTTCCCTGCTAGGGTAGGACAGGCCAGTATTTCATAACTTGGAAACTCCGTTCACAGCACGGTATTTGACTGACATATCGAACAGGACGTGCCACTGTGGCCGTCGCTCTAGGCGAACACTACTCTACTTCTTCAGTTAGAGTAAGTGTTCAAAAGTAGTACCGCCAACTTCAATACACTTAAGAGTTTCCATGTTATGAAATACTGGCCTGTCCTACCCTAGAACGGTAAAATATATAATGTTTTGACATGGAGGAAATGTAATGCAGAAAGGCTACAGAAATATAATTTTGAGAAGGCAGATGTCAGATTATATTCGTTGGAAGAGTCCTAAAGAATAGCTGTTTATTCTTGAAAGTCATTTGAAAACCTCACTACCTGTCAGTTCTCGACTACTGTCCGACAATGTGGAAATCTTGCCTAACTGGTCGCCTGTCTCGTAGCTGCATTCTTGTGCAGTGGCTCGTAACTCTGAAGTACAGGTACAAATCCTGCTGGTGGAAAAAAAGCTTTGTTGGCCACTACTCATGTGGCTAGAGGAGGAAAGGTGAGTGGTGTAAAATCCCGGATCACCAGTCTTTACATCAGAATCCTGGATTAAACTGCAAGCTTACGTACCGTATATCGAGGAGTGAGGGCATATGAAACTGTTGGATTGTCATGTTAAACTCGGTGGCCTCTTTGGTGCTGTTGGATAGGAGTAGGCTGTGTGTTGGCGCCAGATTTTACCTCCCCCCCCCCCCCCCCTCTCTCTCTCTCTCTCTCTCTCTCTCTCTCTCTCTCTCTCTCTCTCTCTCTCTCTCTCTCTCTCTCTTTGTCTCACACACACACACACACACACACACACACACACACACACACACACACACACACGACAGACGCATTTACTGTGGTCAGTTACACAATACTGTTGCAGTTACTTTAGGTTTGCAGCAGGCCGTGAGCCAGACTAGGAAATAAAATCTATTCGGCACAGCGGTAGATCCAAACATGATGTAGAGAAGAGGTACACAATTCGTTAAAATTTTGTTTAGTCGGTGGATGTTCTGCCAGTGAAGTTAAACAATTTTCACTGGGAGACGCTACAGGAATGACGTGTCAGAGATTAATGTCGAAAATTCTGAGTGCACATAAATCGGGGAACCCATTATCTCCATATTAGCTCCGGTTACAGCTATGATGATAAAATTAGAAACATCAGACTTATATGGAGGCGATTTATATGGAGGAGATTTTTGATCATTCATCGCTGCAACCTAGTTAATACTACACATCTCTTGTCTACTTTCTGGTCAAATGCGGACACAATTTACTTGATTTTGCCGGTCAGATGTCTAACGTGACTTTGTCAGTGTTTTTCTTCTAATATTGTGCCTTCTACGTCTTCTACTGTCATCTCCCACTGTGCTGAATATCTCGAGCGTCACTTCGCCTTCTATCATCCTTATTAAACATATCTGCTTAAATCAGTTTTTCCTTGGCTCTTACAAAATTGTTAGTTGTGCCAACCCAGTCTTTTTAAAAAAAGTTGTCCTCAGTCTTTCAGGGGTTTACGTCTTGCTTCACATTCGTGGAGTTCAATTTTGTAATTTTCCCCGTTTTACACACATGTTACTAAGGACAAATGATACTGATGGATTACACTGAGGCTACAAAAGTCATGGGACACTCCTAATAGTTAGTACAGCAACTCGATGTGGCATGGACTCAACAAGTCGTTGGAAGCTCCCTGCAGATATATTAAGCCATGCTTCCTCTATAACTGTCCATAATTGCAGAAGTGCTGCCGGTGCAGGATTTTGAGCACGGACTGACTTCTCGTTTATGTCCCTTGCTGGGCGATCCGGGCGACCAAACCATTCGCTCGAAATGTCCGGAATGTTCTTCAAACCAATAACGAACAACTGTGGCCCAGTGACTTGACGCATTGTCACCCATAAAAATTCCATGATTCTTTGAGAACATGAAGGCCATGAATGGCTGCAAATGCTCTCCAAGTAGCCGAACACAACCATTTTCAGTCAGTAATCGGTTCAGTTGAACCAAAGGGCCCAGTCCATTCCGTGTGAACACAGCCCACACCATTATAGAACCACCAGCAGCTTGCACAGTGCCTTGTTGACAACGTGGGTCCACAGTTTCGTGGGGTTTGCGGCACGCTCGAAGCCCACCATCAGTTCTGTCCAACTGAAATTGGAATTCATGTGACCAGGCCACTGTTTTCTAGTCGTCTAGGATTCAAGCAGTATGGTCACGAGCGCAGAAGAGGCGCTGTAGTCACTTGCGTCTGTCGTCTGCTGCCATAGCCCATTAACACCAGGTTTCACCGCACTGTCCTAACGGATACGTTCGTCGTACGTACCACATTGATTCCTGCGCTTATTTCAAGCAGCGTTGCTTGTCTGTTAGTAAAGAAAAACCTATGCAATCGCCTCTGCTCTTCGTCGTTATGTGAAGGCCGTCGGCCCTTGCATTGGGTGAGAGGTAATGCCTGAATTTTGGTGCCCTTAACACACTCTTGACACTGTGAATCACAGAATATTCAATTCCCTAACGTTTTCCGTAAATGGAATGCCCCAAGAGTCTATCTCCAACTACTATTCCGAGTACAGAGTCTGTTATTTCCTGTAGTACGGCCATAAACACGTCGGAAACCTTTTCACATGAATCATCTGAGTACGGATGACGGCTCTGCCAATGCACTGTCCCTTTATATCTTGTGTACACGATACTACCGCCACCTGTATATGTGCATATCGCTTTCCCTTGACATTGTCACCTCAGTTTACTTACCTTTTACCTCATGCCGTTCGTTCACAGGGGATAAAGATGTACGAGTAGATGTAAACTCTACTGTAAGATTCATCCTAAAGATACAAATGTAGTGCGGTAAAAGTTAATTCGCTTTTCACCCTGTACAAGACATTGACTTATGAACCAAGAGCTCATCAGTGTATCGCATCTAGCTGCTCCTAATGGTGTGTTCAATATATGAAGTCTGTAGTAAGTCGCTCGCAAGTGGAATCTCTTTATTCCGCTGTTTGTTGCTTGTACTCCTACATTTTGACGCTTTCCAGGAGGTGAGAAGGAAAATGAAAGGAGAGTACGGTTTAATATCTCGACGACGGTGATGATAGCTCTAATGATTCAAATGGCTCTGAGCACTACGAGACTTAACATCTGAGGTCATCAGTCCCCGATGATGATAGCGACCGAGCGTCAATTTGGTAAGACAAGAATTGGGGAGGAACTCGGCGTGTTCTTCTCAAAGGATTCGTTTCAGCGAACCTGCTATTCCAGAATATGACTACTGCGTCGCCTGGTGCGCCGAAGGTGGAAGCAGGAGCGGTATAGTGCCGTCATGTGTTTGTAATCCCGTCTGCAGCAACCGACCGACGAAAAAAAAGGAAGCTTTAATTCGTCCATTATCGGAACAAGCTGCGAGGGAGCTATCGCGATGTATGTAGCCATTAGTCAATCCGGGCTATTAGGGGTCCCGTGATAGAGGGCGGGACACGCCCGAGCAAATCCGACTAATGCCCGCCGCAGCACTCTCCGCTAACAGGCGCTGCGGTACGGACCCCACATCTGGGTCACTGCAACCCATTCACTGCGCAGCGCTGTTACCCATCATTCACGCACTTTCAAAGTACTGCAAAGGCGCACATCGGTGTAGGGGGAGGCACTCCACAGGAAATTCTGTAATTTACTCTAGTATTAAAAGAGACATTATGACGCTATTTTACTTTTGTAACCAATAATTCTCGTCAACACAGTAGAGAAACCTTACTCGTTCCGTACTATGTATGTAAATGTCCAAAAGTAAAAGCATCACGGCATAATAAATAAAGCTAACTTACCTGGTTATCGGCTTCAGTGTCTTGTGGAAATATGGTGGAATTCGCCGTAACATGTTCAGGGTTGTTAAAAAAGGCTAAGTCAGCTTGGAGTCTGCCTCTTTCTGTTGAATCAAGATAGTTATTTCTGGATCCATATTACATAGTTTCTTAGTCCACGACGTCACATCTTTACATTATAATTGGGATTCTGAAGAACTTGTTATAATAGAACTTATCTCACTAAGAGATTCGTAGGTGTTGCCACAAAACTAACCAAATTACGACTGCCTCGACACGCTGTGTGCAAAAGAAAACGTAGGAGGATCACATTTATCGATCGTCCTAGAACTAACGTTAAAAGAACCAACTTATGCTCACGTTTGGTAATACAGTTTACACTTGATGTAGTGACTTTTTTCACAGTGTTTGTTTGGTTAACGTCTTTTTCGATACATAGTTGATGGAAAAAGTTTGAACATTTGCCCTTATTGAGGTTTCGTATTTGCTGTTAAAAATTGATATAGATTTTGCTATCGATTTACAACATAAGAAACTATGATTTGTGACATAGGATGTGACTTGATACTAGCAATAAGTGTTAAAATTAACAATGAATATTGTAGTTTGCATTGCACTGTTTTCTGAAGAATTTGTAAAAACTAATTTTCAGGGTACTTCTTATAATGGTTCAAAATATCTATCTATAAAAAAAATTATAAATACGATAAATTTCGAGATCAAAGGCTAGATACGTTCATAAATATCACCTGAATTACTTTATTCAGCTTAAAAATGAAATAAATTTCAAATGTTGTCGGAATTTGGAGGGTATCGTGTATTTCGTTTGTTGATAAAAGTTCCTTTACACCTTGTTCCATTAAAGTGTGAATTGGTAACAACAAAGGACCATGTGAATCACAAAAAAATCAGTTTTATGTATGTGATTAATATAAATCTCTAAACATTTGTTAAAATTTTAAGCTTTGTAAAAGGGTCTCTTCAAGACTCTCTAGGACGAACACTGGTGCTTTTGTAATTCACTTACATATGAAATGTTGCTGTGTAAGTTGGCTTTTATAAATGGACGCGTAAATAGTTAATGAGTAGAAATAAGTACAATGAACTTGTTTTTTACTTTTTAAATTGAAGACATGCGCAGAAAAATTGTGTAACCCTCAAGTGTAAAAAAACGTAGAGATGAGTGTTGCCACCTATTGCTGCGAACGGGAACTATTAAAATTGACTTTGATCACACCCCTCAATTTCCTAATGTAATATGTAGAGGTGAGACCAATGTTAATTTGGACACTTTCCGCACACATCAACAGACGGTAACACTTATCTCTAAGCTTTGACATTTGAGGGTTAGTCTATTTTTCCACGCATGTCTTCAGTTATCGCTTTGTCGAAGTTGAGATGCCTCGTCAGTCTTTCTGACAGCTTTAATGTCATACATACAGGACGATTCAAAGGTTCAAATTGGTTCAAAGGGCTCTGAGCACTATGGGACTTAACTTCTGAGGTCATCAATCTCCTAGAACTTAGAACTACTTAAACCTAACTAACCTAAGGACATCACACACATCCATGCCCGAGGCAGGATTCGAACCTGCGACCGTAGCGGTCGCTCGGTTCCAGACTGGAGCGCCTATAACCGCACGGCCACTATGGCCGGCAATAGCGATCACCGCGTACGAAGTAGACAATAAAGCTTTCCAACAAAGACGACCTGCCGGTCATAAATAAGCAACGTATCCAAGGAACAAGCAACATACGGGTTAACAATGGTACAGTATCTAGAACACATGAAGACGGTGGACAAAAAGAAAATTAGGATAATAGGGCTGCAAAGATTTGAGGTATTTCGTACCAAAATTAATAATTGTCTGTCCTGTTCCACCAGAATAGGGCACGAGGGAGAAGTAACTGTGTGATTCGTGTTTGCCCTAAGCAGTCTTGTCATATTTTTAACAATGGGTGTATTGTATTGCTAAAAAATGGCATCTGAGGTGTTAGGGTGCGGCTACCGGTCGCAGGATGTCATTCATGTAGGTCACACTTGTCACAGTGCCCTGGACACGCAGCGGGTCTTGCGTCTGCGCTGGATGTCTTGTGCGAATGCAGTCACTATGATGCCGCTCCCCCTGTTTACGGCGACCCGAAATGCGGCCACGATTATCAAACAAACAGAATCTGGATTCTTTAGAAAACCTTATCTAATATCATTCCTGTCCCCAGTGACGTCGTTCCATACACCGTTGCCGTCTAGCATGTTTCTGCACATTCGTCAAAGGTAGGCGGAGAAGTGGACGATGTGTACGTAACCCATGCCATAATAAACGCCGACGGGGTCGAGGAGGACACAAATCTGACCTGCAATGCCATTCGGATGAGGCGTCGATATTCTGGGGAGTTGGAGGGGGCGCTGTGTGGTGCGACGTGACCCATCTCGTCGTGTTCTACGGCCTTCCGTGAGCCATTCTGCACTACCCGCTGCACTGCCAAACACTGTGTCCCACACAAGTCGCAATTTCCCGGATGGATGCATCACTTTCTCTCATGCCAATAACGCGCCCTCTTTCAAACTCACTGATTTGACGGTACAGTTCGCCGCTATATCGATGTTGACCCGGGGGTTGACGTGATTCAGATGCTAATAATTTTTGCAGTACATACCAATGTTCATGTCTTGTAAATATGAACGCCCTATCTTTAGTCGATCAAGGTGTTCTGCTTTTTCAGAAAATGAGTGTACTTAAAGATCCAACAGTTATGCCCCTTGGACCAAAAGGGTGAACCAGAGCTCCAGCAACAAACTTCCAGAAACGGTAGTTTGGACCGAGGTAAGACAAAAAAAATACACTAAACAAGAGCTATAAAGCAGATACCGTAAGAGCTATGAGCACTTGTTCAGTACATGAAATCTGTTTCACAGTAGCGAAGTTCTAATAGTTCTTAAGGTATGTATTTTAGAGCCCATGTTCACAAGATATCTTTATCTTGTTTTGGTCACACTACCATATCTGGAAGTTTGTCGGTGGAGTTCTGGTTCACCCTATTTGTCCTATAGGACATGACCTTTGAATCGTACCGACCGGTGTGGCCGTGCGGTTCTAGGCGCTTCAGTCTGGAACCGCGTCACTGCTACGGTCGCAGGTTCCAATCCTGCCTCGGGCATGGATATGTGTGATGTCCTTAGGTTAGTTAGGTTTAAGTAGTTCGAAGTTCTAGGAGACTGATGACCTCAGAAGTTAAGTCCCATAGTGCTCAGAGCCCTTTGAACCAATTTGGACCTTTGAATCGTCCTGTATGTATGACATTAAAGCTGTCAGAAAGACTGACGAGGCATCTCAACTTCGACAAAGCGATAACTGAAGACATGCGTGGAAAAATAGACTAACCCTCAAATGTCAAAGCTTAGAGATAAGTGTTACCGTCTGTTGATGTGTGCGGAAAGTGTCCAAATTAACATTGGTCTCACCTCTACATATTACATTAGGAAATTGAGGGGTGTGATCAAAGTCAATTTTAATAGTTCCCGTTCGCAGCAATAGGTGGCAACACTCATCTCTACGTTTTTTTACACTTGAGGGTTACACAATTTTTCTGCGCATGTCTTCAATTTAAAAAGTAAAAAACAAGTTCATTGTACTTATTTCTACTCATTAACTATTTACGCGTCCATTTATAAAAGCCAACTTACACAGCAACATTTCATATGTAAGTGAATTACAAAAGCACCAGTGTTCGTCCTAGAGAGTCTTGAAGAGACCCTTTTACAAAGCTTAAAATTTTAACAAATGTTTAGAGATTTATATTAATCACATACATAAAACTGATTTTTTTGTGATTCACATGGTCCTTTGTTGTTACCAATTCACACTTTAATGGAACAAGGTGTAAAGGAACTTTTATCAACAAACGAAATACACGATACCCTCCAAATTCCGACAACATTTGAAATTTATTTCATTTTTAAGCTGAATAAAGTAATTCAGGTGATATTTATGAACGTATCTAGCCTTTGATCTCGAAATTTATCGTATTTATAATTTTTTTCATAGATAGATATTTTGAACCATTATAAGAAGTACCCTGAAAATTATTTTTTACAAATTCTTCAGAAAACAGTGCAATGCAAACTACAATATTCATTGTTAATTTTAACACTTATTGCTAGTATCAAGTCACATCCTATGTCACAAATCATAGTTTCTTATGTTGTAAATCGATAGCAAAATCTATATCAAATTTTAACAGCAAATACGAAACCTCAATAAGGGCAAATGTTCAAACTTTTTCCATCAACTATGTATCGAAGAAGACGTTAACCAAACAAACACTGTGAAAAAAGCCACTACATCAAGTGTAAACTGTATTACCAAACGTGAGCACAAGTTCGTTCTTTTAACGTTAGTTCCAGGACGATCGATAAATTTGATCCTCCTACGTTTTCTTTTGCACACAGCCTGTCGAGGCAGTCGTAATTTGGTTAGTTTTGTGGCAACACCTACGAGTCTCTTAGTGAGATAAGTTCTATTAGAACAAGTTCTTCAGAATCTGATGATCACAGAAGTTAAGTCGCGTAGTTCTCAGAGCCATTTGAACCATTTTTGTTCGCTATTGTCTGTGTAAAAGTGCTTTCGGGGCTCGTAGCATTTATATACACTGACGGAAAAGAATTGCATCACCAGGATGGAGTTGTGCGACATACGAATTTTGGTAGGCGTGTTTGTACATCTGAAAGATGGTGTCTATTCTATTTTCTCGCAAGTCACATAAAAGTGGCGCTAGTAGTGCCTCTTATGAGGTGCAAATCAGGTTTGTTTCAAATCCACGCCTTAATGGTCGTGAGAGTTAATTATCTTTGAGACTGGACGTTGAGAGTCGGTTTCTCAGGATGGGGCCGGATAAGGTTACGATTGTGGGTGGGGCCGTAATCAGTTACTCTCGGTTGCACAACACATATGTAAACTTTATTTAAAGAAATTAGAATTTTAAAACAATCTCTTTAAAAAAACGCGCATCTGTCTGTATGACGGCTGAAGGCCTTATCACAGAAAAAAAATCCACGATTTTAGGGCCAAAGGCCACCAACAATAACCTCAAACAATAAACGGCTGAAAGACTGAATCAGAAGTCAGAAGGACAATTCCAAATAGTACATATTGAGATAAATACTTCGTTTTAAAACAAACTGTAACACGGCTGAAGGCCTTATTATAAAAGAAGTGAAATTATTACTCGGCTGAGGGCCACACCAACAATAACTAGAAAATTACAAATATCCTTAAAACATACATCTCAATCTAAGGAATTAGGACAAGTGGTTCTCAGCAAGTGTTCCAAGGGTCGGCCTGGGAAGTTAACTCAAACACAAGGTAAGGTGAGACTGGCAGCCAAGAGCTGTACTCACGTAACAGGATGGCAACTCAAACCAGGGGAAGCTTAAGCGCCGATCGACCGACTAACCATTCCGCTTAACGGCCGATCACCGGTACCACAATGGAATATTTTCAGGCAAGGCGAAGAGACTGACAGCACTACGTCTTCAGAAAACACACAAGGCTGGAGGAAACACTAGAACCAAGGTAGATCTAAAAAAAAAAAATGCACAGTTCAATATAAGAGCCTGCTGAACTACATACTGTGTCGGACAGAATCAACAGGACGAGGAAAGGTACACTCCAGGAAAGGTACGCTAACCTCCAGGGCAGGTAACTGGGGCATTAGCGGTCAAAAGGCAGAAAATACCGCTGGATGCACTTGACTAATAAGAATAATACTAAATTCAATGATGAATAACAAATAGAGAAAGACGGCTGCAATATTTCACTGCCTCAAAACACTTCACTCGTTACACCAGGCCCAGTGGCCCTGGGAGCAACAACCCGCTGACCAAACGCGACCGAGCGAGGTGGCGCAGAGGTTAGCCCACTGGACTCGCATTCGGGAGGACGATGGTTCAATCCCGCATACGGCCATCCTGATTGAGGTTTTCCGTGATTTCCCTAAATCGCTCCAGGCAAATGCCGGGATGGTTCCTTTGAAAGGGCACGGCCGACTTCTTTCCCCGTCCTTCCCTAATCCGATGAGACCAATGTCCTTGCTGTTTGGTCTCTTCCCCAAAACAACCCAACCCAACCCAACTAAACGCGAGATCTCAGAATGATTGAGGTTGCATTAGCAGTTAACTCCCCACTCAACATAAACATCCAGGGTTCGGTGTACAACGCAGTCGTCGCCCTCGCAGCTACCTCTCCTCGATCCGGCAGTGGCAGCACGCCGCCATCGGCCCCAGCTTGCCCGCGTGCTGCACAGAGCTGCTCGCTGCTGTGCCCCAACCGACCTGACGTCCGCTCGCAACTCTTGACTCCACACAACGCGACCCGGAAATACTAGCGGTCGCTCCAAAGATAGTACCGCAGTACTCTTATTGATAAACGCTGCTGCTACCACTCACGGGCAGGCAATCCAACAACTTAGTGACGCCAGTAAATCGAATAAGAAACGAGATGCCGTAACCGCAGTGACAAGATGACAAGCAGTAAATGGCATGAACACGACCCGCGCACGGCTCAGATGTGATGAGCTGATGTTAGTCAAGAATGCGTTTAAGACGCCATTATCAGCACCTCGCTGGATTTTAACGAGGGTTACGAGAAACTAAATATTCATTCTATGATATTGCAGAAAGACTTGGGCGGAATGTAGCCACTGCACATGATCGCTTGCAGCGGTGGTCATGAGAATGTGCGATAGCAAGAGGACCAGGCTCCAGCTGGAGTGGCGAGTGTGGCCGAGCGGTTCTAGGTGCTTCAGTCTGCAACCGTGCGACCGCTATGGTAGCAGGTTCGAATCCCTCATCGGACATGGATGTGTGTGATGTTCTTAGGTTAGTTAGGTTTAAGTAGTTCTAAGTTCTAGGGGACTGATGACCGCAGATGTCAAGTCCCATAGTGGCACTATCGAGAGGGAAGACAATAGTGTTCGGCATATGGCTCTGGCACATTGTACTGCATCTACAGCAGTAATTTGAGCGGCAGTTGGCGCCACTGTGACACAACGAACTTTTACGTATCTGGGACGTCAAGGGCAGCTCCGAGCCAGACGCTCTATAACGTGCCATCCACTGAACTCACACCACCACCATTTGTGACTTCAGTGGTGTCAAGCGAGAGCTCACTGGAGGGCAGGGTGGAGATCTGTTGTGTTTCCTAATGATAGCTGGTTCTGCCTCGCTGCCAGTGATGGCTGTGTGCCGTTTGCTGTTAGGAGGGGGCCAGTTGAGGGTTTGCAACTGTGCTGCCTACCTGCTATAAACGCTTTACCTACACAAGGAGTTATGGTTTGGAATGCGATTTCGTATGACAGCAGGGGCACGTCCGTGGTTACCCGACGCACCCTGACTGCAAATTTGTGCGTCAGGCTGACGATTCGACCTCTTGTGTTGCCATTCACGGACAGCATTCCAGGGGGTGTTGTTGAACAGCATAATTTTTGCCCACTTACCGTTGTTGTAACGCAATATACTCCACAGAGTGTCGATATGTTGTCTTGGCGTGATCTCTCACCAGATCTGGCTCTAATCGAGTAAATATGGAACATCATCGGACGACAACTCCAGTGCCATCTACAATCACCATTAAGCATTCCTGTATTCACTGATCAAGTGCAAAAGGCATGGAACTCCATCAAATGTTCAAATGTGTGTTAATTCCTAAGAGTCAAACTGCTGAGGTCATTGGTCCCTAGACTTACACACTACTTAAACTAACTTAAGCTGATAACAACACACACATATACCCATGCTCGAGGGAGGACTCGAACCTCCGGCGGGAGGGGCCGCGCAATCCGTGACATGACGCCTCAAACCGCGCAGAACTCCACGCGGCGGAACTCCATCCAACAAACTGACATGCGGCACCTCTACAACACGAAGCATGTACGTTTGCATGCTTGCAGTCAACATTCTGGCACTTACACCGGTTATTAATGTACCAGCGTTTCACATTTGCAATGGCTTATCTCGCGCTTGCATTAACTTGTGAACTTGCAATGTTTATCTGTTAAATATGTTACTTAGACAAATTTATTCCTAAAATTTCATTACTGTACATTAATTATTGTTTGGTGTTGTGATTTTTTTCCGTCAGTGTATTTGTGTTACCTAGTCATTCCATTTGTAATAAATTCCATGTGTTGTAGTTGGATTATTTATGTGTTGGTGTTTTCATGATCAGTCGCAATTGTTCGTTTCTGTTACCTCGTTATCTACACCACAATTTGCAGAAAGAAACCAGCACACACAATACTCAAACTGAGAAAAACATATTTGACATTAGAAGGAAATAAATAACTCACAAATGAAAGTTGTGAAGTCTTAATAGCTCTTATGAATTTAATATTATTGGACTTACGATCTTCAGGCGCTGCAGCGTAAATTGTTTTACTGTTTTAATGTTTGTAAATGGCTTATAATGCAAAGGAGACAAGGAACAAACCTAACTTTAATTTTGTTGCACGTTTATTCAGCGTCGGCACCTAGTATATCATTTTTTTCCTTCTTCTGCACATTTAACGCTTTCATGATACGTTTCATATACCCTGTTTTTGAGATCCTCTGCTGAAGGTTTGCAATTTGGCCTGAAAGAGTTACTCATGGACGACATGTATTCAAAAGTTTGATTAACATATAGCTTTCTGAAAAATGTACGTGGGATAGGCATGTCCAATGGGACTCAAGTGGGCTGTTGTGCTGAAGAATTATTCTGAAAATTTACTTTATATGATTGAAATTATTTTTAATTATCTTTAATGAACCGAAAATATTAAAGATGTTTTATTGATAGACTGTAATGCTCCACGTACACCTTTATCGGTAGAACATTGTAAAGCTTAAAGTAACTGAGAGTTTGAACAATTTTCTTGTTTGTGAGATTAGTCATCTTTTTTCATTTCTTCATCTGAAATGCTCAGAATGCCTACTGGGAACGCCCTCTGTGGCACCTGTTAGCCTGACAGATTACTTGCATTACGTCGTCGTCCTCCTCCTCTTCCAACTTACGTTCGTTCACAGAAAGGGGGAGGGGGGGTATGTGGAACTAGGAATATTCCTATTCTTCTAGCGATTTATTTCTGCTGGAAAACTTACTCATTACACATCATCAGTTGATCTAACAAAAGCAGAAAGATACCAAATACTTCCTGCAGAAATGTGTTAACACTCGTAATGTGGTGAAATGAAACACAACTATTGTCATTGATCGAAACATGATATACAAGAGAAAATTAATGAAACGTTAATAAAAACTGCGAATAAAATAAGAAAGTGTTGCAGGGGAGCTGTGGTCGCTTTATGTGCAGGGGCCAAGCACGGAGTATGGGGTAATGGTTTGGAGAAACGCTCCAAGGCATTAGAAACAGAGCCGTATCCGTAATATTTGTTCACCAGTATGAATACACGGAACAATAAAGCTGCAGTGCAGTGCAGTGTTCAGGTTGCCTGCACGAGACGTTCTGCGTACAGTGCGGCCATATACGTCAGCACTCTTGTAGTAGTAGTAGTAGTAGTAGTAGTAGTTTCATTCATCCGTAGATCTCTTTTTACAGGGATATAGGACATGTCAAATTATTTACAAATTTAGATCAATTTAAAATGAGCTAATTCGTATACACATGTATTTACAGACTTCTAGTTAGAGACAATCACTAGATTTACTCTCGGTATACAATACTTCTTTTTCCAAATAACTTATTAAATAATGTAATGCCACATTGTTCACTCATATCTCACTATCAGCCACTGCACACAATATACACACATTGTTTCATAACACTTCATTCACTACACACACACACACACACACACACACACACACACACACACACACACACAGGTGATCTCTGGGCCATTTTCTGTACCGCAACTTCCCATTTGCTATCCTGAAAAACTGAGTCAGCATCCCTCCATAATGATATACACACATTGTTTCATAACACTTCATTCACTACACACACACACACACACACACACACACAGGTGATCTCTGGGCCATTTTCTGTACCGCAACTTCCCATTTGCTGTCCTGAAAAACTGAGTCAGCATCCCTCCATAATGAGTGGGATGTTGAGCTCAGAAAGCGGAAGACGTGTTAGTATTGTGGTATGCATAGCTTGGGGGTAAGTATTTCTAGAAAGGAAAAAAAGAAGAAAAAAAGTGAAGGTGTTATGTTGAATGTTGGATATTTTAAAATCATTATTATTTATTTGTATAACTTTTTTTATCAATCCCCTACTCTGTTTTAGCTAAGTGATCCTTCAATGTATAAAATGTATTGCATAACAGGCACTTTTTAGCTGCCTTTTTAAATAAGTGTATTTTTCCAACTTCTTTAATCTCTTTTGGTAATTTATTGTACAGTTTTATTCCTTGGTAGAAAATGCTGTTTTGAGTTTTATGTTTATTTATTCTTGGTAAATGTAAGTTGAGTCTATCTCTTGTTGCATGGTCATGGACAGAGCTGTTTGTGCAGTAATTACCAATGTTATTTTTGATGTGTACAACTGACTGGTAAATGTATTCACACACACACACACACACACACACACACACACACACACACACACACACAGATGATGGTCCGTCGCATGCTTAGGTGATGGTAGATGACTGTGTGGTCTAGGATGTCGTTTTCACGAAGGTTAGGCCTTGGTAATCTCACAGGTCATCCACGAATGACTATCAGCGAGAGGAGGACTCCCGTCATACCCGTCTCCTTATCATCCAAGATGTCCCAGTAGGCGGCAACAGCAGACCACAGCACCGCTACGGTCGCAGGTTCGAATCCTGCCTCGGGCGTAGATGTGTGTGGCGTCCTTAGGTTAGGTCAGTTTAAGTAGTTCTATGTTCTAGGGGACTGATGACTTCGGATGTTAAGTCCCATAGTACTCAGAGCCGTTTGAACCAAGCGGACCACACCTGTGATCTGTGCCAGGTTAGCTGCGTATCAACAAGCAAGTAGCAGGCAGACCATCGGCGAACATCTTGTCACGGTTTCAGTGAAGCTCAACGGACTGACATTCTCTCTGGTTCTACCAGCACGGACAGAATGACGGCACGAGGCCCCGAAAGCGTCGTTACTTAAAGAGCGGAGCACATGCCTATGATGCCGTGAAAGATTCATCCATACATGAATTTTTTGAATCATTACTAACTTTATTAAAATGGTTCAAATGGCTCTGAGCACTATGGGACTCAACTGCTGTGGTCATTAGTCCCCTAGAACTTAGAACTACTTAAACCTAACTAACCTAAGGACATCACACACATCCATGCCCGAGGCAGCATTCGAACCTGTGACCGTAGCAGTCGCACGGTTCCGGACTGCGCGCCTAGAACCGCGAGACCACCGCGGCCGGCACTAACTTTATTAATAATTATAGTACAGAGTAATATCTCCAGTTACACTTACATTTTCAGCAAGTACACCAAGTGCTTTCATCCATACATGAATTTTTTCATCATTACTAACTTTTCTACAGGAGCGTGTGTGCAGTGTAAAAGGCATGTTACTATAAACATAGCTAAACTTTGGGTCTTCGGATCAATACCACAATGCCACGTCTTATGGCGATGACATCTCGATCGGCGAAGGATTCAAGTCCGGGAAGGGAGGCTTTTCACAACGAACGATGGCTAGGGTAAACCAACCACTAC
Organism: Schistocerca gregaria; assembly: GCF_023897955.1. Lineage (NCBI taxonomy): Eukaryota > Metazoa > Arthropoda > Insecta > Orthoptera > Acrididae > Schistocerca > Schistocerca gregaria. Next base: position 386,850,294 of record NC_064924.1, read on the forward strand.
CAGAATTTCCAGTAGCGACGTCGAGAGTAAAATTAACCCTGCAGCCACGGAAGAATATAGGTCCATTTAATACATCGAGATGTCATCGTCTACAAGACGTGGCATTCTGGTATTGATCCGAGGACCCAAAGTAGACCCAGCTAAGTTTATAGTAACATGCCATTTACATTGTATACACGCTCCTTTACAAAAGTTAGTAATGATGAAAAAATCCATGTACGGATGAGAGGACTTGGTGTGCTTGCTGAAAATGAGCGAATATACATCAACCTCCAAATTTACTGAATGAGCAAACCAACATAAAGCACAAAAAGTACCTTGTAAAACAAGGAAAAGGGGAAAGTAATAAATCAGACATAGTAAATAACACATTTCCATTGGAACAACGATAACAACATGAAAGGTATAGAACAAAGAAATAACACCAAGAAAACATCACCAATCATAGACAATAACAAAATTATTACGAGAAATAAAAATATGTCATGAAAATGAACAAATTTCAGGCAAAGACATAATCAGAACCAAACTTATAAAAATAATAAGAAACCGAATTTCCAGACACTTCTTTATAATGGTAACTATTTAAGCACGTAATATCTCTGAGCCACTGTCATCCAATCCGTCAAGATAAAAATAGCATACATAAAAACCGATTAAGTCAGATATACCAGGTATACTTCTCCAGCATACATCTAAGGAGAAACCAATAATTCTACGAAAATACAGGACATGGCAGCAACGATATTACAAGGAAGGTAAAAATGCCAAACGAATGTATTATAGCTTTCCTGATCGTAGTTACAGACCACTACATTAAGACCACCATTTAGTTATGTATTTACAGAGCACTTGATGGTGGCAGTATGCCCAAATGGGTTCATCGAAAGTGATCTGTAAAATAAAAACCATTTAATCAGCAGTGTAACTGGCTGTTATTCATAATAACCATGTCATTAGAAGACATGTTTTGCACTGCGGGGCCCAAAGAACAATAGAATATGCGCTCATTTATTGGTCTCGTCAGCGACCCTCGCCTTACTGTGGTGGATCGATAATTATTCTGGGTTGCCAAGTTCTGGTCTTTCTGTAACGCTTGACTATTGCAGTGGCACTTGCAGTTATGGAGTGTTATTTCATGCTGCCCTGTTACTGTGTATCGCGGCGTTTGCTCTTTCGCTTCCCTTGCTCAGAGATTGTGTGGCAATACGCACATGGTGTGCTGTCTTCTGCTAAATCGACAGGACATTGTGTTGACATTCTGATTGTCTCACCGGACCCGTGCTGGCTCCTCGGCACTCAGCTCCTTGCCTAACGCTTTAAAAATGTTAGGTGTGCAGACCGAATTCATTCTGCGGCGCAACGCTCATCCCTTCTTCCAAAGAGTTCGCTACGAATTTTCCTCTCATTATCCTCCACAACAGTCTCATACTTTTAATTATAGATGTGTATAGTGTGCTCATTGCACCAACGTTTTTGCTTGTTTGAGTTGACCAAAAAGGATCCCCTTTTAGTTCTTTAATTCTATACCACTGATCCTAAGTTTTGCTTCACTGAACACTTTTCAAAGTTACGCTAAGCTATTCCTATATCTGTCCTTGCAGGATATCACAAATTTACAGTTTTTGTTAGTGTATACTTTCCGTTTTATGTCAGTTAACAATTCAGCAGGTATCTGATGTGTCGATGGCTCTTGAGAATCGATATTTCTACGTTCGAGACTAAAGCAAAGTACGCAAATTGCTATTAGAATCATGGGAAGACTCGTGGTTGTAATGTTTATTGTTATGACATTTCGATGTCGGGTCTCTTCATATTGCTGAACGTGTTGAAACATTTTTCCCGTGGAAATTTTCCGTTGCTGAGATGCAATTAATTTATCTAAAGAGTGTATAAGGTCAGGATTTAGGATATTGTCGAGATAGGTTAGATTTTGTGCTGGCATTACTTGAACGGTTTCCTTGGTCAGTGCAACGCAGAGTGGATTAGTCTGAGTACAGTCGTACCTGTGAGCCTAGCTGGTAGACGAAATTTCGTCCCGGCTATCTCACAAGTTGTGCCGTTAAACAATGTGCCGTTATGTAATCTGAACACTGAGCCATTAGGTTTCCCATTCTCATAGCAATTCATGATCACGATTTTCAGTGAAGAAACTGAGTAGATCCAATGTCCTCCTACCTTCTGAAAATGATGCCTCGTGGCTAGCTCTTTATTCGCACGAAGTAATGACCGCTTTCGACAGGGGATCTCAAGTTGATTCCGTATTTCTAGATTTCCGGAAAGCTTTTGAAACAGTTCCTCACAAGCGACTTCTAATCAAGCTGCGGGCCTGTAGGGTGTCGTCTCAGTTGTGCGACTGGATTCGTGATTTCCTGTCAGGAAGGTCGCAGTTCGTAGTAATAGACGGCAAATCATCGAGTAAAACTGAAGTGATATCAGGTGTTCCCCAGGGAAGCGTCCTGGGACCTCTGTTGTTCCTGATCTATGTAAATGACCTGGGTGACAATCTTAGGTTGTTCGCAGATGATGCTGTAATTTACAGTCTAGTAAGCTCGTTTTGTATTATCACGTAATAGGGGAGAGAGTGTGACAGATATGATACGCGAATTGGGACGGAAATCATTAAAGCAAAGACGTTTTTCGTCGCGGCGAGATCTATTTACGAAATTTCAGTCACCAACTTTCTCTTCCGAATGCGAAAATGTTTTGTTGAGCCCAACCTACATAGGTAGGAATGATCATCAAAATAAAACAAGAGAAATCAGAGCTCGAACAGAAAGGTTTAGGTGTTCGTTTTTCCCGCGCGCTGTTCGGCAGTGGAATGGTAGAGAGATAGTATGATTGTGGTTCGATGAACCCTCTGCCAAGCACTTAAAGATGAATTGCAGAGTAATCATGTAGATGTAGATGTAGGTGTAGATGAGACTGTGGTATAGGTCCCCTAGTGGCATGCTAATAAATTATTAACACTTCTCGAGTCTTCACTCGTACTCATTTACCCAATGTGTAAGGGTGAATTGTATAACACCGATATTGCGTATTCCTTCCACTGTCACTCGGACCAAAACGTAGAACTTTGATTTGTCCGAATTCACTTCCACAGTTGCTGTGTTGTAAAATATGGCAAAGTTCTTTTCCGTCACTTCTGTCAGATGTTGTAGTTTCGCAGGAAATTATTTTTCCGCTAGGCACAGATCTGCCAGCCCTGCCAGAAATTATTGTGGCACTAATAGTACCGAACTTCGTTGTCTGTCTACTGCACGGTAACTGCTTGTTGTAATGACTCCTACTACCATTCTTGCATCGCTGAGTCTATCCGCCAGTGCTCATAATAGGCTGGCTGCTACTAGTAAACTCAGCCGACTTTTTATTTCTCCCAAATCACTGTTACTGTTTTCATCGTATCCCTGGGGTACTGGACTAACTCTGTCGTCAACTCACGTACTATTTTGGTGTTATTCAGAGCTCCCCATTTTAAATTCGACATCGCGGATTTGGAGGTACCTGACATCAGTCGCACTTGTCCAGTCATGTTACTTAGTTTCGTAATATCCTCTTTTCCTACAAATCCTCTTTTCCTACAGACTCTCTTGCGTGTCCAGCCGGGCGTATTCGATATTTTTTGTCAGTATCCCGACTGGTTTAATGCGGTCCACCACGAATTTCTCTCCTGTGCCAACTTCTTCATGTCAGAGTAGCAACCAACGTCCTCAGTTATTTTCTGGATGTATTCCAATTTCTGTCTTCCTCTACAGTTTTTACCCTCTACAGCTTCCTCTAGTACCATGGAAGTTATTCCATGATGTCCTAACATCCTATCCCTTCTTCTTGTTAGTGTTTTCCATACATTCTTTCCTCGGCGATTCTCCGGAGGAACCCCTCATTCCTTACCTGATCAGTCTACCTAATTTTCAAAATTTTTCTGAAGTTCCACATCTCAAATGCTTCGATTCTCCTCTCTTCTGGTTTTCCCACAGTCCATGTTTCACTATCACACAATCTGATCCAAACGTATAGTCTCAGAAATTTCTTCCTCAATTTAAGGCCTATGTTTTACACCAGGAGACTTCTATTGGCCAGGAATGCCTTTCTTCCAGTGCTTGTCTGCTTTTGATGTCCTCCTTGCTCCGTTCGTCACAAGTTATTTTGCTACCTAGGTAACTGAATTCCTTAACTTAATCTAGTTTGTGACCACCAACCCTGATGTTAAGTTTCTCGCTGTTCTCATTTCTCCTACTTCTCATTACTTTCGTCTTTCTTCGATTTATTCTTAGTCCATATCCTGTACTCAGTCTGTTCATAACTGATTAACTTATATCCTTTCACCTTGAATCTTTCTTTTATTTCCGCCATTGCTTCATCGATTTATAGATTGAACAGTATGGGCGAAAGACTACACTCGCGTCATACACTCTTTTTAATGCGAACTGTTCGTTCTTTGTCTTCCATTCTTATTATTCCCTCTTGGTTCTTGTTCATATTGTATATCACCGTCTTTCCCTATACGTTACACCTATTTCCTCAGAATTTCGAGCATTTTCGAACATTTTCACACTGTCCAACGCTTTTTCCAGGTCAACAGATCCTATGAACGTTTCTTGAGTTTTCTTTATTCTTGCTTCCATTGTCAACCACGGCGTCAGAATTGCCTCTCTGGTGCCTTTACCTTTCCTAAAGCCCACTTATCATGATCTAACAGATCCTCAATTTTCTTTTCAGTTCCTCTTGTATTGTTCTTGTCAGCAACTTGGACGCATGAGCTGTTAAGCTGACTATGCAATAATCTTTGCACTTGTCGGCTCATGCTTGGACGATGTTTTTCCGAAAGTCAGATGGTATATCGTCAGACTCATACATTCTACACACCAACGTAAATAATAGTTTCGTTACCACAGCCCCCAACGATTTTAGAAATTCAAATGGAACGTTACCTATCCCTTCTGCCTCATTTGATCTTAAGTTCACCAAAGCTCTTTTAAATTCTAATTCTTATTTTGGGTCCCCTATTTCTTCTCTACCGACCATGAGAAAAAGACTGAATAACCGACGAAAGGACAAAGTTCTACGAGACAGGGAGTGGAATGTCAGAAGCTTGAACGTGGTTTGGAAGCTAGAAAATCTGAAAGAGAAATGCATAGGCTCAATCTAGATGTGGTGGGTCAATGAAATGAAACGGAAAGAAGACAAGAATTTCTGGTCAGATGAGTATAGGGTAATATCAACAGTTGCAGAAAATGGTATAACGGGAGCTTGATTCGTTATGAATAGGAAGGTAGGGCAAAGAGTTTTTACTGTGGACAGTTCAGTAATAGGTTTGTTCTTATTAGAATCGACGGCAAACCAACACCGACATGCCAATGTCGCAAGCTGAAGATGAAGAGACAGAGAAAGTATATGAGGGTATTGTAAGGGTAATACAGTTCGTAAACGGAGATGAAAAACTAATAGTTATGGCGGACTGGAAAGCAGTTGTAAGGGAAGGAGTAGAAGAAAAGGTTGCAGGAGAGTATGGGCTTGGGACAAGGAATGAGAGAGAAGAAAGACTAACTGAGTTCTGTAATAAATTTCAGCTAGTAACAGCGAATACTCCGTTCAAGAATGATAAGATGAGGAGGTATACTTGGAAAAGGCCGTGTGATACGGGAAAATTTCATTTAGATTACATCATGATCTACAGAGATTCCGAAATCAGATGCTGGATTGTAAGGCCTACCAAGAGGGAGATATAACTCAGGCCAAAGTGTAGTAGTGTTGAAGAGTAGGCTGAAGTTTAAGAAATTAAACAGGGAGCATCAATAAGCAAAGAAGTGGGATACGGAAGTAATAAGGAATGACGAGATACGCTTGAAGTTCTCTAAGGCTGTAGAAACAGCATTAAAGAGTAGCTCAGAAGGCAGTACGATTGAAGAATAATGGACATCTCTAAAAAGGGCAATCACAGAATTTGGAAAGAAGAACATTGATAAAAGGAACTGCGAAGAAACCATGGGTAGCAGAAGAAATACTTCAGTTGCTCGATGAAAGAAGGAAGTTCAAAAATGTTCAGGGAAATTCAGGAATACAGAAATACAACTCGACGAGAATGAAATAAACAGGAAATTCAGGGAAGTTAAGACGAAATAGTTGCATGAAAAATGTGAAGAAATCGAAAAGAAATGATTGTCGAAAGAACTGACTCAACATTTACGAAAGTCAAAATAACCTTCGGCGAAATTAAAAGCAATGATAGTAACCACTAAGAGTGCAACGGGAATTCCACTGTTAAATGCAGAGGAGAGACCGGATAGATAGAAAGAGTACATTGAAGGCCTCTATGTGGGGGAAGATTTGTCTGATGAGACAGAAGAAGAAACAAGAGTCGATTTAGAAGAGGTAGGGGATCCAGTATTAGAGTCCGAATTTAAGAGAGTTTTGGAGGACTTAAGATCAAATAAGACAGAAAGGATGGATATAAATCCATCAGAATTTCTAAAATAATTGGGGAAGTGGCAACAAACCGACTATCACGTTGGTGGGAAGAATGTGTGAGTCTGGCGACATAGTGACTTCCGGAAAAATATCATCCACAGAATTACGAAGACTGGAAGAGCTGACAAATGTGGGAATTATCGCACAGTCAGGTTAACAGCTCATGCAACCAAGTTGCTGGCAAGAATAATACTCACAAGAATGGAAAAGAAAATTGAGGACGTGTTAGCTCACGATCACTTTGGCTTTAGGAAAGGTAAAGGCACCAATGAGGCAATTCTGACGTAGCGGTTGATAATGGAAGCAAGAATAAAGAAAAAGCGAGGTATGTTCACATGGTTTGGAAAAAGCGTTAGGCTATGTAAAATGATGTAAGATATTCAAAATTTTCAGAAAAATAGGAATACGTTATAGGGAGAGGAGGATAATACACAATATGTACAAGAGCCCAGAGGGAATAATAAGAGTGAATGATCAAGAACGAAGTGCTCAAATTAAAAAGGGTGGAAGAAGAGACGTAGTTGTTGTCCCTGTTGTTCAATCTGTACATCGAAAAATCATTGACTGAAGTAAAAGAAAGGTTCAGCAATGGAATCAAAATTCAAGGTGAAAGGATATCAATGATACGATTCTCTGATGACGTTGCTATCCTGAGTGAAAGTGAAGAAGAAATACATGATCTTCATCAGGTTACCCTCCATTCAGAAGGCTGTTGCACGCAGCGACTGTTATATCAACTTATAAATAATAGATTTCAACTATCAGTCGTCCTTTTGAAATTTTACTGGCATATCTGGATTTCAGCTAGAAACTAGCCATTCTCAATGCACTATCATCTTTGACCAATGCATGTAATGCCTCTTGGTCGGGCTTCATTCGCAGTTCATAGAGTATTCAATTAACTGCATGCGTATCTCCTCATTCCTTAGTACCTCCGTATACCACTTCTTTGCGCGTTGTGGTCTGAGTCTGTATCTGATCCCGGATTCGCCTTAAAATCTAATACCTGTGGAATCTTTACCTGGCCATGATGGAATCCAGCTGCAATCTTCCCGTATCTCCCGACCTTTTTCAAGTATACATCCTCCTCTTGTGATTCTTGAACAGAGTATTCGCTACTTTTAGCTGAAACTTGTTACAGAACTCAATTGTTATTTTTTCTCTTTCTTTCCTACTACCATGCCCATAGTTTCCCGTAACCTTTTCTTCTACTTCTTCCCCTACAATCTCGTTCCAGTCTCATTTGCACTTATTCCATTCCCCCACTACCTGGCCACATGCCGCGTCAGGTGGAGTGGGGAGGGGACATGACCGCAATGTGCTGTGCACCAGATACTGTATTTCGACATGCAGGGGATAGGCAGAGTAACGTGAACAGTAGTAGTAATGGGATGGTGCTGTTTGACGATCAACAACGCAGGTAAGGCACGTGTCGCGCTTGTCTGTGCGTGTTCAGTACGGATTAGGCATCAGTGCAGGTTGTTTACGAGTAGTGCATACTTCGTATTTGCAGTCAAGGCGAGGTCGAGGTGTAGTTTAAGAGCTAGTATACACTCCTGGAAATTGAAATAAGAACACCGTGATTTCATTGTACCAGGAAGGGGAAAATGTTTGACACGTTCCTGGGGACAGATACATCACATGATCACACTGACAGAACCACAGGCACATAGACACAGGCAACAGAGCATGCACAATGTCGGCACTAGTACAGTGTATATCCACCTTTCGCAGCAATGCAGGCTGCTATTCTCCCATGGAGACGATCGTAGAGATGCTGGATGTAGTCCTGTGGAACGGCTTGCCATGCCATTTCCACCTGGCGCCTCAGTTGGACCAGCGTTCGTGCTGGACGTGCAGACCGCGTGAGACGACGCTTCATCCAGTCCCAAACATGCTCAATGGGGGACAGATCCGGAGATCTTGCTGGCCAGGGTAGTTGACTTACACCTTCTAGAGCACGTTGGGTGGCACGGGATACATGCGGACGTGCATTGTCCTGTTGGAACAGCAAGTTCCCTTGCCGGTCTAGGAATGGTAGAACGATGGGTTCGATGACGGTTTGGATGTACCGTGCACTATTCAGTGTCCCCTCGACGACCACCAGAGGTGTACGGCCAGTGTAGGAGATCGCTCCCCACACCATGATGCCGGGTGTTGGCCCTGTGTGCCTCGGTCGTATGCAGTCCTGATTGTGGCGCTCACCTGCACGGCGCCAAACACGCATACGACCATCATTGGCACCAAGGCAGAAGCGACTCTCATCGCTGAAGACGACACGTCTCCATTCGTCCCTCCATTCACGCCTGTCGCGACACCACTGGAGGCGGGCTGCACGATGTTGTGGCGTGAGCGGAAGACGGCCTAACGGTGTGCGAGACCGTAGCCCAGCTTCATGGAGGCGGTTGCGAATGGTCCTCGCCGATACCCCAGGAGCAACAGTGTCCCTAATTTGCTGGGAAGTGGCGGTGCGGTCCCCTACGGCACTGCGTAGGATCCTACGGTCTTGGCGTGCATCCGTGCGTCGCTGCGGTCCGGTCCCAGGTCGACGGGCACGTGCACCTTCCGCCGACCACTGGCGACAACATCGATGTACTGTGGAGACCTCACGCCCCACGTGTTGAGCAATTCGGCGGTACGTCCACACGGCCTCCCGCATGCCCACTATACGCCCTCGCTCAAAGTCCGTCAACTGCACATACGGTTCACGTCCACGCTGTCGCGGCATGCTGGCAGTGTTAAAGACTGCGATGGAGCTCCGTATGCCACGGCAAACTGGCTGACACTGACGGCGGCGGTGCACAAATGCTGCGCAGCTAGTGCCATTCGACGGCCAACACCGCGGTTCCTGGTGTGTCCGCTGTGCCGTGCGTGTGATCATTGCTTGTACAGCCCTCTCGCAGTGTCCGGAGCAAGTATGGTGGGTCTGACACACCGGTGTCAATGTGTTCTTTTTTCCATTTCCAGGAGTGTAGTTACAAGGAAGGCAGATTGTGGGGGCCCGTTTAGCTGGAGCATCAGTAACCAAGACCGCTAATTTGTTGAATGTTTCAAAAGCAACTGTTTAAACAGTTCGACAGCCTACACAAAACATGGAAAGACGCATCATGTAAAAGTAATAGTGGACGCAAAACAAAACTAAATGACGTAGATCATCGTACGTTAACACGAATTGTGTCAAAACAACACAAACTACGGTGGCTAAAGTAACTGCAGAGCTCAATGGCCATCTTCTAGACCCCATATCTATTGGCACTGTCCGCCGAGAACTCCATAAGGTGAATATTCATGGCGAGCTGCTATTCCGAAACCATTAGTGACGACAAACAACGCAAAGAAGCGTAAAACATGGTGTCAGGAGTACAAATCCTGGACGCCAAAGGAAGCCTACAATCCTGATTGCTTGATTCCAAGGTTGAGCATGGAGGTGGAAGTGTGATGTGTGGGCAGCCATATTTTGGTATTCTGCTGGTCCCATCATTACTGTCAAAGTCCGTGTAACAGCCAACGTTTATGTGAATTTTTTAGGTGATCAGGCGCACCCCATAATCCTAATGTTGGTCCCCAACAATAATGTCACATTTCATGACGATAATGCACCCATTCACAGAGCCAGAACAGTAAAACCGTAGTACGAGGAACATGCAACTGTACTGCAGCGTCTTCCCTGGCCAGCACAGTCCCCGGACTTGAACGTTATCCAACCCTTGTGGGCGGTATTGAAGCGCAGACTAGGGAGTAGATTACCGCCTCTCTCTTTACTACAGGAGTTAGAAGAGGTTCTGATCGAAGATTGGTATTGTAAGTAGGCTGTTTAGGTTTTCTTGTTAGTAACGCCACATAGCGCTCGGTATGAAAAAATCACTGGCTGTGCCGTGTGCAGTCTGTGTTTAGTCTGCATTGTTGTCTGCCATTGTAGTGTTGGGCAGCGGCAGCTGGATGCTAACAGCGCGTAGCGTTGCGCAGTTGGAGGTGAGCCGCCAGCAGTGGTGGTGGACGTGGGGAGAGAGATGGCGGAGTTTTGAAATTTGTAAGAATTGGTGTCACGAACTGCTATATATATTATGACTAGTGAGGTAAATACATTGTTTGTTCTCTATTAAAATCTTTCATTTGCTAACTATGCCTATCAGTAGTTAGTGCCTTCAGTAGTTTGAATCTTTTATTTAGCTGGCAGTAGTGGCGCTCGCTGTATTGCAGTAGCTTGAGTAACGAAGATTTTTGTGAGGTAAGTGATTTGTGGAACGTATAGGTTATTGTTAGTCAGGGCCATTCTTTCGTAGGGATTTTTGAAAGTCAGATTGCGTTGCGCTAAAAAATATTGTGTTTCAGTTCAAGCACAGTCTTGTATAAATTTTTCAAAGGGGACGTTTCAGTATGACATTCCACATATCAGTGACAGAGTCTTCGTCACACCAGTTGCTGACGTCGTCGAACTGAAGGCTACGATACAAGCTGCTGTGGGTACTGTGGCAGAAAACATGTTACGAAACACTTGGCGGGATCTGGAAATCCACCTCGACAATCTCCGAGGTACCAAGGGAGCACACATTGAGGTTTACTAACGTAAGTGGTCTTAAAAAAAATCTATGTAACGGCATCAAATCTAAATTATTATATCAAACGATTATTCTGTAATAAATTGTTATAATCGGGGCAAGACTTTTTTCTCACTCTGTGCTTCTGCGTCCATGTGACGTGTGGGAAGTGTTTGTTTTTCGATAGCTGCGCCATAGGTTTCCTAGTGCGCGCTGTTTGGAGGCGCAGCTGGTCCCTCCTGGTAGAGCCTGGATCGAACGACGTGCAAACATTCTGTCTCTATACAGCATGGTGTTACGATATGTGATGCCCGTCTTGAATGTATGAAAAATCGCCGGAGGAGAGACCCTTACGGGCGAGAGGTAGGCAACCCTGCAAGGCGGAGACGTCGGACTAGCAGCGGACATACGGTAGACAGGCAAAATAATGTGAAAACCTATACTTACTTGGGAATGGTATATTAATAAGGGGTTGGACACCCATTTGCCAGTAATACAGCTATGATTCTTCTTGGAATACTGGCATATAATGATTGTATAGTCTCCAGTGGAATGTCATACCACTCTTCGATTAGAAACTCTTCTAACTCCTGTAGTAAAGAGAGAGGCGGTAATCTGCTCCCTAGTCTGCGCTTCAATACCGCCCACAAGGGTTGGAAAATGTTCAAGTGCGGGGACTGTGCTGGCCAGGGAAGACGCTGCAGTACAGTTGCATGTTCCTCGTACTACGATTTTACTGTTCTGGCTCTGTGAATGGGTGCATTATCGTCGTGAAATGTGTCATTATTGTTGGGGACCAACATTAGGATTATGGGGTGCACCTGATCACCTAAAAAATTCACATAATCGTTGGTTGTAACACGGCCTTTGACAGTAATGATGGGACCAACAGAATAGCATGATATGGCAGCCCACACCATCACACTTCCACCTCTATGCTCAACCCTGGAATCAAGCAATCAGGATTGTAGACTTCCTTTGGCGTTCTCCAAATGTAAACCCGGCCAGATGTTGGAAATAACGAACACGTGGATTCGTTGGACCATATGACGTATTTCCACTGATCAACCGTGCAGGATGTATACTCCTGACACCATGTTTTACGCTTCGTTGCGTTGTTTGTCGTCACTAATGGTTTCGGAATAGCAATGAATATTCGCTTTATGGAGTTCTCGGCGGACAGTGCCAATAGATATGGGGTCTAGAAGATGGCCATTGAGCTCTGCAGTTACTTTAGTCACCGTAGTTTGTGTTGTTTTGACACAATTCGTGTAAACGTACGATGATCTACGTCATTTAGTTTTGATTTGAGTCCACTATTACTTTTAAATGATGATGTCTTTCCATGTTTCGTGTATGCTATCGGACTGTTGAAGAAAAAGTTCCTTTTGAAACATTCAACAAATTGGCTGTCTTGGTTACTGATGTTCCAGCTAAAGGGGCCCTTACAATCTGCTCTCCTTGTAACTATGTTAGGTCTTAAACTCTTAAAATCCAAGATGGCCGCCGAGTGAGATCACAGGTATTTTCTTCGTCCGCTAAAATAACTTATTTAAGAGGAAATAGTGCCAAGTTTAAATATTCTTTGTTTTTATTACTTGCTGTAGTGTCCGTTCTTGTCATACAACTGAATATTAGCGTCCAAGCAGAGCTTGTTCTTGAAAAAACTTGTTCTTTAGCTGAGGTCCCGATAATCGCGACATAACCCGTAATTTTGCGTGACATAAACACAACAAATTCTATTCAAGTTTTCTTGATAGTACAAAAATCGTTTAAAAAAGACAGCTACTAGTTTCATCAGTGTCTATTGTCGCAATAAAAGTGTAATTAAACATTTCTAAATCGTATTTAACTAACACATTTCGTATTGTTTACTAGTTAGATAGACGCGATCTAGGTCTAAATTTTCCGAGTTATAAACGTTTAAAAACCTGACCAAACACGCCTGATAACTTAAATTCTCTAAAAGCAAAGTAATTACAAATTCATTCTTCTGTTTTTGCATCTCTAAATCAGTAGAAAAACAACAACCACCGCACATAAGATCTTTGTGTCGTTTTTTTTGCTTGCAGACATACAATCTCGCGACCTTGACAAATTTAAAACATTCTTTAAACTTAACTATTCTTTCGAAACTGACCATGAGTGAGAAATGTGGGAGCTGTTATAGGGTAGTGAGTAGAGAGATTTGTTGCCAATCTTGTAGGAAATATTTTCACTGGGGGGGATGCAGTGGGGAGAATGTTGGGAGAACAGAAGAGGCTCTCTCCTGGAACTGCAGAGTATGCAGTAGGAACATTTTGATTGGGGAGCAGGAAAGGAAAATCTGTGCCCTTCAGGCACAGTTGGAGGAAGCAAGGAAGGAACTGATAAGGATCAAGGGAAATAGGGGGGAGGAGGGTGGTTGGGAACTGGCAGCTGGTAGGAGGATAGGAAGAAAGAGAACGCGATCTGATAGTTTTATCATCAACACCAAAAACAGGTATCTGCCACTGCCAGAGTTAAGTGGAGAAGAGCCTCAGGTAGAACGAGGAGCAGGAAATGTGCAGCACACTTCAACCGAGGCCAAGAAGCCTAGGAATGTACAAAGTGTTAGGAAGAAGAAAGTGCTGCTGCTAGGTAGTAGCCATGGGCGAGGTGTAGGCCCTCAGTTACAGGAAAGTTTAGGGGCAGCGTACCAGGCCACCAGTATCTTCAAACCAAATGCAGGGCTAAGTCATGTGATAGAGGACCTAGGGTCTTTATGTAAGGATTTTACAAAAGAGGACCATGTAGTGATAGTGGGTGGGGCGGGAAACAGTTTGGACAGGGATGGGGCATATGAAATAGGTGGTGACCTGGACAAGATAGCTTCCCTGACTCATGGCACCAATGTACACTTTGTTGAGCTGTTCCGGCGTCATGATCAGCCACGCCTTGATGGAGCTGTGAGGCGAATCAATGTGGGGCTGGGGATGGCTCTGAGGACGGCCAACTTTGCTCATGTTTCTCTGGTGCCCGTCGGGACTATCAACAGATGGGGTTTCACTAGGCATGGCCTACACCTAAACAGGACTGGGAAGGGAAGATTGGTACAGCTGATTCATGAAAGTATAGGGGGTGGATCTCGGGCCACACATGGTCAAATACCGGTTGTCATAGGTAGGAAAAGTAGGTCTTTTTTAGGATAAATCCAGACAACAGGTTCCCCTGCCTAAAGAGTATCTCTAGCAGTTCAAAAAATACTGAAACAATCACTCACAAGACAGATGATAACACTTCAAAAATCACACATACCAGATGTCACAAAGAAAAACAAACCATCGGAAAGAGTAACATGGGGCATTTCACAGACTTAACAATCCTCCATCAAAACATGCAATCAATAAAAAATAAAATACAAGCATTAGAAGTTGAGCTCCAATCTTTGAACTGCACAGTAGTTTGTATTACTGAGCACTGGTGTAGAGACACAGAAATCCAACATGTAGTATTATCATTGTATGAAAGGGCAAACTCTTACTGCAGAACTACTTCAAGGGGTGGAGGCTCATGCATTTATATCAGAAAAGGAACACAGTTCAAATCTAGACATGACCTCAGTACAGTAAGTGAAGACAAACACATTGAAATATCAGCTATTGAATTATCAGGGCTCGATATCACCAAGAAATTAATCATTTTGTGTGTGTATAGATCTCCCAGTGGTAGTGTGGACACTTTTTTCAATAAATTAACAGAAGTTCTAGATAAAGTCTCAAGTACAAAGGTCAACATAATTCTGTGTGGGGACATAAACATCAACACTAATATCATAAATGAATCCAGCAGCACCTTCATAAATATCCTTCAAAGTTTTGGCATGTCCCTATTGGTCAATAGTGCAACAAGGGTTACTACAATGACTGCATCAGTAATTGACCATGTGGCCACAAATATAGACAGGGAAAAATGTGATGTAGCTGTAAAAGATCTCGGACTATCAGACCATCTCTGTCAAATAACAACAGTAAAATCAGGCATCGAATCATTCCCTAAAGTACAAGCCTATAAACGACATCTATCAGAAATCAAAATAAAAGATTTTTCAAAAGAACTAGAAAAACAAAGCTGGGATGAAGTGTATAAGGAAACCAATGTGAATATGAAATTCTCCAAATTCTCCACATTGTTTAACTTGAACTTTGAAACAGCATTTCCAAAAGTATGCATGACTGTATCAACATCTCACAAAAACAGATGGATAACAGCAGGTATTAAGAAGTCCTCCCAAACACTTAAACACCTCAGTTCCATGAAAAAGATTCACAATGATCCAGAATTCTTAAATTTCTATCATAGATACAAAAAGATTTATAGGAAGGTGCTGATTGCTGCAAAAAAGTCATTTAATGACAAAATAATATATAATGCAGAGAATAAAAGCAAAGCAGTCTGGGATGTTATAAAAAAGGAAACGGGGAGAGGCAAACAAACGCAGAATAACATACTGCTAAGGGAGGGGGATAAGGTAATAAATGATCCACAACACTTAGCAAACTATGTAAACGAGCATTTTTCAAGTATTGCAGAGAAGTTACAGCAAAAATTCCCCAAAACAAATATAACACCTGCAAAAATTGTTGCACTAGATACAATGATGTTACTTCCAACCACAGAGAATGAAGTCAATAAAACTGTTCAAAAGCTAAAAAATAAAAAGTCAGAAGGCTTAGATGATGTACCAATGTGTGTACTGAAACAATGCATAGGGATTATACAAGGCCCATTAACAAATATAATAAATGAATCCTTCACATCAGGGACATTTCCAGAGCAACTAAAACAGGCAAGAGTTGTACCTTTGCTTAAGAAAGGTAATGCAGAAGACATAGAAAATTACCGGCCCATTTCCCTGCTGTCAGCATTCTCAAAAATAATAGAAGCAATTATGAAAGACAGATTAATGAATTATCTGAATAAATACAATCTTTTAAGCAAATCACAGTTTGGTTTTCGAAGTGGCAAAAATACGGAGTCAGCCATAGTAGAATTCACAAAAGTTGTACTTAATGCTCTTGATAAAGATGAGTGTGTCACAGGCATATTTTTGGATCTTTCTAAGGCTTTTGATACAGTCGACCACAAGATTCTATTAAATAAATTAGAAGCATTAGGAATAAGAGGGGTAGCTAATGACTGGTTTCGATCATACCTAACAGATAGGGTACAAAGAGTAGAGATAACACATACTTCAAATAGATCTAAACATTTAGTAAAATACTTATCAGAACCAAAACATATTAATATAGGGGTTCCACAAGGTAGCATATTAGGACCAATGCTATTCCTGATATACATCAATGACTTTCCCAGTAGTGTTACTCATGGTGAGAAAATTCTCTTCGCTGATGACAGCAATATTATAGTCACTGAGAGAACAAGAGAACTCCTTACCGAGAAAGCAAATGAAACTCTCAAGGAAGTTTACGATTGGTCAATAAGCAACAAATTGACATTAAACATAAAGAAAACTAATGCCATGAACTTCAGTTTGAAGAGGAAAAATGACAATGTTAAATTAAATGTAGATGGCACCTCTATAGACTGTGTAACAAATGCAAAATTTCTAGGAATGAATATTGACTCTCAGCTGAAGTGGTGCGAACACACAAAGGTACTTGCAAACAGAATGTCATCAGCATGTTATGCCCTTAGAATTCTATCATCTGTGTGTAACATGCAGTGTCTTTTAGTTACATATTATTCATATGTACACTCAATTCTTAGCTATGGCATTCTTTTTTGGGGAACAAATCCACAAAATATGAACACAATTTTCAAACTCCAGAAAAGAGCCATAAGAATAATAACCAGAAATAGTAGTCGAGCTCATTGTAAAGATCTGTTCAAAACACTGGGAATTTTAACTGCTCCATGTGAACACATTTACCAGTCAGTTGTACACATCAAAAGTAACATTGGCAATTACTGCACAAACAGCTCTGTCCATGACCATGCAACAAGAGATAGACTCAACTTACATTTACCAAGAAAAAATAAACATAAAACTCAAAACAGCATTTTCTACCAAGGAATAAAACTGTACAATAAATTACCAAAAGAGATTAAAGAAATTTCAAAAATACACTCATTTAAGAAGGCAGCTAAAAAGTACCTGTTATGCAATACATTTTATACATTGAAGGATTACTTAGATGAAGCAGAGTAGGGGTTTGATAAAAAAAATGTTATACAAACAAATAATAATAACAATGATGATTATAAAACATCCAATATTCCACATAACACCTTCACTTTATTATTTTTCTTCTTTTTTCCTTTCTAGAGACACTCTCCCCTCAAGCTATGCATAGCACAATACTAACACCTCTTCCTCTTTCTGAGCTCAACATCTCACTCATTATGAAGGGATGCTGACTCAGTTTTTCAGGATAGCAAATGGGAACTTGCAGTACAGAAAATGGCCCAAGGATCACCTGTGTGTGTGTGTGTGTGTGTGTGTGTGTGTGTGTGTGTGTGTGTGTGTGTGTGTGTGTGTGTGTATGTAGTGAGTGAAGTGTTATGAAACAATGTGTGTATAGTGTGTGCAGTGACTGATAGTGAAATATGAGTGAATAGTGTGGCATTACATTATTTAATGAGTTATTTGTAAATAAATTATTGTATACCAGGAGTAAAATCTAATGATTGTCTCTAACTAGAAGTCTGTAAATATATGTGAATACGAATTAGCTTATTGTAAATTGATCTAAGCTTGTAAATACTTTGACATGTCCTATATCCTTGTAAAAAGAGATCTACGGATGAATAAAACTACTACTACTACCTCCAACACGCCTCTGAATGCAAATACGAAGTGTGCACTGTTCGTAAACAACCTGCACTGATGCCTAGTCCGTACTGAACACGCACAGTCCAGCGTGACACGTGCCTTACCTGCGTTGTTGATAGTCAAACACAACCATCCCATGACTACCACTAATCACATTACTCTGAATATCCCCTGTATGTCGAAATACAGTATCTGGCGCACAGCACATTGCGGTCACGTCCCCTCCCCACTCTACTTGAGGCGGCATTTGGCCAGGTAGTGGGGGAATGGAATAAGTGAAAAGGAGGCGCGATGTAGCGATAACAATTGTCTGCAGGTATCACCTGAAGATAACAGCTGTCGAAATATAGTGCTACATAAACCACCGAAAATTTAATATGCGTATGAGACTGGAACGAAATTATAGGGGAAGAAGTAATAGAAACGGTTACGGGAAACTATGGGCATGGTAGTAGAAAAGAGAGAGAAAAAAGAACAATTGAGTTCTGCAATAAATTTAAGCTAATAACAGTGAATACTCTGTTGAAGAATTACAAGAGGAGGATGTATACTTGAAAAAGGCCCGGGAGATACGGGAAGATTCCATCATGGTTAGGAAAAGATTCTTATATCAGGTATTGGATTTTAAGGCGAATCCGGGAGCATATATAGACTCAGTCACAATTGAGGAGCGATGAATAGCAGGCTTAAGTTTGACATCAGTCAGGACGAATCAACGCATAAAGAAGTGCTATAAGGAGGTACTAAGAAATGAGGAGATACGCATGCAGTTCTCTGATGGTATAGATTCTGCGATAAGGAATAGCTCAGTAGGCAGTTCAGTTGAAGAGGAATGGACATCTCTAAAAAGAACACTCAAAGAAGGTGGAAATAAAAACTTACATAAAAAGAAGGTAACTGCAAAGAAACTATGGGTAACAGAACAAATGCCTCTTTTGATCCACAAAAGACGGATACACAAATATGTTCGTGGAACTTCAGGAATTCGGAAATACAAGTCATACAGAAAGGAAATAAACAAGAAGTGGAGGGAAGCTAAAACGAGATGGCTACATGAAAAATGTGACGAAATAGGAAAAGAAATGACTGCCGGGAGGACTGACGCAGCATATAGACATGTCTAAACACCTCCCCTCCCACCCTCCTCCGTGAAATTAATTTCACGGAGGAGGGTGGGAGGGGAGGATGGTAACAATTATAGTGCAACTTTGTGCTCACCCTGTACTTTCGCTCGCTGGGTATGTAAGGCCAAGCACAGACTCCAGAAGGCCATTTGCAGTTCGAGTTCCAGTGCAGGGCATTTCAGTTGCTCTCGCAATTCCGGACCAGGAACCGGCTACCGTCATAGTCCATCTAAAGGAACTCGCCAAGACAAGTCAGGACACTCCGCATCTCTGCCCTGCTTCGCACCTTCGTCATGCCTACGCTACTCCACACGGCGCGGTCCCTCACGAACACCGCCCTACAGCCACACTGGATGACGCTTGCCGCGGATCTGTTATCTCGCCAGTAAACTTTGAGGTTGTTATTTCAAGTGATCACGAATGATCTTTCAGCTGTTGTTTTCGGGACAAACATTGTTGTGAACTTGTGCAGTTATTAAAGTGCTTTATTTCAACTTGAGAAATCATTGTTTAACACAAGAAGCAGCTCACGTGTAGAGTGCAGGACAGAAAACGATGACTGGGCTAAGCTGTTATTTTACGATATCAGTTATTGCGGTTAAGTTATTTATCGCTAACTCTTATTAATAAAAATCGTAAAGAACTGTCAAAAAAGCTTAGTCGTGCTACCAAGTGCGCGAACAGTATCCCTCAGTATCTGGTACAAGTTACTACGGACGCGGTTGTTTATCAATGTAACAGTCACAGAACACTTAGCAGTTATTTCAGTTATTATACTCTCCAGTCACATTAATCTGCTCATCAGTCAATTGGCTGACAGCGGCGCGGAGCTCTGAGAGACACGGAGGAAGAGAATCCGTGAGGTTCTGGAAGGTACCGACAGGGCGACGCCAGCACCGCGGACAGCTGCTGTACGCTTCTCGGTTATCCATTGCGTTAACAGCCAGATAGGTGCTCCCTCAGATTCTCGGTTGGGTTTAAACCCTGAGAATTTCGTGGCCAGGGGAGTACGGTAAAATCACCCTCGTGCACTGCGAAACACGCACATACATGCGTGTGGTGTTACATGTTGCATTGTCCTGCTGGCAGATGCCTCTGTATCGAGAAAAAAAAAATGCGTGTGGGTGTGAACACGTCCCCAGGGATAGATGTCTACTTCTTGATACAATAATTTACCAACAGCCGAATGTATTGTTGAAATTTATTTTAGTTTATGAACTCCTATGTGCTGCCTATTTATGCATAAAGATATCATTAAAAGTGACTTATATTTTAACTTTGGTCCAGGTCATCAGTGTTGTACCAGCAAAATTACTTATAATCTCATAGATATTGTTAGGTCAATGTTTCCATACATCTTCAAATGAGATACTTATAATACTTGAGTGCTGGTGATCATGGGGATTGTAGTATAATACTTTGCAATTTTGTGTACTATACTTAGATGCTATTTTGATATTTGCCAATATAAGGCACTTATGGTCAATACTACATTTTTCCCCTCCCATGGAAGTTGTCCACTGCCATAACTTACAAATGCGCCCAACATCATTTTCTAATCCTTTTGGATTACTGTACGGTTCACCTATCGTTGTACTCTTGAGTTGCCACTTAACCAATTTTATACTTGATGCAACATTGCAATTCCTGACACTCAGCTAATGGGTATAAGTCCGTTATTGTTTGACTTTAACTAGTCAAATATTTTGACCAGTTTTTAGGTACCGTGCCATTTTGACCCATGCAGATAGTTTCCGACTCATTAAGGTCATTAGACAGAATATGGCGACAGTAGATGATGCACTTAAGATCCGGATAGTCATCTCATGCGCTACTACACCCGGCCTTAATGCAACCTGAGAATGATTTGACATGGTTATAAGTGATACCCTTAGTCTTAGGGATGATATAATTTCATTTTGAGATTTATGTTCAGACATATAGGCGGCCTCCTATATTTCTCTTTTTCTTCCTTTCCTTTTTATTGAATCGATTCCACTTGGTATAGTTCTGCATAATTGTATAGGACTTATATGTAGGGAGATAGACATTTTTTGATATCCAGAGATTGAGAATCATCTTTTTGACCATGACTATATGAGGCAGCTACTGGTGTTGCATTAATCCGCTCAGCACAATGAGGGATTGTCCCACATAAGGGTCCTAATGAAGTGTCTACGATGACCAGGTGTTTGATGATTTTATAGTATGATTGCATTGGCTTGCTTCGTGAATGCAATTGGGTTTTAAGACAAACTCTCTTATGCTTTTTATCGTTAATACTGCGGCAGCTGTTTGTCGTACCACACATAATACGACCTAGACCACACGTAAGTAACTATGTATTCTTACATGGTTGTCACATTTTCTTGTATTTTAATTTATTTTATTGTTATTTATATTAGTTAATTATTATTACAAAAAAATTCTTCCACTGTTCCACTGGAAATACGAATGCATGCAGTACATCTGATGTGTTACATGGCCTATTACAACTGTGTGTTACGGTTTTATGAATAATAGCGTATACATATGTTCATATATCATGCTTTACGAGGGTCGGTCAAAAAGTAATGCCTCCCATTTTTTTTCTACTTAAAAAAATTAAGTTAAGTGAAAAATTTGAATTTGGCGCCATTCCTCAAACCTTCTTCTGCAATCCACTGCAGTAGTAACTTTCTGTGTCAACAGGTGGCAGCACAGCAGAAGTTTGTAAGATGGCCGACATCGATGTTCGTTTGAGACAGCGTTGTGTGATTGAATTCTTGAATGCAGAAGGTGAAACGCCCATACGCATTCATGAAAGACTGAAGAAGGTGTATGGTGTTGTGACAGTGGATGTCAGCACTGTTAGACGATGGGTTCGTCGTTGTAAGGAAGCTGAAGGGCAAACACCGTTGACTGACGAAAAGCGGAGCGGCAGGCCGGTGAGTGCAGTGACTCCACACAACATTCAGCAAGTTGATGACATCATTCGTGGTGACCGTCGGGTGACTGCAGATGAAGTGTGTCGCATTATTTCTCTTAGTAAAGGCAGTGTGATCACGATTATTAAACAATTGGGGTACTCAAAAGTTTGTGCACGGTGGGTTCCAAGAATGTTAACCGATCAGAATAAAGAGGCAAGGAAAACAATAGCCTCCCAACACTTGCAGCGCTTCCGTTTGGAGGGAGATGAGTTTCTGAAAAAAATTGTGACCAGGGACGAAACATGGGTGCATTTTTTTGAACCCGAATCAAAGAGGCAGTCAATGGAGTGGCGTCACACAAGCTCGCTGAGGAAGAAAAAATTCAAAACTGTGCGATCGGCAGGGAAAGTTATGGCAACAGTTTTCTGGGATACAGAGGGTGTGATTCTGGTTGATTTTTTGGAGCAGGGATGCACAATAAATTCTGTTCAATACGTCACAACCCTCAAAAAACTTAAAGCACGTCTTCAGCGAGTTCGCCCAACAATACGTCACAACCCTCAAAAAACTTAAAGCACGTCTTCAGCGAGTTCGCCCAACAAAATCAATGGCAGATGTTCTTCTTTTGCATGACAATGCAAGACCACACACCAGTCGTCACACCTCTGACGAGATTGTCAAAATTGGATGGGAAGTTTTGCCTCATCCCCCATACAGCCCTGACCTGGCACCATCAGACTTCCATCTGTTCGGGCCACTAAAAGAAGCTCATCGTGGGATTCATTTTGAAGATGAGGAGGCCGTCAAAACAGTCGTGCGTCAATGGCTTAGGAAGCAGAGCTGTGATTTTTACCGTGCTGGGATACATGCCCTTGTTCAAAGATGGACCA
Source organism: Schistocerca gregaria (assembly GCF_023897955.1). NCBI lineage: Eukaryota > Metazoa > Arthropoda > Insecta > Orthoptera > Acrididae > Schistocerca > Schistocerca gregaria. The sequence goes on from NC_064924.1 coordinate 386,873,037, forward strand.
AAACTGTAGAGATGGGCGGAGATTACATTGAAAAATGACAAAATGATCCTCAATGTTGTGGTTTTCAACCTATGTAATTGCATTTAAATTTCCTGACAATTAAACGTAGAAAAAAAATAGGAGGCATTACTTTTTGACTGACCCTCGTATTTGAGTAAAACAGTGAAAACTATTAACAACGGCATGACATAGGCAGAATCATATGTTACATATAGTTTTAATGATATACAATATAACTCTTTGAGCCACTTACATAGTTAACATGATACCTGTCAATAGTTAACGTATGTTTTGTATTTTTTATAATAGTACATTTCTTCTACTCATTGTACAGGGTCCTGAAGATGGCAGCAATGTAATGCCGAAACTGGTAGCACATAGTTCATAAAATAAAATAAATTTCAACAATACATACGGCTGTTGGTAAATTATTGCATCAAGAAGTTCATGCCAGACGTCGTCCCACGATCCATAATGGATCAACGAAGATGTCTACTCGTGTTGATCCATTGTGGCTTCCAGAATGACGATATCACTCAGGAAATGCCACGAAAACATTTCCCAGACCGCATTTTCAGAGCGGAAGCAGTACCGTGGCATTTCCTTTGTCCGCAGCTAGAATGACTTTTTCGGATCATTCCATAGTTCTCGAATAGCAGCTCTTTCCACTTTCATGAATATCGTCTTTGGTGGAACTGCTGTGGTGAGTGCGCGGCACATTTCCCGGAGTATGTCTTTCACATCGTTGCCGGGTATGGTGGAAATAATTTGTTCTATACTACTGATGAAATCAGCAACATGTATAGCACTCGGAGTTGATGCGGAATTTTACTCCTTTTCCAGAACTGATTTCGCCGTGAGACTGACTACGGCTCGTCGTTGCTCTTCTTGTGATTGTTTTCCTTTTGCTGACAGACGTTCGAGCTTGAGAAACTTGTTTAGTTGTAGCACTGCGTCAAGATCGGTCCGTAGGAGCCCAAGAGACAGCGTTAACCCGCTCCCAAGAATTGGGCGAGAGTAACAAGCCAGCTCTAAGTTTAGTACCAACAATTCTTTAGATGTTGTGTCCAGTCGCCGACGTGAGTACAGGGTCCTTTTCTTTATAAGGGCCAGATTTAGTGTTCCGGCTGCGATCAAGATAACACATGGGACAGATAGGTTCAGGAGGCCCCTTTTCAACGTCATGTATATGGCCCCAAGCGACTAGAGCATGTGGGAACGGAGATATTGTTCTCTCCGCTGTGTAGGATCGTACATGCACGTCACGTACCTTGTGTAAGGAAATGAGTTTGTTTATAAGGAGAAGAATCCACACAAACAGTGCAATGACGCTTGGAGCCCTATGGGCTGTCAATATTGCGACCAATGTCGAATTTGTGATCGTCATACGGACTTAGCAGCAAGTATATTGGTGTGGAGTGTGGCTGGGTACACGACATGATCATGTTAGTTCGCACAACCGATAATTCGGGCAGCCACCATTACGTTTGACATATTATGGTCTGTGGCTTTGCTCTGTCTTCGAGGTGTCCGTATCCTTTTTCATCTACTTGTACATCTAAATGGGTACTCTATAAATTACACTTAAGTGCCTGGCGGAAGGTTCATCGAACCACCTTCACAATTCTCTATTATTCCAATCTCGTACAGCACGCGGAAAGAACGAACACCTGTATCTTTCCGTACGGGCTCTAATATCTTTTATTTTATCGAGGTGATCATTTCTCATATGTAGGTCGGTGTCAACCAAATATTTTCGCATTCAGAGGAGAAAATCTGTGATTAATTTCGTCAGAAGATCCCGCCGCAACGAGAAACGCCTTAGTTTTAATGTTGTCCACTCCAAATCCTATATCATGTGCGTAACACTCTCTCTCCCATTTCTCGATAATACAAAACATGCTGCCCTTCTTTGAACTTTTTCGATGTACTCCGTTAACCGTATCTCGCAAGGATTCAAACCGCGCAGGAGTAGTCCAAAAGAGGACGGACAACCGTAGTGAGGCAATCTCTTTAGTGGATCTGTTGCATCTTTTAAACGTTCCGCCAATAAAACGCAGTCTTTGGTTCGCCTTCCCCACAACATTATCTATGTGCTCTTTCCAATTTAAGTTGTTCGAAATTGTAATTCCGTGGAAGTTATTTGAATGTACTGCCACCAAATTTGATTGATTAATCGCGTAACCGAAGTTTAACAAATTCTTTTTAGCATTTATGTGGCTAACTTCACACTTCTGAATATTTACGGTGAATTGCCGACTTTTCCGCCATACAGACATTTTTTCCGAATCGTTTTGTAATTTGTTTCGATCCTCTGATGACTTTACTAAAACGACAGCATCATCTGCAAACAACGTAAGACGACTGCTCAGATTCTCTCGTAAATCGTTTATATAGATAAGGAACAGCAGAGGGCCTATAACACTACCGTGTGGAACGCCAGAAATTCCTTCTGTTTTACTCGAAGACTTTCCGTCAGTTACTACGAACTGTGTAAACTCTCTGATAGGAAATCAAAAATCTATTCCCATAACTGTAAGAGGATTTTCCATAAGCATGAAATTTTTAATTACAAGCCGCTTGTGAGGTATGGTGTCGAACGCCTTCTCAAAGTCTTGAAATAAGGAATCAATCTGAAATCCCTTGTCGATAGTACTCAACACTTTGTGAGAGTAAAGAGCTAGTTGTTTTTCACAAGAACTTTAGTACTCGAACACAACGTATATTCCAAAATGCTGCTGCATATCGACGTTCATGATCTGGGCCCGTAATTTCGTGGATTACTCCTATTGTCTTTCTTGAATATTGGTGTGACCTGTGCAGCTTTTCACTCTTTGGCTCGCGATTACTAAATGATCCTGTAACGAAGCGCGCTGCTCTTCGTTGGACAGGTCTTTCTTCGAGCGAGTGGTTGTATTTGATTACATTGTACTGAGCTGCTGCATCAGCATACCTAGTTGATTTACAGTCTGGACATGAAGACTTGCTTTTATTAAGCTATTTAGTTGCTTCACTACTCCGAGGGTGCCTACTTCTAAGTTACTGATGTTGACAGCTGTTCTTGATTCGAATTCTCGAATATTTGCTTCGGCTTTCTTGGTGAAGGAATTTCGGAAGGTTAAGTTTAGTTTCTCTACTTTAGCAACTCTGTCATCTGCAGTATTTCCATCACTCAGAAAAAGGGCATTGATTGTATCTTGCGGCTAGAATACTTTTTGAACGACCAGAATTGCTTTGCACTCGAGGTATGAATTAAAAAACGCCTTCAGCCACAGTTTTTCGTGTTTTTTTTTTTTCAACACACGATGCATTTAGGACCCTGTAGGTCCATCTTGAAGTGTAATTCGTCTTAATACATGCTTCATTTGTTCTCTTGAATGAGATGAAATGCATATTCCTGTCACGAAAAGGTTTGATGTTAGGTCACGAATTTCGTATGTCAGAGGCTGAAAATACGTGCGAAATAGTGGAAACGATGAATAGTGTAAACTTTCCAAATAAACCAAGAAAAGCGTTTTTAATGTTTTAGCAACAACATAACTTTTTTCCTCAATGTTTTAACACATACCTACATCTACATCCATATTCCACAAGCCATCAGACGGTGTGTGGCGGAGGGTACTTTGAGTACCTCTATCGGTTCTCCCTTCTATTCCAGTCTCGTATTGTTCGTGGAAAGAAGGATTGCCGGTATGTCTCTGTGAGGGCTCTAATCTCTCTGATTTTATCCTCATGGTCTCTTCGCGATATATACGTAGGAGGGAGCAATATACTGCTTGACTCCTCGGTGAAGGTATGTTCTCAAAACTTCAACAAAAGCCCGTACCGAGCTACTGAGAGTCCTGCAGAGTCTTCCACTCGTGTTTATGTATCATCTCTGTAACGCTTTCGCGATTACTAAATGATCCTGTAACGAAGCGGGCTGCTCTTCGTTGGATCTTCTCAATCTCTTCTATCTACCCTATCTGGTACGGATTCCACACTGGTGAGAAATATTCAAGCAGTGGGCGAACAAGTGTACTTTAGCCTACTTCCTTTGTTTTCGGATTGCATCTCCTTAGGATTCTTCCAATGAATCTCAGTCTGGTATCTGCTTTACCGACGATCAACTTTATATGATCATTCCATTTTAAATCACTCCTAATGCCTACTCCGAGATAATTTATGGAATTAACTGCTTCTAGTTCCTGACCTGCTATATTGTAGCTAAATGATAAAGGATCTTTCTTTCTATGTATTCGCAGCGCATTACACTTGTCTACATTGAGATTGAATTGCCATTCCCTGCACCATGCATTAATTCGTTCCAGATCCTCCTGCATTTCAGTATAATTTTCCATTATTACAACCTGTCGATATACCACAGCATCATCCGCAAAAAGCCTCAGTGAACATCCGATGTTATCCACTAGGTCATTTATGTATATTGTGAATAGCAACGGTCCTACGACACTCCCCTGCGGCACACCTGAAATCACTCTAACTTCGGAAGACTTCTCTCCATTGAGAATGACATGCTGCGTTCTGTTATCTAGGAACTCTTCAATCCAATCACACAATCGGTCTGATAGTCCATATGCTCTTACTTTGTTCATTAAACGACTGTGGGGAACTGTATGGAACGCTTTGCGGAAGTCAAGAAACACATCTACCTGGGAACCCGTGTCTATGGCTCTCTGAGTATCGTGGAAGAATAGTGCGAGCTGGGTTTCACACGAACGTCTTTTTCGAAACCCATGCTGATTCCTACAGAGTAGATTTCTAGTCTCCAGAAAAGTCATTGTACTCAAACATAATACGTATTCCAAAATTCTACAACTGATCGACGTTACAGATATAGGTCTATAGTTCTGCACATCTGTTCGACATCTCTTCTTGAAAATGGGGATGATCTGTGCCCTTCTCCAATCCTTTGGAACGCTACGCTCTTCTAGAGACCTACGGTACTCAGCTGCACGAAGCGGGGAGAGTTCCGTTGCGTACTCTGTGTAAAATCGAAGTGATATCCCATCAGGTCCAGCGGCCTTTCCTCTTTTGAGCGATTTTAATTGTTTTTCTATCCCTCTGTCATCTATTTCGATATCTATCATTTTGTCATCTGTGTGACAATCTAGAGAAGGAAATACAGTGCCGTCTTCCTCTGTGAAACAGCTTTGGATTTCGGCCTTAGGTCTGTCATCCTCTGTTTTAGTACAATTTTGGTCACAAAGTGTCTGGACATTTTGTTTTGATCCACCTACCGCTTTGACATAAGACCAAAATTTCTTAGGATTGTCTACCAAGTCAGTACACAGAACTTTACTTTCGAATTCATTGAACGCCACTCGCATAGCCCTCCTCACTCTACATATCGCTTCATTCAAGGGGATAAATTTAGCGAGATTAGCTGTTAAGGGGTATTTTCCACTACTGAACACTCGTTTTGTGCAGTGGCCCCTCAGTAGGTAGCGAGTCTGGCGTTACCATCCAACTGCACGCTCCCCACAAGGAATGGTGAGCACGTATTCCTCCATCAATGGAAACATGAAAGTCTTCGCCAAAGCCCTTTTAGCCAGATAAGAAACCCCTAGGCCAGTGCGGTTCCCTCCGGGTGTTTGAATCGTCGTTGCGATGCCTCGGAGTAAGGTCCAGTTACAACTTTCCTGATTGACTGTCGCTGTCATTTTCGGCAGTGCCTTTGCGCTGTGCGTACGTGTAGAGTTTTTCATTTGTCCATTTCTGACCCATGCCATGGGGTGGAAGAAGTCTCCTGACTCTGAGCGATTGGCTGAAGTTTACTGTGAGAGAAAAGCGTAGGAGGTGGTTTAACGCTGTTACGTTTTTTTTCCTTCTTCGGAACTCGGAATCTGTTCTCTCACTGGGCAGCGGTTTCCGGTTCTTGCAGCAAGACAGAGGTGTTTTAGACAGCTCCTAGACAAAGCTCTTCGCTTTAGGTCTTCGTTCAGTGATGAATTCTCTTGAGGTATTCGTTCGGTGATGACTTTGCTTTAGGCTTTGGGCAGTAGAGATGAGACGAGCCTCGCTACCGCCGGGAAGACGTCTTACTTCAGTTCTGAGTACCACAGGAGGGCTGGAATCATATCTTCTGGCCGTTCTGGTGCCAGCCTGCTTACGTACGCACTGGCCCATTGGTAGGATAGCACATCGTCGGACGCGCCGAAACAGTTTAGAAGCGAATCTAGCTCGCTCCCTTCAGAAGGCGACATCGCGGTCTTTAAGTCACGCATCCCGTTTGTTGCTCTCAATGCGCATTTTGGCAGTCTGATCGTGTTCACTCCAACCTTTCCGCGTGCTTTCTACACTTACCAACTTACGTAGTGACTGGCCGCGTCCGCGAATTATTAACGTAACTGTGTTCTATCCTCCCTACCCATCTGTGCCAACGTTTTGCTTTGAGTTTTATTCCCTTAACGTATTACTAATGGTTCTTTTTAAATTCTCGATGGGTAACTTTCATGTTAAAACCCAATAAATCTGTTTTTATACTGTCATTTGTTTCCGTTCATAGCTAGGAGATCTCTCCTCCCTGTAACAATGTGTGTGGTGAGGTATCCTTTTGTTTCATGCTTCCATATTAATATTCTTCTAAATAAGACATTTTCCACTGCATGACAGCATCCTTCTTTTCAATTAATTTGCATGGTCATTTGGGTTGTTTCCTCCTTTTTTTGTTGGAGCACCAGAATAGTGGCCGGCCGCGGTGGTCTCGCGGTTCTAGGCGCGCAGTCCGGAACCGTGCGACTGCTACGGTCGCAGGTTCGAATCCTGCCTCGGGCATGGATGTGTGTGATGTCCTTAGGTTAGTTAGGTTTAAGTAGTTCTAAGTTCTAGGGGACTGATGACCACAGCAGTTGAGTCCCATAGTGCTCAGAGCCATTTTTTTTTGAGCCATAAAGATAGTGGACACGCTGTATGTGAAACGGGTACAAGTTTTTTCCACACGCATATTCTTGTTCGTTGGACATGCTTGTTTTCTATGCTTTCTACTGTTGCAGTTTTATTAGCGTGATTTTTATTAGAGACAGGTGAGGGGTGCTCTTGTCCACTATCCGAGATTGCTAAGTACATCGACGGTACGAGGCAGATTAAAAAGGGTGTAAGACAGGGATGTAGTCTTTCGCCCCTACTGTTCAGTCTATACATTGAAGAAGCAATGACGGAACTAAAAGAAAGATACAAGTGCGAAATTAAAATTCGTCGTGAAAGGATATAAATGATAAGATTCGCTGATGACATTGCTTTCCTCAGTGAAAATGAAGAAGAATTACAGGATGTTTTGAGTGGAATGAACAGCCCAAGGGGTACAGAATATGGACTGAGAGTAAATCTAAGAAAGAAACAAGTAATGAAAAGTAGGACAAACGAGAATAGCGAGAAACTTTACATCGGAATTGAGGGTAAGTCAAGGAATTCTGCTGTCTAGGCAGCAAAATAACCCATGACGTGCCCGCATCTCGTGGTCATGCGGTAGCGTTCTCGCTTCCCGTTCCCGGGTTCGATTCCCGGCGGGGTCAGTGATTTTCTCTGCCTCGTGATGGCTGGGTGTTGTGCGTTGTCCTTAGGTTAGTTAGTTTTAAGTAGTTCTAAGTTCTAGGGGACTGATGACCATAGATGTTAAGTCCCATAGTGCTCAGAGCCATTTGAACCTTTTTTTTGAACCCATGACGTTTGGAGCAAGGAGGACACAGAAAGCAGACTAGCACTACCAAAAAGGTAATTACTGTCCAAGATGAGTCTATTAGTAACAAACATAGGTTTTAATATGAGGAATAAATTTCTTAGAACATGGGTTTGGAGCACAGCATTGGATCGTAGTAAACATGGACTGTGGGAAACTCAGAATAGAATGGTACTATCTGAGATGTGGTGCTACAGAAGAGTGTTAAAAATTCGGTGGAATGATAAGGAATGTGGAGATTCTTTATAGAATTGGCAAAAGAATGTATGGAAAACACTGCCAGGAAAAATGAATAGGATGAAAGAAAATTTGTTATGGCATTGGGTAGTAGCTTCTAAGGTACTAGAGGCAGTTGTAGAAGGTAAGACCTGTAGGGTAACACAGAGATTGGAATACATCCAGCAAATACAATGAAGAGCCAAAGAAAATGGTACACCTGCCTAATATCATGTAGGGCCCCCGTGGGCAAGCAGAAGTGCCGCAACACGAGGTGGCATGAACTCAACTAATGTCTGAAGTAGTGCCTGAGGGAACTGACACCATGAATCCTGCAGGGCTGTCCATTAATCCGTAAGATCACGACGTGGTGGAGATCTCTTCTGAACAGCACGTTGCAAGGCATCCCATATATGCTCAGTAATGTTCATGTCTGGAGAGTATGGTGGCCAGCGGAAGTGTTTAAACTCAGACTCTTCTGGAGCCACTCTGTAGCAATTCTGGACTGTGGGGTGTCTCTTTGTCCTGCTGGAATTTCCCAAGTCCACCGGAATGCACAGTGGACATGAATGGATGCAGGTGACCAGACAGGATGCTTACTTACATGTTACCTGTCAGAGACATTCTAGACGTATCAGGGGTCTCATACCACTCCAACTGCCCACGCCCCACACCATTACAGAGCCTTCACCAGCTTGAACAGTTCCCTGCTGAGATGCAGGGTCCATGGATTCATGGTGTTGTCTCCATACCCTTACAGGTCCGTCCAATCGATACAACTTGAAACGAAACTCTTCCGACCAGGCAATATGTTTCCAGTCATCAACAGTCCAATGTGGGCGTTGACGGACCCAGGCGAGGCGTAAAGCTTTGTGCCGTGCAGTCATCAAGGGTACACGAGCGGGCCTTTGGCTTTGAAAGCCCATATCGATAATGTTTCCTTGAATGGTTCGCTCACTGACACTTGCTGATGGCCCAGCATTGAAATCTGTAGCAATTTACTGAAGCGTTGCACTTCTATCACGTTGAACGATTCTCTCCAGTCGTCGTTTGTCTCGTTCTTGCGTGACCTTTTTCCCGCTACAGCGATGTCGGAGATTGATGTTTTACCGTGTTCCTGATAATCACGGTACACTCATGAAATGGATGTACGGGAATTCCCCACTTCATCGCTACCTCGGAGATGTCGTGCCCCATCGCTCATGCGCCGACTGTAACATTTGAATACGCACGCCTATAGTGCGTTTAAAACTAGTTGCGACTTTTGACGTTTGGCTGACCAGAGGGGGACGTAACGCAGTTTCCCAGGCAACACCAATGGCGAGTCTGCTTTCCCTGCCACGCCGCCAGCGGTCCTACCGGTAAAGCGCCCCTGTTGCCAAACCATGAGTAAACAGTACCAAAAATGGTTCAAATCGCTCTGAGCACTATGCGAGTAAACTTCTGAGGTCATTAGTCGCCTAGAACTCAGAACTAATTAAACCTAACCAGCCCAAGGAGACCACACACATCCATGCCCGAGGCAGGACTCGAAACTGCGGCCGTAGCGGTCGCTCGGCCCCTGACTGTAGCGCCTAGAACCGCACGACCACTCCGGCGACTAAACAGTACCACGTGCGGTCGCGCAGCAGATGCGTCAAAGTTCGTCAGCTCTAGTTGTGACGTCGTATTTTATGTTACTGAAATGTTCTGTAGGCGTCGTGTATTGTGGGGAAGTGTTTTGTGTTTCACCATTCACTAGATGGGAAGATAACGTTGTGCTGCAAAACATTCCTCGGAATTTGACAATAGTAACGGACAGAACGCCGTAATATACTGTTGTAGTGCATAAATCTCAAACAATGCACTGGAGGAAATGGATGTTTTGTTCTGTGTACAAAGACATGTTGCACGAGATAAAGTTAATCTTAGCATGTATAAGCCAAAACTTCATGCTACCAGATCGGCCAATTGGCTAAACGTGAAGGGCATAGTTTAATCAGGCATCCTCTGTGTCATGCCCATTTAAATCTGTCAGAGTATATGGACCTAGGTGAAAAATAATGTGGCAGAAAGCAACAAGAAATGTACACCCACTGAGACTGAAATGCTGACAAAAGAAGCAACTGCAAATGTTACACGACAGAACTGGGCTTGAACTGTCAGCCAAACGAAGCAGGTAGTTCAGGAGACATTGATTCATGAAGGACTGTGACGAGTTTTGAGGAATACGTAACTTCTCTTGTTTCCCTATTAAAATCTTCTTCTTTTGTCAAAACACAGCTGAATTTAGAAATATTCATGTCACTAACTTTCCAATGCAGATGAAATTGCGACGGACTCCTGATATAGCGTATTATTAAACTAACAACTGAGTGCAAGTCAGGTCAATAGTTTATGAAACAGCCCATTCTCAGTATAAAAATAAACGCTTAACTTCTTCACTTATGCTGTTGCAAAACCCACATCAATTCTCATTTCGCCAGCTATCGATGGCCCTAAGTAATTACATTAAATCACTGAAAAAATCTGTAGTCGCTTGAGTATCGCGGTAGATATGTAAGTTTCGCATATTAACGATATGGCGGAACACTCGTCTTTATGCTCTGTCATTTGCCAAAACGTTATTTCGAGATCTCAAAACATTTATGAGATACGAGGAATTTGTGAATATTTCATTCTACTTTCTTCACCGACGCACGAGTTCATGACGGAGCGGTTTACATACATTGCATTTACAGACAGCTATCCTTCAGAATTTAAGGAATATATTGTCTACATTTAATCCGCAGCAACATGCAACCTGAAGCCTAGTTACACGACGACACTAGTTGCAGGCAACTGCGCTGCAGGCCACTGCGCATGCGTGCCGCGTGTTAGCGCAACTCGTTGGTGAAACTAAACACTTCCGGCTTGTTCCAACTTTGGCGACACTAGTTGCATGAGTTTTGAGGTTATGTGTGCTCGTAGAATGTAGACAAACTGAAATATGAAGTGGGGAACGGAGAGTAATGTTCGCGTTTTGGATATCTATGCTTTGCATACGTGTCCGTGGGATTTCAGTGATGCTGGTTACAAAAATAAACAACATATTGCGCCGCTGAGACCGTCATGTACGATCATAACATAGATGGATTGACAATATCTGAGCTGCAGGGCAAAATTTATTAAGTTAAGAGCACATATACAACTGAATTAAGAAAAATAAAAGCAAGTGTAATTCTAGCTGTGGCAATGCTCTTGTCTACAAAACTAAAATCCCATCGTTCGAGCTGGCCAACTCTTTGTTAAGGAATATTGTTGACAGGAGGGAAGGCTATACAAATTCAGGAACTGCATTCTTTATTCAATATTCATGTATTTAAAACGTCGCTGCACTGCTCTCCATTCACATATGTTAGAATTTTGAAATATTTCCAATGTGCAGATCTATCTTCTTAATGCGGCGTGCTTCGAATAATTATTGTTGCCAATGTTAATAATTATTGGTGTTAATGAAATAGCGTCATCACCAACTAAAGCCGTATCTTATAGCATGTATCGATTGTAATGCACGCAATATGATATGTAATTTCAGTTCTGGCGACAGTACTTCATGCATTACAGTACCTTTATTCCTTTTTCCATAATTAACTCTATTTACAACAAACGTGAACGGTTCTGGTGACATTCTAAGATGATTAAAAGAATTTCTTTGATCTTCCGTTATAAATTATTTCACATTTCAGTGATGCTGAGCAACCGAGCTGAAGTCTTTTCTTCATTCAGTCACGAATCGAAATACATTTCTTATATTTTTCTTAAGCAGCGATTCCCCGGAACAAGCTTTAACTCGTGCGACGTGCAGCTTTCATTTCAGACACGACTCAGGGACCGACAAAACGACGAAACTGGAGTGTATACTGCTATCGCCGTGTCTACAGTCATATATGAAACCACTAGCTTGCAAGTCATTCCACGCAACGAGTGGCGCAACCCAATGTCGTCGTGTAAACTGGGTTTAACACACACATAATGCAAATTCATTGAGACACCTATTTTTCTCTGTAAACCAAGGATTTCTTGCAATAATTTACCTAATATTTTTACAAAATAGTTTCTTTAAAGTCGTTTTAGAAAAATCGCAGATACGTCGGCTTGCTGTTGACGCGGTCAAGTGACCCTGTCAGGTTCCACGTCAACTAGGCCTGACACCTGCTGACGCCCGCAGCACACGCTGGCAACTACGCTTCCCCCCACTCGCTCTGTACTGAACTGTCAAAAGTCGCAACTTATTTCAAAAGCACTACATACCAGGTTATTTGTGTAATTGAGGACGTAGAGATTGAAAGGTTAGCACAGGAGAAGAATTCGTGGCGAGCCGCTTCAAAGCAGACAGCAGACTGATCAACATCTACATCTACATCCATACTCCGCAAGCCACCCGACAGTGTGTGGCGGAGGGTGCTTTGAGTACCTCTATCGGTTCTCCCTTCCATTCCAGTGTCTTATAGTTCGTGGAAAGAAAGATTATCGGTATGCCTCTGTGTGGGCTCTAATCTCTCTGATTTTATCCTCATGGTCTCTTCGCGAGATATACGTAGGAGGGAGCAATATACTGCTTCACTCCTCGGTGAAGGCATGTTCTCAAAACTTCAACAAAAGCCCTTACCGAGCTACTGAGCGTCTCTCCTGCAGAGTCTTCCACTGGAGTTTATCTGTCATCTCCTTTCGCGATTACTAAATGATCCTGTAACGAAGCGTGCTGCTCTCCGTTGGATCTTCTCTATCTCTTCTATCAACCCTATCTGGTACGGACCCCACACCGGTGAGCAGTACTCAAGCAATGGGCAAACAAGTGTACTATTGGTTCAAATGGCTCTGAGCACTATGGGACTTAACAGCTGAGGTCATCAGTCCCCTAGAACTGAGAACCACTTAAACCTAACTACCCAAGGACATCACACACATCCATGCCCGAGGCAGGGTTCCAGACTGTAGCGCCTAGAACCGCTCTGCCACTCTGGCCGGATAACTGTACTGTAACTTACTTCCTTTGTTTTCGGACTGCATTTCATAGGGTTCTTCCAATGAATCTCAGTCTGGCATCTGCTTTACCGACGATCAACTTTATATGATCATTCCATTTTAAATCACTCCTAATGCCTACTCCCAGATAATTTATGGAATTAACTGCTTCTAGTTCATGACCTGCTGTATTATAGCGAAATGATAAAATATTTTTCTTTCTATGTATTCGCAGCACATTACACTTGTCTACATTGAGATTCAATTGCCATTCCCTGCACCATGCGTCAATTCGTTGCAGATCCTCCTGCATTTCAGTACAATTTTCCAAGGTTACAACCTGTCGATTTACTACAGCACCATCCGCAAAAAGCCAACATCTACACCTACATTTACATTTATACTCCGCAAGCCACCCAAGGGTGCATCGCGGAGGGCACTTTACGTGCCACTGTCATTACCTCCCTCTCCTGTTCCAGTCGCTTATGGATCTCGAGAAGAACGGCTGCCGGAAAGCCTCCGTGTCCGCTCGAATCTCTGATCTCCTCGGGAGGTATAAGTAGGGGGAAGCAATATATTCGATACTGAAACGTCCCCTTAGAAAAATTATACAAGACTGTGCTTAAACTGACACACAATATTTTTAGCGCAACGCAGTCTGACTTCCAAAAATCCCTACGAAAGAATGGCCCTGACTAACATTAACCTATACGTTTCACAAATCACTTACCTCACAAAAATCTTCGTTACTCAAGCTACTGCAATACAGCGAGCGCCACTACTGCCAGCTAAATAAAAGATTCAAACTACTGAAGGCACTAACTACTGATAGGCGTAGTTAGCAAATGAAATATTTTAATACAGAACAAACAATATATTTACCTTAATAGTCATAATATATATATCAGTTTATGACATCAATTCTTATAAATTTCAAAACGCCGCCATCTCTCTCCCCACGTCCACCACTGCTGGCGGCTCACCTCCAACTGCGCAACGGTACGCGCTGTTAGCATCCAGCTGCCGCTGCCCAATACTACAATGGCAGACAACAATGCAAACCAGCCACAGACTGCATACGGCACAGCCAGTGATTTTTATACAGAGCGCTACGTGGCCAATAAAAAAAACTAAACAGCCTACTTACATAGCCCCCATGCTCCCCACAAAAAAATTTACAAAATTGTTTTGGGCAGTGGCCAATACAGATTTGAAAATTTTTTTCATAATTACAATGACAAAGAAAAGAAATGCACACACTTATCGATACAATGTTGACCAAAAGCTAAAATTTTCTCACAGTCCATAAAGACAGTCCTGATCATTCATCAAAGTAAAATTGCAGTGTTTTTCTCAAAGTCTGAAAGGTAAAAGAAAATGCACACGGAAGTAGTGGATTTCCATGCAGTCTTGAAGAAGTAGTGTTGTCGTTTCAACGGAAAGACAGTGCTGACTCTTGACATGCAGACAGGTAATGGGCCACAACAGAGCAAACCCACAGCAGAGTCAGTCGAAGTTTTAAAGAATATTGGTAGGTAGGTCGTCACAGAGTACACCCATTGTAGTCCTGGTAGAGATTACGGTATTGGTGGGCCACCAGAGGTGCAGACCCACTGCAGTCCTTGTAGAAATAATGGTATTGGTGGGTCATCAAAGGTGTAGACCCACTGTAGTCCTTGTAGAGATGGCCAGCAGCCGTCTGTTTGACTGTGCAGGCGCACAATCACCATTGAAGAGTCTTGCGGATAATATAGCAAGTCCATAACCACCACTTGTGCACTCACAAAAATTGTTTCTGAAATGTCCTTAGAACCAGCAATGCTGTTATCCAGTCCCTTACTGAATTATTAACACACGTGCAAACACTATCAGTCCCTACTTCTCACATATTGTCCATATACCATGACCAACAGAAACGTGTGCAGTGAAATGTAATTTACAAGTTACTTAATTTGATGAACTGGTGTCAATTACAATTTTATAAGATAAAAATACAATAATAAAGGTACAAAATACATCTTTAAAGAACATAACAATACAGATAACATTTGCAGTAGTACAGGCTTTACAAAAGAATCAACATAGCAAATACATCAGTGTTACAAAAATTATGACATAAGTACATAAATAAAAGATCAGAATAACTTTTGAAACATCAACTTCACACATGAGCATTAGAACAAAACAGAATAAATAATGTGTAAACATCTTTACAAAGTAAATAACATGTTATTAATGCAAATTATATTTGAGGATAACAGTATTCCTCATCATAGTGAATGTAGCTTAGTATTAGAAAAATTCTGCAACATAAGTCTTACCAGATAAACATATAAAGACCGGTAGAACATAAATACACAAGGATACACAAACACATAGTGCGATAACAGAAGGAAAGGACAGGGTTTGTTTTCAGTGTAACATTTGGTACTGCAGTCCAACCCAAAACTTCATTCTGTAGATCTTTCATCATATCTCAACATTTGTTTCCACCAAAAATATCCTATCCAAGCATGCTTTCTGTATTTTGTTCACATCCTCTTTCAAAAATAGTTTTTATCCACTGTACACTACATTTTTGGCCAAACCATTTTCTTATAGCTTCTCAATGCTTTTCTTCCAATTCATCATAGTTAGTTTCTTATATAGTCTACCCCTTCTTACGCTAACTTAAACCTACTGAGCTCAGATGGTAAACTAAGGGACAAGGCAATGCAGCAGCACAAAACAATTAATACAAACAGCAATGACAAAAAAGTGCAAGTAACCAAAGCAAGCAGCAATAAATGTAATAACTTATACCTAAACATGACAAACCCACAAGCAGAAAAAATAGTACACTAAAGACAACAATGCAGATAAGGGAAAGTTATAATCACATCTTAATGACTATGTAATTAAAGTGGTGCACCACAATTTATTCTATGAAATAATTTACGAAATACTTGAAAAGAAAATTATGTATGCAGTTCCTCTTACTAGTCCCTTCTTATTGTTCTTTCCTTTCCAAGTGCTCCTTTTTCTTTTTTTTTTTTTTGAAGAATGTGGATCATAAAATTATTATTTAACAGATCTGTTGACAGAAAGTTTTCACATTAGCAAATGCATTTACTTTTATTTTATAAAACCAATGTTGTAACACAGCTGGAAAACAGATATCAACTGAAATAAGCTATTATGCAAAGTAAAGAATAAAAACATCATTCAATAGCTATGTGGCATTTCATAAGTCAGAAGAAGTGCTCTCAACTCTCGTAGAAAGACACTTGTCATAATCAGGTGTGCAGATGTAAGAATGTTTCCAAGAAATGAGCGTGTCTTATTTGTGGTGCTTTCTACAAAGGAATGTCAATAGCGAGGATAATGGCCTCCCTTTTTTCTTTTTTTTTCACCTGTGCCTCTGAAAGGCACACACTAATGGCTTGTTTCCAGGTGGCTGTCGCCCAGCTGGGCGCCCACGATGCATTACGTGCAGGTGGTCACTTAAGTTTCTTACCGAAATATTTGCGACACCAGCTTCCGCTACAGTGGCAGTCTCATATAAAAATATTTTCACAGGTTAAGAATTTGCGTTACACATCTGTAGAAACAAAATTCTATTAATATAACAGTGTCCAAAACGTTTTCGTCGGCATTGTAATACATTCAAGCATTTACATACATTTCATAACTCTTAAAGTTCGATTCTTGGTTTCCAACAACCTTGTTCGCAAACCAGAGTCTCTAACCACTATTCATTATTCCTTAACTTATTCGTCGACACTTCTTCAATATCTCATCATAACAGATACTAGCATAATCAAATAACTCATACGGTAGCATCATCTTATTGATCATAAACATACCTCAACAGCATAATACATATAGTCATCGTAATAACATCATAACACCTCAGTCAAATTCTCAAAATCGTCGTAGCTTCCTCCACTAATTTCAAAACCTAAAAAATTTCTCTGCTCATGTCAAAAGTGTCATCTACCTCAAACGTACTTTAAAAATCATGATCCCATACCAAATACATCATTCAAAGCTCT